>NC_064627.1:428481383-428785902 GCF_023864275.1 Schistocerca cancellata
TCTGGCGTGTGTTGTATCGACGTTTACACATGAAACCGTACAAAATTCACCTACTGCAAGCTCTTCGTGAAGGTGACAAGCAACAAACAGGCAGAGTTCTGTAATTTCGTTCTTGGCAAGATGAAGGATGACAGTTTTCTTCCTCGCTTAGTGTTTAGTGACGAGCAACATCTCATTTAAATGGAAATGGTGAACCGTCGTAATGTGAGAATATGAGGTACGGACCAACCGCTGTCCAACATGAGTGGGGCTTTACAAAATTTAATGTGTTTCGTACAGTTTCACAGAATAAGTTGTATGGTCCATTTTTCTTTGCCGAGAACACTGTTACAGGAAGCATGTATCCCGGTATGCTTGAGAACTTTCTTTTCCCACAGTTCGAGACTGAATTGAACGACCACCACCAACGGTTCCATTTTTAGAGGCTGAGGCAAATCCAGTACTTACGAGCTATGAGCACTTGATCATCATCGCCACTGTGAAACGTATCTCTTCTGCTGCAAGTTGTAAACAAATAGAGATTATTCTGTTACCGTGAAGCAGCAGAGTTTCTGATTTACGGAAGTGCGTTAAATATGGTGTTCTGAAGCATTCTTCCCGATGCGCGTCGTTGCGTTTCGGAAAAGACAGTGGAGAACGTCAGACAAGCATTTCTCAGCAGCCCACGAAAGTCATTCTGGCAGGCATCTAAGCAACTTAATGTACCCCGACCAACATTGCATCGTGTGGTACACTGGCGTCTTCGTTTGTATGCTTACAAAGCGCAAGTTCTGCGAACGACCAAAAATGACTACATGCTACAGATATGCTGCAGCGTTCGTCAGAACGCCACCTTCCAGGAAATATCTTTATTCTCAAATGAGACAGCATTTCATGAATCAGGAACGGTTAATCGGCATAATAGTCGGATTTGGGGCTCGCAACATCTGCACGCTATCACTGAACACGTTCGTGATTAGCCCGAAACTGACATCTGGTGTGGGCTAATGCACGACATGATTGGTGGACCGTTCTTCTGCGCAGAAAACACAATGAATGGGTCAGTGTATCTGGATATGTTGGAGCAGTCTGTATACCCTCAGATACAAGACTTAAAATCTGACATCTTCCTACATCAATGGAGCTCCGCCGCATAGGTCAAAGTCTGTTGGCAAATTCCTGGATAAAAAGTTTCCCACTCGCTGGATCGATTGCGGAGGATCCAATTGCCAGGCCACCACGTTCCCCCGACATACTCCGACTGTATTTCTTCTTGGGGGGGGGGGGGGGATATTGAAGGACCGCGTGTATGAACCGTGGACGATATTCCTACGTTAAGGTGTGGCATCACTGATGCGACTTCAACAATGATAGGGGACATGTTACGAAAAACATGGCATGAAACTGAATACAGACTCGATATTCTTCGTGCTACAAACTGTTCACGTTTGCCGATGACATCATAACTCTCACAGAAAGGACAGAGTGTCGGAAGGAGGATATACGATGAACATGAAAAAAAGCAAAACACAGATTATGGAAGGTAGTCAAATTAATGAGACGATGCTCAGGGAATTAAATTGGAAAACGAGACACTTAAAGTAGTAGCACAGTTCTGCTATTTGGGCAATAAAATAATTGATGATGGCCTAAGTAGATAGTATATAAATTTAGACTGACAATGGAAACAAAAGTTGTCCTGAAGAAGAGAAATTTGCTAACATCGAATATAGATTAAGTGTCTGGAAGTCTGTCCTGAAAGAATTTATCTGAAGTGTAGCCATCCAAGGAAGTAAAACATATAAGTTCAGACAAGAAGAGAATTGACGCTTTTACAATGTACTCTAGAAGAATGCTGAAGATTAGATGGATAGATTACGTAACAAATGAGGAGGTTCTGAACAGAATTTGGGAGACAACTTGACCAAAAGAAGAGATAGGTTAATACGACACATTCTGAGACGTCAAGGGATCACCAGTTTTGGATTGGAGAGAAGTGTGTGTGTGTGTGGGGGGGGGGGGGGGGGGTTTAAGAATCGTAGGGGGAGACCAAGATATGAATACAGTAAACAGCTTCAGAAGGATATAGGTTGAAGTAATTATTCGGAGATGAAGAGGCTTGCACAGGACAGAACAGCATAGAGATCTAGTACATCACACTAGTCTGGACTGAAGACCACAACAACAATAGCATCATTACGTTTAGGCAGTAAGCCTAATCTGTGAAAGTAGGATGATTATCATTTCGGATATTGGCATCTGCTTTTGTCCACCAGTTGTTTTCCGAATATCCATGTCAATAAAGAGCTCTAATTCCATATGTTAAAAGAATTGAGATATATCTTTATTCCAACACGGAGGCATTTATGAAAAGACTGTTTCACTTTTGTACGAAAAAGGAGGAAGGGGTTGGCGTAAAGACAGCTTGGTTTGCAGGTGCGACTGTCGGAAGCGACAGCGAGCCAGCAGCGCGGCAGGTGGCGTTATCGGGAACAGCTTCCAGGAAGCCGGGCGGCCGCCCTATCTGCCCTTTGTGCACGTCACACGCTGGCACAACACCTGTCGCGGCGCAGCCACTGTGAACGCTGTCGCTTGTCGCCTGCAGCGGGAACACTGTAGCTGCAGAAACAGCCGCTTGTCTGCGGCAGCTACACAAGGGGAACGAAGAGGGACGCCGTTTCAGAATTTGTTCAAAAACACTTTCGAGCTCACCGAGTATCGGACCAGCTTTGTCGATTCAGGCGTTTCCTGACGATAGACTAATTACCGTCTGACTTAACGAAGCAAGATCGACACATGCACAGGTTATTTCGGGAGAACTCCAAAGCATACACTATAGATTGATGTTCCAAAACTGCGTACCACGAGACTCAAAGCCGCGAGCATGTGACGCGGCAGAGATGTATGCATCAGCACTATAGCTACGACTTGAGGGGGAAATGAGATAAGTCATTGACATAATCGACTTCGTCCAAGGTCAGATTGTTACGGTCTGGCATCTGGAAACGAGCATCGCAGACATTGCGAAACTGGTCGGTTGTTCGTAAGTGGTTTTCATGTACTTCTACGTGTTGTGCACTAATTCGTACCTAACACTGAGGGCAGACGGAATACCGAGTGCTGCAGCGGCTATTATCGTAGCGGAGCTAGACAGGAGGAGAAATGATTACCGAACACATGAATAAACAGGAGTTTTACTTAAATTGTAGCTTTCTCTAAATGTTACATAGAAACTTTACAAAAGAACAAACAGCAGTGGAGTCCAGCTATAACTAAACAGCATCGTGCACAGTTTGGGGCTCTCACTGCTAATGCACGAGCGAGCTGTCGAAGGTTGACTAGGATTGAAGACTGCGACTCGGACTGTCGAAGACTGGACTGACATTGGGCCGTGTAGCTGCAGCGGGACAGCCTACATCGCGCCGGCAGAGGACGCTAATAGACGGAGCCGCTGAAGGCGTGGCTCATCGGCCGCGCATCATTGGGTCCACCGAGTACCGCGCGACCGGTATCGGCGTCTGTCGGAAACGTGTGTTTTCGTTTGCCGTTGCGTGTGGTATCGATCTATGATACCGCACTATTAAAAGTGTTCGATGGATACTCAAATCACAATTAGGCGACACGGTGTTGGACGTACATCCCTCATCACAGAACGAAGAGGTCGGGGCTTGCCTGCTCTATAAAGCTGCATAGGCGGCGATCCATGGCAGCTCTGACAGAATGTAGTGTTGGTGGCAGGCACAACTGTTTCGGAGCACACTTTTCGGTGCACACTGTTGAACATGGTGATTCTAACTGGCACAGTATCATCGAGATTGCCGGCCGGGGTGGCCGAGCGGTTCTAGGCGCTTCAGTCCGGAACCACGCGGCTGCTACGGTTGCAGGTTCGAATCCTGCCTCGGTCATGGATGTGTGTGATGTCCTTAGGTTAGTTAGCTTTAAGTAGTTCTAAGTTCTAGGGGACTGATGACCTCAGATGTTAAGTCCCATAGTTCTCAGAGCCATTTCGACGATTTTGAACCATCATCGAGTTTCGACTGTTGACAATGGAAACCGGGCGCCATGTCAGATGAATTACGTTTCATGTTACACCAAGTCAATGGCTATGTCTGGATACCCCGTCATCCAAGCGGACAGCGGCACCAAACATCCACTGCGCCCCGACTCAGGCTGGCGGCGACAGTACTTTGTATGAAGGGCGTTCTCCTGGACTTCCATCGAACATCTAGTATTCAAGTCTAGTATACTGCGTGAACAATGTTGCAGACGACGTGCATCCTTTCAAACACGTACAGTAGCTTGGCGATGGCGTTACATGAACCTGATGGAACATATCTAGGGCGAACGTACAGGATCTGTCGTGTAACACAATCTTCGACAGATTCAAAATATCTTTATAAACATCTGGTGTAAAGTGGTGAATACTCTGAAAGCGAACACTCATATTTTCTTAGTGGCTTGTATTTTCTTTGTTCCATATCTACATATCTACTCCGCAAGTCATCTTACAGCGTGTGGCTCCATTCCCGAATGGCACGTGAAAAAGAATCATCCGTCAGTAAAGCTCCGTGTGACGTCTGATTTCTCCGATTTTCTCGTTTCGGTTTAAAACATGTGAGTTTATCAACAGACATTTCTTCACACACATATTTTTAAATAAAAATTTGTAATTCACAATATTTAACATATCTATTACCACAATATTTATTATGAGGTGCTGTTTTCCATCATACGTTTATCTTAATTATAATTACTGTTCATCCAATATAAATTTCGTTTACTGAAACATGTAGGGCTGGACAGCTTCCTGTCCTAACATTTGTGGACATATTGTACCATATTAGCCAGATACATACTTTTGTCTTCGAAGTCACTATATGCCGTTTGTGAGTTCGGAAAAAAATTCAGTCTGTTGCGTTAATCCGTATTATATGCGTCCCTTCAACAACAGTCAACAGCACTATAACAGCCGAACGTTTCTCAAGCCGCACAAAACGGTTGTTATGTTAGAAAATTGTTTATCTTGATTTAGGTCCTCATAACATCTGAGTAACGTAAGAAAAAATCAACATGAATTCTTGCTGAAGGCACCACCACCCAAAAATGTTTCGCTAGAACCACAAATAGCCAACCCACAAATAGCCGACGTTTTATGTGTAGCATGATTTAAACGCGGACTCGCATTCGAGAGAACGTAGGTTTAGATCCGCGTCTACCCATGCAGATTTTGGTTTTTCGTGATTTCCGTAAATCACTCCAACCATATGCCGTGATGGTTCCAAAAGGCAGGCCGATTTCCTTCCCCATTCCTGCAGCAATCTGTCTCTAATGACCTCGATGTCGATGGGATGTTAAATCGTAATCTTCCTTCCTTTTTATGATTTAAATGACAAGATAAATATGAACCATTGCTAATGACGAACCTGTCGGTTTGAAACCAGTAACGGGTCTATATTTAATAAGCAGCATTATTAACAGTTAAATGAATGGGTGGTGTCTGTTTTTTCGGACATATCCGAAAGAGTAGACACCACGCAGTCATACAATTGATTCGTATCGATAGGCAATGAATCGACAACATTCAGTGCGAATGTACATTTACGTTCGACCTCCTGTGAGAAGCTAAACTCAGCGAGGACTGCAGACAGGTGAGGCTAGGTGGGAGTGGGAGTCGGCCGGGCAGTGCTGAACTCCCAACTAAAATAATGGGTGGACTCACCTAAAGAAGATCCCATATGTTGGAGTACCAGTCAGGTTGCTGCACGTGTAAATATGCCTTCTTGCACTGGTTGTTTCCTTCGGCATGCCTGTGGGCTTTGATCCATACTCTGACGTAATCCTCGGGGTTCCAGAGATGTAGCGGAGGCTCCACAATTGAAATAAACGTTAAGGATGAGAGATGGCAAACACAAAGCCAATTCTGTATTGTTGTCATAACTAAGTTTATTGTGGTGAATCCTCATTCACAGTTCGATGAGTGAGTATCAACACAAACAAAAACTAGAATCAGATTTTCAGGAATATTCTCTCCACTGGTGTCTATACAATATCTGAAACCTTCTGTTACATTTGGTTAAGAAAGAAGAAAACGTTTACAAACTTTTCTTAGATTTTCTTCCCTTTCCAGCCATGGACTCACAATGTCATAGTGCAATTTTTTACTGTACAAAATATCGATCTCTTCCATAAAGGCTTTGAATTTTTCACTGTCATTTGAGATTAGCATTTGTCTTAAATTGTCGCTAAGACTAAGAACTGCTTCTATTAATTTGAGTAGTCATTCTGCTTCATTCTCTTCTGGGAACGAGAAATTTCTTTGAAGTACCCTTCAGAAATAACTTTTCCTGCATCCTTCATGCAAGCACCTGGCATTTCCTTCAGTTGTTCAATGGCTCTTATTGGCTTCGTAACTTTCCTATATGATGAGGGAATACTAACACCGCCCTTTTGGGGGTAATGTGAGAGGATACTAATCTCTTCAAGAACATGGGAAAACAGTGCAATCCTGCTCACGAACGCAGAGCTTGATGGTGTTTTCTGCAATCCCTTGAAGCTTGAGGCCACCCGAAGCACTGAGAATGCTTTATTATCTTCTTAAGTTCTGCACCGAGGCCACCCGAAGCACTGAGAATGCTTTATTATCTTCTTAAGTTCTGCACCTAATCTTGCGCAACAGCTGACAGTTCAGTCTTAGGAGATTGACAATACAAAGCAAACAACTTGTTAAAAAAAGTGATAATGTTACTCACACCACAAACCCCTTCGATTGCATCAGCAAGCCCTAATTCTATTCGGTGGCACAAACAATGCCATTTTAATAGTTTGTTGTACTTGTTCTTAAGTCGTTCTAAAACACCTGAATTCCTACCTGCATGCTCCAATCAAATTGTCAGTCAAATAACTTGAGGAAAAACCATGCTTCGTGAGACATTTTAGAAGTTCTGTTTCTATCGTTTCTGCATCTGTTGAACACATCACTGATTTCAACCTAAAATACACAGTTAAAACTGACTGCGAAGGAACAGATGAAAACTCATCAATGAGTACAGAGACCTAGGAATTCCTGGGTATTATGGGCGAACAGAGCGTCTTCCTCATAGTGTCCGCAATGCAGTCTATGATGATGGCAGAACTGAATTTACTTTGCAGTGTTTTGCCCTTGTGGAGACCATTTTGAATTTGGAAATCCACAAGGTTGTGAAAAGTCTAAATATGGTTTGTTATTGTTTGCTACAAAATATGCTGTGCGAAACACTTTCCCTGTACTTCAAAACCCTCTTTCTGCTGTTCAACCACAAGATTTCCAGAACATTGTCTGCTCTTTCTTTTCGTTGTCTGCATGCAGTTGATACACATTAACCACTCATATTCTCTCCATGTACTGCCGTTCCAACAAACAGGTTAATTAAACACGTTTTGGGAATCCAAATAACGAGGAATTGGCTTTTATCTTCAACAATATCTGTTCCGGTGCTGCTATTCGTACAAGAAGTAGATAGGCCATAATCAGTTTCACGTTTTTTCGAACCACACGGACCATCTTCTGTAGTTGAAACCCCGGAACTAGATTTACTGAAATAATCTACTATACTGCGTTTCATACTGAAAAACTATACCTTTCAATTACTAGCATAGTTTATACACTTTTCACGTAAAGTGTAATATGCCAGGCTTTAAAACGGCATGTAACTTCTCTGAAAATAAGACTGAACAACAATATCCGTGGCGGCCGTGCAGTGGGTAACGATTAATGCTGTTAAAAATAGTACTTTAAACGCACAAAGAAAGGTATGACAATGACACGAAATAATAAATAGGTCTACTGTGATAGTATCATATTGGCCGGCCGGAGTGGCCGTGCGGTTCTAGCCGCTCCAGTCTGGAACCGAGCGACCGCTACGGTCGCAGGTTCGAATCCTGCCTCGGGCATGGATGTGTGTGATATCCTTACGTTGGTTAGGTTTAATTCGTTCTAAGTTCTAGGCGACTGATGACCTCAGAAGTTAAGTCGCATAGTGCTCAGAGCCATTTGATAATGTCATAGCAGTGGGCAAGTCACGCGCCGACATTCGATATTGTCGTTGAATCACTGAAGATTAAAATATCAGCATAAGGAAGCGGGAAATATCTTATTTTCAGATTTAGAGGGATTTAGGTTGCAGTAGTTACTCGGAGATGGAGAGGCTTGCACAAGTTAGAGTAGCATGGAGAGCTGCGTCGAACGTCTTTGGACTTAAGACCACAACATCAACAAATCTTATCTAACAGATCAGGTTTACTGAGCGAGGTGGCGCAGTGGTTAGCCTACTGGACTCGCATTTGGAGGACTACGGTTCAAACCCGCGTCCGGCCATCCTGATTTAGGTGCTTCGTGATTTCCCTAAATCGCTTCAGGCAAATGCCACGATGGTTCCTTCGAAAGGGCACCACCGACTTCCTTCCCTAATCCGATGGGACTCATGAGCTCGCAGTAGATTCCCTCCTCCGAATTAACCAATCAATCTATAGATTACGTTTCAGATAGGCGTCAGGTTTTGTTGTAACCTTCAGGCGCTCGTGCAATGTGAAGCAACGTTAGGGGCTTGCGCGGCGGCTTTTACACCGCCACGAATCGGTTTTAGTTTTCGAATGGCAATACATCATTACATCGGACTATATACACAAAAATATGTCAGTGTCAAGGTCACGCGCCATAAGGCGAGTCGATAGATAACCAACGACAGCTCGTGGTCTTGCGGTAGCGTTCTCGCTTCCCGCGCAAGCCGTCCCGGGTTCGATTCCCGGCGGGGTCAGGGATTTTTCCTGCCTGAAGATGACTGGGTGTTGTTGTGTCGTCTTCATCATCATTCATCCCCATTACGGTCAGAGGAAGGCAATGGCAAACCACCTCCACTAGGACCTTGCCTAGTACAGCGGTGCGGATCTCCTGCATCGTCCCCTACGCTCCTCGGAGTATGGGACCTCATCATCATCAACAGCTGATAATCAAGCGCGTGAATTGTTACATGTTCAAGAGGCGGTGGAAATGCCGCCCAAGAGAGCACTCGAAGGTTAAAGAATACTACATTAGCGTGCCGAAGAAGGGATTTAAGTGTTCTTAGATATTATTATCATGTCACGCGACGTGAGCATCTAAAGGCGAGTCGACATCGGGTGTACAATGTCGCGCAGCGCCGCCCAGACCTGCACGGAGCAGCCCAGAACTGCCAACAACTGAGCAGAGTCGTTGTAGGTGCACAGCAATCCTCCAGTGTACGTACGCGCGCGCGCGTGTGTGTTAATAATGGCAAACGACAAATGCCGCCCGAACAGAGCGCGCATTTCCTTTGGTATTCCGACACTGCACGGGACTTTTCATTGTTGTGGCTCAGAGCGGCGCCGTCTGACGCCCATACCTGGCGCGCTGCGCCGCACCTCCAAGGCAATGCGCGGATGGCCGACCAAACGCGCCCAACGTTCATTGTTCTTTTTTATTGCATTGTTTGTCTGGGCGATTTATCAAAGCTCAGCTGACTGCAACGCTAATACCTTCTGTGAGTTATAACTCGGAATTGACGATAGTATACTTTAGAGCGACGATTAAAGAGATTCACTGTAATAAGAAAATATTTTCCACGTAAAATAGGAAGGGGACGGTGTACCCCTCGGAAAAGAGGGAGGGGTCGGCGTCCAACCGCGCTCCCCTCCAATACGGCCCTGCGGCTGGGGAGAATGTCGAGATGTCCATGCATTTACGATGAACGCTGTGTCCGGGTGGCGCAGTTGCCTAGTGAGCAGGAGGTCTCGGGTTCGAGTACCAGTTGGGCACGCATTTTCTTTCGGCGTCGCTGTCCCGCACAAAGTCCCGATGTTGGTGAAATCATTAGTTCCTTCCCTTTACTCTCCTTTCTTCCCCCTCTCTACTGAATTTACATAATCAGTAACAGTGGCTGCTTGCTACTCGTTTAACACGAATTTTTACACAGCCACGATCTCAATATCTGAATTATCGACAAAATTGTGAAATGAGGGAGTAACAGCTCAGAAGTGGCTAAAAACCAGACAGCTTTAAAATTGATTCGTTTACTAAATTGCATCTAGCGCCATTTGCAAGACAGGTATAAGCAGTGCCAATCGACACGTCTTTTAACGCCGCGATGTGGTTAAAGCGGGGTGTTTCGTGCAGGCGCGCCTGTGGGATGGGATTTAATTGAAAGATTAACATCTCGGCCGGCCTGGGACGCTCGCTATTAAACGCAGAGGCGGCGTAATGGAGGCGCGCGGCCCACTTAACGGCATGAGGCGCCGGTCACGCAGCCCGTCTCACAGTATACACAGCTCTGCTCGCAAGTTGCCAGGCACCCATCCAGCGACACGCTGTTCGGAATTACATCATGACTGCAGGTGCAGGCAAGGAGCAATCTTACTTGATTCAGCTCCCTCGAACTCGGAAACTATTTATTCACTTCACACTGAAGGAAGCCAGTCAGCGTTTTCTGAAAGAGCTGTATTGTATTTCTACCGTAGTTTTATTTACGGTAACACAGTTTAAGACAATATATGTAAATTTTATGATTACGCATTTTCTGATAACGGTAGGTGAATATGTTGTTGTGGCCTTCGTCCAAAGACTGGTTTGTTGCAGCTATGCATGCTACTCTATCCTGTGCAGGGCTCTTCATCTCCGAATAACTACTGCACTTACATCCTTCTGAATCTGCTTATTGTATTCATCTCTTGGTCTCCATCTACGATTTTTGCCCCTCACATTGCCCTCAGTACTAAGTTGGTGATCCCTTGATGTCTCGGAATGTGTCCTATCAAACGATTCCTTCTTCCCGTCAGGTTATGCCACAAATTTCTTTTCTGCCTATTCTCTTCAGTACTTCATCATTAGTTACGTAATCTACCCACGTAATATTCAGTGTTCTTCTGTAGCGCCACATTTCAATAGCTTCCATTCTCCTCTTGCCTAATTTGCTGCTATCAAGCAATTTTGAATTCGGCATATAGTGCCAAATAATGCGTTAACAATATATAGGGATCTCCACGCACGATACTAGCGATGATTACAGCATTATGGAACCGAACCAGCCAGTAACCACGCTATCCGACCATTTTCTGAGACAATGCGGCAGCTGGCGTATCGGTTTTAGCCGAGAAAAACGAGTTACGATCGAATTTGAAAAGAAGAAAACCTTTCAGCAATTATGGCCGGTGTGTGCTTGCCATACCATCTACCCACAGAGGTGCGCGCAGGTTTAAACTGAGACGTTATTCGAAGTCAGTACTGCAAGTGCAGTCTGTGCACGATGAAGAGATTATTCCTGAAACGCTTATTTTTCTGATGAAGATGGGCCGCATTTATCGGGTTACGTCAAATGGCAGAACACTCTACGTTGTGGTTCTCAGAACCGTTATCAGTTGTATCACGCGCCTCTGTGTGGCGTGAAAACATAAAAAAGTAAGCAAGAATAGCATTTTAGTCCCGTCGACAACGAGGTCATTAGAGGCGGAGCACAGGCTCCGATCGGTTTTTTTTTTTTTTTTTTTGTTCCCTTTAAAGACAGTCGTGACCTTTCAAAGAAACCATCTCGGAATTTGCCTGGAGAAATTTAGGTAGAATCTAAATGAGGATAGCCACACGGGGCTTTGAACTGTCGTCCTCCCGAAAGCTAGTCCAGTGTGCCAACCACTGTGCCATCTCCCTCGATTATGTGAAAACATGAAAGTGGTATGCAGTTAGTGCAAAATCAATTACTGGACCCATCTTTTTCCAGCAAACAACATCTCCTAAGACTACATGTATACTCCATAAGTCACTGTACAGCGAATGGCGAAGAGTACACCGTATCAATATCGTCGATTTTCGTTCCTGTTCCATTCAAGTATTGACCTAAGGAAACAATGACTGCCTGCACGTCCTAATCTCCCTCACATTCTTCTGATGATCCCTACGCCACGTATACGTTGGTGACAGCATACTGGTCGCACAGTTTTTGTCGAATACAGTGTGTCTAAACTTACCTAACAAGGTTACCCGCGAACTACGGCGTATTTCTGTGAAGAATTCCCACTTAAGTTAGCCGCGCATTTCTGTTGCAGTTTCTTTACGGGCCCTAACGACCTGTTATGACACTAGCTGTGCGTCTCTGAATTCGTTCGACGTCATCATGCCTACATATTAGGACTCCTAACACTGGAAAAATGGAACTGTTCAAACTAGTGTCTTGTGCGCGATTTCCGTCATAGTTGCAGTGCATCATTCCAGAACCATTCCAACAAATCATCTAACAGGTATGGGGAACAATAAACAACTTTTCTTGAGAAAACTAACGAAAATACCTACTGTTACCTCACGCAGGACAGCACGGGAGCGTACACCGCCTATGCTTCTACGATACGAGGGGACTTCAAAAAGTAAGTTAAGACATTCAGTCACCAAGTATCTGTAAACGACGGTCATAACGTTCTAATAATAGTTCAGTTCCTTGACGATAGAACTTCACTCTTCGGTCATGGAGCCATTGGAAAACCATTGTGTGCAAACCTAGCCATCATCGAAAAATCTGCAACTGCTGCGAATCTGTTCCTCGATTCCGGGGCATTGTCGTCTGTGCTCAGTGTCCATGGCTTTTCTTCCCCGTCAGCAGTACTCACGTCTGTGTGCGGCCTGTTCAAATTATTGCTACCACTTTCTTACGGCTGCACGTGACATTGCATTTAGTTCAATGCAGGCAGAATATCATTGTGAAGCTAATTGCAGGTTGGCCATTTTTCCGACAAGACTTGTACTGTACCGCGTACTTCAACTTTGTAGTACGTTTCCAGTGGCCGCAGCATTTCACTCCCGCACTACGATGCACCAGTTATCGGTAGCGCAGGAGAACTGTGTCTGCAGGAGACGGGGAACACGTACGAGGGACGTTTGAAAAGTCCGTGTAAAAATAAAAACTACTTACGTGTTTGGGGTAAACCTTTTTTATTTTGAGACATAAGTCTCCTTTTACATTTATACACTTCGTCTAACGCTGTTCTAATTTGTTGATCCCTTCCAAATAGAAGGAATTGTCGAAGTCTGCAAAATAGCTATTAATTGCTCCAATCACCTCCTTGTTTGAATAAAATCTTTGTCCCGCCAGCCATTTCTTCAAATTGGGAAACAAATAGTAGTCCGAGGGAGCCAAGTCTGGAGAATGGAGGGGATGTCAAACGAGCTAGAATCCTGATTCCATTAATTTTGCGATCACAACTGCTGAGGTGTGTGCTGGTGCATTGTCGTGATGAAAAAGGACTTTTTTTCGGTCCAAACGCCGGCGTTTTTCTTGCAGCTCGATTTTCAATCGGACCAATACTGATGAATAATGTTAACCTGTAATAGTTTTACCCTTTTCCAGATAGTCGTTGAGGATTATCCTTTGCGAATCCCAAAAGACAGTCGCCATGACCTTTCTGGCTGAAGAAATGCAGATTCTCCCTTGGTAACTCATTGTTTAGATTGTTGTTTGGTCTCAGGAGTACAGTAATGTATCCATGTTTAATCCACAGTGACGAAACGATTCTTGAAGTCCTGCAGATTCTTCCTGAACAGCTGCAAACCATCCTTGCAACACTTCACATAATTCCGGTTTTGGTCAAGCGTGAGCAATCGCGGAACCCATCTTGCCGATAGCTTTCTCATGTCCAAATGTTTATGCAAAATATTATGCAGCCGTTCATTCGAGATGCCCACAGCACTAGCAATCTCAGGCACCTTAACTATTCTGTCATCGATCACCATATCATGGATTTTATCAATGATTTCTGGAGTCGTAACAGGGCGTCCAGAACATTGCGCATGACTTGTGACCATATGGCCACTCCGAAAATTTTTAAACCAGTTATAAACTGTTCTAGTCGAAGGTTCAGAGTCACCATAATGTTTATCAAGCTTCTCTTTAGTCTCCTGAGGCGTTTTGCCTTTTATAAAATAATGTTTAATCACCACACGAAGTTCTTTTTCGTCCATTTTTTGACAATCACTCGACTTCCTTGATTTACATGAATGCCAAACACAAAGAAATAGACCAACATGGCTGAAGCTTGGTGTGCGCTCTTTCCAAAGATGCTACTAACTAAACATGACCTCGATACGTGCCATCTCTCGTACTTTGCAAGGACTTTTCTAATGCCCCTCGTACTCTCTTCCGACAATGCGCCACTTTTGTTGCGGAATGGTCTTAATGTGGGACGACGTGTGTAACTTCTTATGATCCGTCGAAACTACAGTCGTCCCGCAATACCCTTGGGTTGTTTGACAACCCATCAGAAAGACAACATATGAAATATTAGCTCACTTTGTTAGCTGAATGATAAAAGAATTTACTTAACTTGACACAATCCCTTGTCACAGGAGTTCTTAAAAATTTATAGCTGTCACTGGGACTTTTAAAGCATCATTTGATGCACTAATTAACAAAGTATTATCTCGAAGTACAGTGTTCAACATTTGCAAAAGAACATTTCCATCTGAGTGCCGAATAACTCTTTAGTCCTACTCGATGATGTTCTCTGCTTCAACTGAGCGCACAAACTAGGGCTGACCACTTCCATGCTCGGCTCTATATTGACCTCCGTTGTGGTGAGAGAGAGAAAGGATGTGTTTTCTTCAGCCTCTCCCATTCGTCGCTGCGGATTGCAGCGAGACATCGCTAATATCTGTGGTATCGATGTGCGTTGCCGATTTTGGTGTGGCGCGGCAATCTTTGGACGATACCACACGTTTTTAATGACAAAGGCTGTCCTAGACAGTGGTTCTTGTGGTGTCACCGCCAGACACCTCACTTGCTAGGTGGTAGCTTCAAATCGGCCGCGGTCCATTAGTACATGTCGGACCCGCGTGTCGCCACTGTCAGTAATTGCAGACCTAGCGCCACCACATGGCAGGTCTAGAGAGACGGACTAGCACTCGCCCCAGTTGTACGACGACTTTGCTAGCGACTACACTGACGAAGCCTTTCTCTCATTTGCCGAGAGACAGTTAGAATAGCCTTCAGCTAAGTCCATGGCTACGACCTAGCAAGGCGCCATTAACCATATCTGGAGAGAGTCTAATTTGTATAGTCAAGAGCGATGCACCACAAGGATGCATTAAAGTTAAGTAAACAGACTATACGTACTTTTCTTTATTGTCTTCTAAAGTATCCTGTTCCAGACTTCACGCCAGTCGGTGTGAGTTGACGCGTGCCCTTTCGGTAACCTCACCCTGTGTCTAGACTGTCTTGTCTAGACACAACAGTTCTATCTCAGGTAATACGAGGGTGAGTCAAATGAAAACCTTAAATTTGTAATAACAAATCGAAATTTCGCGCCGTTATCCTGTAAGTTGGTAAGCGTGCTACAAACAGCGTGCAGAATGGCCTGTAGGTAGCAGCATAGTGTAGATGCACACATACCGTCGCAGTATCAGTGTAAAGATGGCCGCCCCACTTGCGACTTGCACCAGGGAAGAATAGCGTTCTGTTATTCGAAAATGGTTCAAATGGCTCTGAGCACTATGGGGCTTAACTGCTGAGGTCATCAGTCCCCTAGAACTTAGAACTACTTAAATCTAACTAACCTAAGAACATCACACACATCCATGCAAGAGGCAGGATTCGAACCTGCGACCGCAGCGGTCGCACGGTTCCAGACTGTAGCGCCTAAAACCGCTCGGCCACTCCGGCTGGCTTTCTGTTATTCGTTTTCTTGCGTAGTGAAGGTGTGAAACCTACTGAAATTCGTCGACGAATGAAGGTTCAGTACGGTGATGCATGTTTGTCATAGTAGCAAGTCTACGAATGGAGTAGAAGTTCGCAAATGGTGTGACTTCAGTGGAAGATGCTCCTCGTCCAGGTCAGACACGAGTTGTGACTCCACAGAACATAGCACCAGTTGAGGCTATAGTGAAGAAAAACCGCCGAGTGACACTGAATGAGATTGCAGTATGTTTACAGATTAGTCATGGGTCAGCACACCACATTGTGCATGATGTGCTCCAGTTTCACAAAGTGTCTGCAAGATGGGTGCCACGGCAGCTGGCTCCTGAAATGAGAGAACGACGTGTTGATGCTTGTGAGGAACTTCTTCGGCGCTCTGAACGGAGAGGTGATGGCTTTCTTGCAAGAATCGTTACTGGGGACGAAACCTAGATTCACTTCCACCAAACGGAAACGAAGAGAGCGAGCAAGGAATGGCGCCATTCCTCATCACCAAAGCCAAAGAAGTTTCGAACAAAACCATCAGCAGGGAAGGTTATGCTGACTCTCTTTTGGGACGAAACAGGCGTCATTTTGGAGCATTACATGCCTAGATGGACCACTGTCACCAGTGCATCATACACAGATCTCCTAAGAAATCGTCTGCGGCCTGCAATCAAATCAAAGCGACGTAGATTGCTGTCAGCAGGTGTCCTTTTGCAAAATGACAATGCAAGCCCCTACACTGCTCGTCGGTTGGTTGGCTGATTTGGGGAAGGAGACCAGACAGCGTGGTCATCGGTCTCATCGGATTAGGGAAGGATTGGGAAGGAAGTCGGCCGTGCCCTTTCAGAGGAACCATCCCGGCATTTGCCTGGAGTGATTTAGGGAAATCACGGAAAACCTAAATCAGGATGGCCGGGCGCGGGATTGAACCGTCGTCCTCCCGAATGCGAGTCCAGTGTCTAACCACTGCGCCACCCCGCTCGGTTACACTGCTCGTACAACAGTTGCAACAATCACAGACCTACATTTTGAGTGTCTTCCTCATCCACCATACTCACCAGACCTTGCCCCCAAGTGATTTCCATATGTTTGGACCACTCAAAGACGCAATGGGAGGAAAGAAGTTCCGTTCTGATGAAGAGGTACGCCACGTGGTGCATGAGTGGTTGCGCGGATTACCAAAATAATTTTTTTCTAAAGGAATTTATGCACTTTGTACGCGTTGGAGGACTTGCATTGAGCGTGGGGGAGATTATGTTGAAAAGTGATTGAGCTTTGTACCACTTCTGCACAATAAATAATATTTGAAAAAATAGTTAAGGTTTTCATTTGACTCGGTCTCGTATTAATGGAAGCGCTGTAGTATTGAAACAAAGATGATGGTTGTGGCTGTTTTACTTTATCACCTTTAGGAGACATTCTGCCCTCCTGGAACCGTTTGACCAACCAAAGGCACTGAGTTCCAAACGTTTTAGGGATGAACAAGAAGTAGCAACCGTGAAGAATAGATAGTGTGCATCAGCTGCACACACTATTAGTTTCCGTTATTTGTGAACTAACTGCTCACGCTTCACTGCTCTTTGCATCAAGGATCCCCACTATATGATACCCGAGCAGAGAGCGGCTGCAAAAGAACTCTCACTGAAGGGTGAGCTGTGCTTTCCTGCAAGCGCGAGCATTCTGCAGAACTGCAGAATCCCCAGAAGCGCCACTCCTGCCCCTGGGGGCTGCGACGTTTCTTTTGGGATTGCTCATCCCTGAAGTGATCTGCAGAAGCCTGATGGGGCTTTGCTATTACAGCTTAAGCCTAACCGGACAAAGAGACGGCAGTAGGGGATAGAGGCAAAGGGACACAGAGAGAGAGAGAGAGAGAGAGAGAGAGAGAGAGAGATTGCCTTTGATGCGAGCCAGTAGGCAAGTCATTGGAAGCGCAGCGCTGCGCCTTGCTCTCGTTTGTGGCGCTGGAGACTGGCGCCTGGTGAGCGTGCGCGTGAATAGGGAGGCACGCGCCGCCTTGAGGGTCCGGCGCTAATGACGCGGACGTCGCCGGCAGGGAGAGGAGAGCGTTAATGCGGCCGCACGGCAGCCGCCTCGGCCGGCATTGATTAAATAAACTGCGCGCGTCCGCGCTGAATGGTCGCCGAGAGCCGGCGAGCAGCGGTGCGTTTCACATCCCGACAAACGCTAGTCCACCCTAGCCCACGCACCTGCATTGTCAAGGAGAGCTGACGTAATCGGTAATAACCCTGCTCTGTGCCTGGGGATGGGTCACTGCGAAAGATGTGAGGTCAGCAGTAACCGCTGGAGGGTGTCGCGAGAAGAAAACTCTCAGATCTGCAATTGTATTCCTCTTATTTCACTTCGGGCGTCGCTGTAGTTGCCCTGTTAGTCGCATTCCTCACCATCTTTGCTTCTCGCTGCACACGCTATCTGTGTGTAATTGTAGTTCAGTTACGGTAAAGCTGCAGTCAACCCGGACGTTGTTTTGAACACCACACTACTTTCCTACACAGACAAGATGTTGCTGGGGGTCGCCTTCCTCCGACCTTCGAATCGACTTACTCAGGATAACACCAACCGTCAATAATGCCTTGAAACTCGTGTTGTAATAAGTACTGTTTACTTTCGATATTTTAGGGGCTCATGTAATCGTTCAGTTCTTTGCCAGTTTTTGCATCAAATTACGACTTGTTGAATGTATGCAGTTGTTTGGGCCAATACAAACCGCCGTCGAAAAATATATTTCACATTACACCATTTGAGACTACGCTGCAGCACTGCCCCAACGGGAAAGACACCAAACAACATCTGTCTGGACATCTCACCATCTGCTTGCGCCACAGTAATTTTTATAAGTTTAACACATGCTGACAGTCTTAAGACGTTCTTAGATGCTAAATTTAGTTCTCCTTAATGAAATACAATTATTCCATTCTACTGACAGGAAAAAAAATTTCTACCTTATGTGGCGTGCGAATACAATGCCCGAGCTCAGGTTTACAATGGTGCATGACTCATGAAACAGAACCCAAGATCACAGATTTCCACTGGAATCGAAAATATTTTTTATCTATAGAGCTTCTCGGGTACTGTCTGTTACTAATTACCGACGTCACTGTAACGTTATAACAGCCATTTTGATATGGAAAGGTCCAGACTAGCTGCAAGAAGTGTAATATTCTTTAACACAGCAGTTTCGACTTTACTGCCATTCTCACGTAACGTCTGTTTGATTTGACGTCCAAATTGCATCTATAGTAAATGGTTCAAATGGCTCCGAGCACTATGGGACTTAACTTCTAAGGTCATCAGTCCCCTAGAACTTAGAACTACTTAAACCTAACCAACCTAAAGACATCACACACATCCATGCCCGAGGCAGGATTCCTACCTCCGACCGTAGCGGTCGCGCGGTTCCAGACTGTAGCGCCTAGAACCGCTCGGCCACCCCTGCCGGCCATTTATAGTAATCTGCAATTGTCTAATTTGTAGTGACTACGTGAAATGTAGTCATTATAAACGTATAGAAAACGTTTTGACGCTTATTTGATAGTTCGTTGAGGGAGCATCTTTAGTAAACGAATCATCAGATAAGCGTCAAAATGTATTTTATACGTTTATAATTACTACACGTCACGTCATCACTACGAATTAGACAATTACTGTTTACTACAGATGCAATATGGACGTCAAACGAAACTAAAGTTTACTTGAGAATGTAAATAAAGCCGAAGCAGCATTACTATAGAATACTGAACAACGCAGCTGGTATGGACCTTTCCTTTTCACAATGTTTATTATGACATATGCTAAACTGCGGGTAAAACCGAACGAAAAAACTATACCAGTCAGTTACAGGAAGAGCTACAAATTAAAGTGGACCACGCACGCTACAAGTCCGTAATCCTCACATTAGCAAACATCGCTGAGGTGAAAGAACTGTTGAGTGATAGATAAAAATCCTACGACTAGCCAGAGATTGAACCCCAGACAGTTGACTTCGTACTCTGGCACTTTAACACTGAACCACCGAGTTTAGCCAAGGTTCAGTATATGAAACTGTCATCGAGTGAAAATTTACTGTCATCTCATTGCTTAAATATATCGATTTTCCCACAAAAAAGTACATTTTCTGAGTTAAATACAAACGTTATAAACCGATGAAAAGTCACAAATATTTCTGGAGTTCAGATTTATGCTAAATCTCAATTCAGTTTTGTCACAAATTCTATCAGCAATCTAATTTCAATTATGACCCGCAGTAGGTCCGTGTCTGGCAAACCATTTGCTGTTCCACCAACCTTCGGGTTCATGACTAGTTACACTTTGGTGATAGCAATTTCCACGTGCAGTGTTTATCATTCTCATTCTGCCCCGACATCTACAGTCTGCAAACTCCTCTCGAGTGCGTGGCAGAGCTTTCTCCCCGTTGTACGTCTAATTATGGCTTCTTCCCGTTCTATTAGCATTTGGGGCTCGGGAGGAATCATTACTTAAATGTCTCGGTATGTGCCGTAATTAATCAGATATCTACGGGAGCGATACGTAGAAGGTTTTTATATTCCTAGATTCATCACCTTAAAGAGACCTTTGGAGAAAGGAGAACCACTTGCATGAATATCAAGAGCTTTGATGGAAACCCAGTTCTAAGCAAAGTAGAGAAAGGAGGGAGGAGTATATAGAGGGTCTATACAAGGGCGATGTACTTGAGGACAATATTATGGAAATGGAAGAGGATGTAGGTGAAGATGAAATGGGGGATATGATACTGCGTGAAGAGTTTGACAGAGCACTGAAAGACCTGAGTCGAACAAGGCCCCCGGAGTAGACAACATTCCATTAGAACTACTGACAGCCTTGGGAGAGCCAGTCCTGACAAAACTCTACCATCTGGCGAGCAAGATGTATGAGGAAGGTGAAATATCCTCAGACTTCAAGAAGAATATAATAATTCCAATCCCAAAGAAAGCACGTGTTGACAGATGTAAAAATTACCGAACTATCAGTTTAATAAGTCGAATTCTTTACAGACGAATGGAAAAACTGATAGAAGCCGTAGAAATGTTGGAACACGTGAGGCAATACTGACCCTACGACTTATCTTAGAAGAAAGATTAAGGAAAGGCAAACCTACGTTTCTAGCATTTGTAGACTTAGAGAAGGCTTTTGACAATGTTGATTGGAACACTCTCTTTCAAATTCTGAAGGTGGCAGGGATAAAATACACGGAGCGAAAGGCTATTTACAATTTGTACAGAAACCAGATGGCACTTATAAGAGTCGAGGGGCATGAAAGGGAAGCAGTGGTTGGGAAAGGAGTGAGACAGGGTTGTATCCTCTCCCCGATGTTATTCAATCTGTATATTGAGCAAGCAATAAAGGAAACAAAAGAAAAGTTCGGAATAGGTATAAAAATCCATGGAGAAGAAATAAAAACTTTGAGGTTCGCCGATGACATTGTAATTCTGTCAGACACAGCAAAGGACTTGGAAGAGCAGTTGAACGGAATGGACAGTGTCTTGAAAGGAGGGTATAAGATGAACATCAACAAAAGCAAAACGAGGATAATGGAATGTAGTCGAATTAAGTCGGTTGATACTGAGGGAATTAGATTGGGAAATGAGACACTTAAAGTAGTATAGGAGTTTTGCTATTTGGGGAGCAAAATAACTGATGATGGTCGATGTAGAGAGGATATAAAATGTAGACTGGCAATGGCAAGAAAAGCGCTTCTGAAGAAGAGAAATTTGTTAACATCGAGTATAGATTTAAATGTCAGGAAAACGTTTCTGAACGTGTTTCTATGGAGTGTAGCCATGTATGGAGGTGAAACGTGGACGATAAATAGTTTAGACAAGAAGAGAATAGAAGCTTTCGAAATGTGGCGCTACAGAAGAATGCTGAAGATTAGATGGGTAGATCACATAACTAATGAGGGGGTATTGAATAGGATTGGGAAGGAGTTTGTGGCACAACTGGACTAGAAGAAGGGATCGGTTGGTAGAAAATGTTCTGAGGCATCAAGGGATCACAAATTTAGTATTGGAGGGCAGCGTGGAAGGTAAAAATCGTAGAGGGATACCAAGGAATGAATACACTAAGCAGATTCAGAAGGATGTAGGCTGCAGTAGGTACTGGGAAATGAAGAAGCTTGCACAGGATAGAGTAGCGTGGAGAGCTGCATCAAACCAGTCTCAGGACTGAAGACCACCACAACAACAAGATTCATCACTTGAAGGTGCTTCTTCAACTTTTGTAAGTAGGTTTTTACGAGAGAGATGGCGTCCATCTTCTAGGGTGTTCCCGTTTAAGTTTCTCAGCATTTCCTTCACTATCTCCCTTGGGTCAAACAAACCTGTCACATTTCTTGCTGTCCTTCTTTATAAACCACATGTCGGAGTCACCTTCTTCTTAAGATACGTCTTTTTCTTCATTCTTTTGAATTCTGCCTCCTATCCCAGAATAATATGTACTACTCCTGCTCCATATCTGAATTTCTTGCAGTCAAATGTCTCTACTTAGTCTTGATAATTTACTATGTCACCTGGTGCTTCCAAGTATATCAACTTCTCTTATAATCCTCAATAAGTTTCAACCCGTAGTAAGAAGCAATGCTGCATATATAACATGTTGTATGTTATCACGATCGTGCAAGGTTTTATGCTACCATGTATGTGAGCTATGCCAGTGAAGAAGACGAAACCAATATCAAACTGAAAAATTAATTTAAAAGCGAAAGAGACTGGCTTCAGCCATTTTTCCGGACGGCAGAGTAGACCAGAGCTTTAAACGGATGTGATTACGATAGCTGTGTTACTTATCACGGACTGCTCATTTCCGTCTTTGTCTTCCCTGACGCTTTCCAGAGTGGTCACATCTGGCCATGTCGTCAGGACTACACATCAAGCTGATCACTTGCCTCACACAGGATTCTTATGCAGCGCCAGTAACACTTCCTAGTAGACCAGCCACAGAGTACCACCCAGGAAGGAAGCACTTGCTCTCAAAGGAAAAGAGGAAGCTCTCTGTAGTAACAAAGGAAAAAACCATAGCGAAAAATCCGATGGGAGCGATAACATGGTTCGAAATGCTGGTTTTCTTTGTATCTTATCATCGAGATGCCTCTGAAACATTTAGTGAAGGTGACGTTTAAGAAAAGTTTAAACAAAATACGTTCTTTTCACTTGTGTTGTCACAGAGCACTTTTTCCTGGAACTCCAGTAAATGCTTCGAGTGCAACCGTCCTGCCGGCCTCAGTGGCCGAGCGGTTCTAGGCGCTTCAGTCTGGAACCGCGCGACCGGTACGGCCGCAGGTTCGAATCCTGCCTCGGGCATGGATGTGTGTTCTAAGTTCTCGGGGATTGATGACCTCAGATGTTAAGTCCTATAGTGCTCAGAGCCATTAGAACCACTTTGAGCAACCGTCCGGGACAATGATATCAACGATTCTGTTACTCGGTGTTTGACGACCACGCGCAGTGACTATCTTTCAGAGAAACCGACCAACTTCGAAAAGTACGGCAGTGAAGACTAGAAGATAAGGCAGGAGTTGTATACACGAGACAACACAGGAACAAAAAATTACTCACGGCCACGTGATGCTAATACCGTATAGCACTGCCTATAGCCTTGGTAATGGCCTACAAGTTTCTTCAGCAGTGCCATGTCTAGCTGTAGCCACAGACTTGACCAGATCTGGTAGAGCTACCAAATTCCTGGGATGTTGATTGCTATGTTTCACATTTGGTTTCAAACAGCTCAGGGTATTTTCTATGGACTCTAGCTGCGATTAAGTGCGTGAATGTTGGACAAACCAGGAACATGCGTACACCACTAAGAGCACTGCTATTGTTTTCTAGGAAGATGGGGTCCGCAGCTCGTGGTCTAGTGGCTTTAAGTAGTGTGTAAGTGTAGGGACCGATGACCTCAGCAGTTTGGTCCCTTAGGAATTCACACACAGTTGAAAATTTTATCCCCCGTCGGGAGGTTCGAGTCCTCCCTTGGGCATGTGTGTGTGTGTGTGTGTGTGTGTGTGTTAAAAAATGATGCCAGCACGGTAGCTCAGCGTGTTCGGTCAGAGGATTAGCTACCCTCTGTAGTGAAAAAAATTGAGTGAATGGATCAACGAAGAACCTGAACGAATGTCATCGGACATCCGCCCCGAACAAATTCCAAGAACAATATAGAACAAAATGAGGTAAAAAAAAGAGTGGCTAGCGTTGCTACCTCTGGGACACGGGGTCCCGGGTTCGATTCCCAGTCGGATTGGGGATTTTATCTGCCCAGGGACTGGGTGTATGTGTTGTCCTCATCATCGTCATCGGTGTTTGTGTTGTTCTCATCGTCATCGTCATCCGTCACGGTGGCTAGACTGGATTGTGTAAAAATTGGGCCTTTACGGGCGTTGATGACCGCGCAGTTGAACGCCCTACAAACCAAACATCATTATCATCATCATCATCATCATCATCATCATCTAGGAAGATGGGAGTGCCCACAGCATGCTCATAATACAGATGCAGAAGAAAGTACTGCACCTGCTCATCGAGAATGCCTAAATAAATGTCCTGGTTCACGTACGAGGTGACATGAATGAGTGGGCCCAATTGATGGTGCGAGAAAATCCCCCTAATCATCACAGAAGCACCTCTGGTCTGAACTGCAGCTTCAGGTTAACCGCCTCATGTTCTGCCACCTGCCATTTGTTAGTGGTGTGACTGGACCGTGGATTACGTCTCCCCAGTCGACCCATCTTACTCCGCTGATTCCATACAACTGACGGGCACATAACAGTACACACCGCATCAGTGCCACGGCACACATCAGCGCTGGAGGGTGACATAACCGCTTGGTACCAGTTTTACATCTCCAGAGTGGCAAATTAACCAATGTCCACTTTTAACGGGGCGACTGACATTTTGCCAGGCGACCTTATTGTGCTTCACTGCAGAACCTTTAGTCCTCTTTTGTCGGACTACGCGACTTGGAGTGCTGGTGGGGACGGGTGGAGGATGGCGGGGAGGCAGCAGACAGCGGGGCGCGGGCGGCGCTGACGTCGCCGAGAAGCGGCGGTGGCAGCCGATGCTGTCGCAAGTGGCTGTTTGTCCGGGGAAGAATGCGCCGAGCCCACTTCCAGGAAGCCAGCCTCGCCGGCGCAGTTCGTGTTGCCGAGCCGCGGCCTGCAGCGGCGCTAGGGTTTCAGCACCGCCAGCGCTCCGGGACGCACTGAGCGGGTGCAGGAGTCGTGCGGATCGGACCGGGCCGCCGATAACAGAGCGCACACACAGGGCAGCGGGGTGGTGCGTAGCTGCTTCTACGTCCGGCTTCGCGAAGACTAGACGTCTGCGCGAAGAAGACAAATGTCACCAGCACATAGGGTGACGAGCTCTTCCGTTTTTTTCGCGATCTCCCGTATTATAGCAATTCTTTTGTACTGCTCCTTGCTCCCTTATCGAGCGTCTGTTTCTGCAATATATTTCGTGAGTCATCACTGTTGTAAATACTAATACCGCGAAGTGCTATCGATTGTCCGTTTCATAACCGACAGATATCGAAAGATTTTTGTATAACAATCAATAGTATTGTCGACATGTAGTCTGTTTCCTGTTCGTGCTTATACGGATACAGGACGGTTTGGTTCAAGGGAATGCGAGGAGCATGGAAAGAATGGCACAGCCTACGCGTCTAGAGGGGAATGTTTACTTGCTTTTTGGTCAGTACTGGCAACCCACGGATGCACTCGCAACGTACCAATCAGCAGCTGTGGTACTACAAGGAAGTAACAGGGATACGCGGGAGCGGATTATAGAGACGTTCATGTTTAAACGCGCTAATTTCGTTATTTATTCCTCAATTGACTCGCACAACACAACATCATTTTGCAATGCTCTGAAGGACCTTTATCTATTAAGAACAAAAAGTGGAGTGTTCAGAGAAACAGCAGCAGCTCAGAACTGATTAAGTCAAAGCTTATGATTGATGATTGAAATAAATTTATTATAATTGGAAAGAACTGTTTTTACATTTGCGCAGGAAGATAGAAAATTGCAGAGATCTGCAGCTTCTATAAATAAGTACTTGTAGGGTGCATATAAAATAAGTGTCCAAATTTATTAAATTTTACTCTGATTATATTTGTATACTGTATGCGATGAGAGGATTCTCGTAGGTGTGGAACACGTCAGAAAACATACGAAAGATATTTAGAAAGCTTGACTGTAATACTCGTTTCTGAATTTGCACCACAGATGAGTCTTATTAGACACTTCTTCACTTTAACAGCTTTCTCTGTGGTTATGAAGTTACCCCAAAATATGATACCGTATCACGTAATACAGTAAAAGTTTTTTTAAAATATTTATATCTTCGTTGTCAACCATTCCAAAAGAATGCAGCGTAGTTGTGCAACTGAAGTTTATTGCAACCAAATCTCCCTTAAAATCATGATCAGAAATTCGTCATCTCTCTTAAAACCATGATCACACTAGCCGCACGCTGCTGACAGAGTAAACCGAAGAAAGATGGAAGTAATGAGGAGTAGCAGAAATGAGATTAGAGGCAAACTGTAAGGTCAAAATTGGGAACCACGAAGTAGCCAAAGTGAGATCACTCTGATCTACCTTGCAGGCAAAATAACACGTGACACACGAAGCAAAGCGGACATAAAAAGCACATCAGTACATCAAAAATAGGCCGTAATTTGAGGGAGACAAAACTGAAAACGTGTATTTGGAATGCAGCACCGTGCGCAAGTTAACTATGGACCGCGGGAAAACCGGAAAAAGAGAGATTCGAAGCGTCTGAGATGCGGTGCTACAGAAGAATGTTAAAAATTAGTTGGTCTTACATGAAATGAAGTTTTGTGCAGATTCGGCGAAGAGAGGAACATATGGTAAACATTTACAAGAGGGGACACGACGATAGTACATGTATTGAAACATTAGGGAATACAGGTATATGAGGACATGCTGAAAAGCAATGCCTCCGAATTTTTATGTGAAAACCCTTAAACATTTTTGAACAAGACAAACGTTATACATATTCTACATCTTTATATTTCATTTCTACATACTTCTCAACATAGTCACACTGGCTTTATCACTATCAAAGTTAAGTCCTCGAAGGTGTTCTTTAAGCATCGGATGGGGCTAACTCGGGACTGTGTGGAAGATGGTCGATAACCAAAGATGTTGAATTTTTGCACATGTCTAAGTGCTTTTGTGTGGTCTGGCATTGTTATGCTGAAGGAGAGGGAACTTCAAGTGTGGACGAACTCATCGAATTCGAAATTCGATTACAGCAAGTTATTGCTCACGCACCCATATAGTCACTTTACACACTGCCACGTTACGCACTACAAATTGGAGCCCTCTAGCGGCGAAGAACTGCAAATATGTACACATGAAGAATAAAGATGCAGAATGTTAATAATTTGGTTTTATTTAAAAGGCTGTAAGAGTTTTACATGAATTATTCGGAGGCGTTACTTTCCAGCACGTCCTCGTAATTAAGGGCGTTGGCTGCAAGCGGTACTCTCAGATGAAGGAGAGGAATTCGTGGCGAGCTGCATCAAACCTGTCGAAACTGAAAAAAAAAATCGCACTCAGGTCTTAAGCTTTGCTGCGAATTAACTAGACATGCAGTATTTCAATATCACTCACGCCAAACTTAAAACTTAAACTTATTCTTTTCTGCATCTAAGAGTCACAGAATATTATTTTGTTTCTTATTTATGCTTAAGACCTTTTTCTGGGAAGAAATTTCGCATCTCCTTTTTAACATTTTATGTCCTGGACTTCCTAATTTACATTTAGTAGAATGTGGAGGCAGACTTCGATCATGATCACGATTTAATGCAATATAGTCTGTCCTATTCTCGATACGATCGACAAATTATGACATTATGTCGCAATTACTGAAGCGGACTTTATGAAATTTCCGTGACATTGGGAAATGGAATGGAGGTCGTAGTTCAAGTAGTCACAAGTTTATTCTCCATAAATTATATCCACAGATATACCCGCAGATGTCCACATCTTTGCAAGTTTTTATCAGTAAAATAATTGTTACTACCAATATCCACGAATATCCTCATGTGCACAATATAGGCGGATACTCGCATCTGCGCACCGTATTATCTGCACAGTAACTATTACTGACGATACCAACGCAATCGGCAAAGTTAACTATTACTGCCGATATTCGTGGAAATTCGCATCCGCGAATTCTTTCCTTTCTCCACTCGGGAAAACACGATTCACATCACCGTGCGGTTATATGGAACTGTTGCACACAGTTTCCCGAAACCGTCTCAGGCGAACGCCGGGATGATTTCTTCATCAAAATCAAGACCGTCTCCTTCCCTCATTATTGCGCAGTTCGAGGTAATTGTCTTGACAGCTTTGACGTCAACAAGATTATTCGACTGTAACCACTATCCCCTATTTCTTGTACTCAGTGGAAATTACAATTTGGTCTGAAATGGAGATTTTCAGAACGGCGTGGTGAAAACGTATTGAGGTGCAACTATTGTATTCTTGGTGCAGTATCCCCTGCATTCAGTACCTGTGACAAGTAGAAGCTTAGCTTCAGTCTGGGGTACAGGCTTGGACACCTGATTTTCGCAAACAGTACTGTTCCTATCGAGTCACCAATCTGTCCTTGGCACCTTTCAATATTTGTGCACGAAAACTCATCACAAATGGTATCTGAACAAGCGTAGTTGCTAAGCGAATGTGAAGAAATATGTCATTACATCAAATCATGATAACAATCACTCATAGCAGTTTGATTACGAAACAGTACATAAAGAGGCGTATGCTTCGCCCCGCCTTCAATAAGATTATGTAAAATTAAAACTGAAATTCTAGGATCGTGGTTTTACTGCTTTGCTTTTATTCGAGGATCATACTCCGTTGATGGTTGTATGATGAAATGTACTCAAGTGACTTTCAAAAACAAAAAAAATAATCAGGCCATCAGTTGAATTGGGAAAGGGCAACGAACTGGTTCCTAATCCTGAAGTATAACTGCTCAGCTTATCCCGGAGACGTAAAGTTGCAGCGGAGTTCTATGACTTCCCTTAGCTTGAGAGCAAC
This sequence comes from Schistocerca cancellata, assembly GCF_023864275.1. Classification (NCBI taxonomy): domain Eukaryota; kingdom Metazoa; phylum Arthropoda; class Insecta; order Orthoptera; family Acrididae; genus Schistocerca; species Schistocerca cancellata. The sequence continues at coordinate 428,510,161 of NC_064627.1, forward strand.
CGTCTGGTCATTTCTAGTTCATTTTTTAAAATGATGTATGAGGCCAAAGTTTGATCACCCTTTACGCTTCCCGCCATACAGCCACCATTCCTTCGGCACGACTATTAGTCACAGTTGAGATCTCTGTTACGAGACTGCAGTGCGTGTGTGTGTGTGTGTGTGTGTGTGAGAGAGAGAGAGAGAGAGAGAGAGAGAGAGAGAGAGAGAGAGAGGCGCGCAGTGATGAATGTTAATGTTCTATCCATGTGGAGGTTGTTCATTTCGGAGACCCTTCTCAGTGGCACCAAAACTGGCCATGAAAATGACCACTCCCATTCTTTAATAATAACGAGGCAGAAGTGAAATTAAGAAGGTTCAAATGGCTCTGAGCACTATGGGACTTAACATCTATGGTCATCAGTCCCCTAGAACTTAGAACTACTTAAACCTAACTAATCTAAGGACAGCACACAACACCCAGCCACACACGAGGCAGAGAAAATCCCTGACCCCGCCGGGAATCGAACCCGGGAACCCGGGCGTGGGAAGCGAGAACGCTACCGCACGACCACGAGATGCGGGCAATTAAGATGGACACAACAACTTTTGAATAGGAGCCTATTGCTGTAAACATTGCACCACTTTGTTCTACGTCTTCATAACTTGGTATCAGCAGCACAATCGTAGCAGGCAGCACCTTTTTATAACTTCATTTCGCCACGAACGCTTGTGGTCTTCAGCTGTCTTAACGCAGATACTTAGTGAGCAACGTTTGGAATACTGAAGCTTTTATTACCACAACCAACAGATTCTTCTTCCACTATTACATATATTCTGTACATTCTGTCATACATACTGTTACAAAAAATGATAAAAACAGTAGAGGATCGAGTTAACGCCCCACAGGGATGACGTATCAGAAACTGTACACATTCGCCGGCGCGATGATGCAGAAAGAACGGATAATGGCTGCGATCGTACGAGAAGTGCTGGCTGTCCAGACTTATCTGTACGCCGTGGAATGAGTCAGGGTGGGCGTGGCTGAGCGCAGCACCTCGCCAGATAAGCCGCCAACTCGCGGCTACCCAGCCGCAGCGGTGCGCTGGCTGGACGCCAGCCACACTCATCGTATATTATTACCAGACGAAAAAAATGCTCCTATTCGAGCACAAAACATGCGAATATGCTCATGTTTAAAACACTCTGAACGAAAGAGAGGAGCGCAATGGCAGTGGAACACAGCTGACAGTGACAGAACAGTACTACGAAAGGAGTGAAGGAGATAATGGCAGATGGAGAGGAATAAAGAGAAGATGAAAATGGGAGTGGGTGAGAGCCAGTGATAACGAGAGACAGTTTAAGGCAACGGCGAAGAAAGACATGATGACAGTGAGCACAGACAGCGGCAGTGGTAATGCATGAATGAGATACTATAATAAAATAGCAAGGGGGAGTCAGTAACAATGAGAGGAAACAGTAGTGGTAGTAGTAGGACAGAAGGAGAGAAATTGTGGCTGTGATACAGGAGACAGTCACACTTACAGATACACAAAGGAACAATGACAATGAGTTGGGCTGAATGAATGCTTGAGAATGGACAACTGGGACTAAATGGTTATGAGTGACTTACAGCGATGAACTAATGGGTGTGAATTACAGTTAGGGAGTTTGTGAAAGTGAGAGTTGCATAAAAAGCGAGATATGTTAGCATGCCAAAACTTCTGGGAAAATTGTTAAAGGTGGTGGGAAGGTAGAATGAATCAGCCGGTATCCCACTTTTGAGCCAGAGCATTTTGAACAGGAGCATATTCGCCCTTCTCTGCCCCGATTGGAGCATTTATCCGCTGGTTCTTTTCCCTGCTACAGCAGAGCATATGAAAAGAACTTCGTGGGTCAGTACAATTTTTATAGTTTACTTACGTGAAACTGAAATAACGCAAAACTCGTTTTACACCTCAGACCGGATTTTACGTGCACAAAAATTTTTTAGGGTTCCCAGAGCCCTTCTGATGATAAGAGGAGACACTTTTCAGCATCTTTCTCCGTGCTACATCAGTTTATTTAAACTATGTTTTCAACTCACCCCGGATTTTACGTGTACAAGTGGGGTAACTTTTGGAAACAGATGAAGATATTGAGAAAGTTTTCAAGAGGGTCCGTGATGGGTGTTGTGTTGTGATCTTCAGTCCTGAGACTGGTTTGATGCAACTCTCCATGCTACTCTATCCTGTGCAAGCTGCTTCATCTCCCAGTACGTACTGCAGGCAACATCCTTCTGAATCTGCTTAGTGTATTCATCTCTTGGTCTCCCTCTACGATTTTTACCCTCGACGCTGCCCTCCAATACTAAATTGGTGATCCCTTGATGCCTCAGAACATGTTCTTCGTGATGTGTTTTGGTACCAGAAAACTTTTTAGGATTTCCTCAGAAACTATCCACGAACGAAATAGTGCCTCAATAAGCCCCTTAAGGCGCTCTATGGATCACATATAATGCAAAAAAACCAGGCCTAAGCTGGAGGAAGTGTGTAACGTTCAAACGATGACCCTGCACTGCGGGTAGTTATAGTAAGACATATCTCCTGTTGGGTATACAAACGGTTCCTAGCGCAAGAGCTATCCAAAACACTTGACTCTACCTCCATAACACCAATAGAATTGGAGGTATGAGCCCCGGAAAAATCCCGTTTTTTATGGGCGGCCTTTAGGAACATCAATTGAAAGAGAAACAGCCCTCGGTCACTATATTTTTTTAACAAATTAACCTGGTTTCAACACTGCTAGGAGTGTCTTCTTCAGAATTTAAAACAAAGAATGATCTATATTCTATGACATGGTCATAGAATAATGAGTAAAAACGTATGATAGGGTATATGTATGGAAATCATCTTAAAAGACTGACAGTACTTACATGTCATTTATAAAATAATAAATATGCCAAAAGGGCATTAGTCACAAAGCTATTTAAGATAAAGAAAACTGTGATGGCGAGCCACTCCGGGCTTCTCGTTACTTACATGGTGCAGGTTGCAAAACGGACTGATAAATGACATATAAGTACTGTCAGTCTTTTACGATGATTCCGTACTTATACCCTATCATACGTTTTTAGTCATTATTGTGTGACTATGTTATAGAATACAGATCATTCTTTGTTTTAAATTCTGAAGAAGACACTCCTAGCAGTGTTGAAACCAGGTTAATTTGTTAAAAATATAGCGACCAAGGGCTGTTTCTCTTTCAATTGTAACTATTCACGGTCTCTGAACGTGCAGCCATGTACAAAATTTTGCTTTTGGAACATCTTAAGTAGCGAATTCTGTCGTATTCCCAGGTCAGACTTGTCCTCGGTAGCTGCGTAATGTTTTTGTCAAGACTGCTGTCTCAGTACATACGTAAACGCTTATATATAGTCCCGCTTTTAATCAAATTACCGCCGATAAAGATCTATGCTTTACACTCTGCCCTCTGACTTGTCAAGTACAGTAGCCATAGCAGCTAATATTCTGTTGGAGTACTGTATTGGTGCTAAAAGGCTCATACAAAACTCAGCTTCTAATGATCCCTTTTTAGATGAGCGTTCAACGTACGTAAACATTGCAGTTGTCCCGAACCCAAGGGTTCGTTTGAGCACAGAAATCCTTCTCTAGCCCCACGGCTAGTGCTGGTACGTTCGTGCCTTCCTTCTACCGCTGAACTGACTTTCCCAGCACGGACGTTGAACTTTTCGAATTCCCTGACATATCTGCGGTGCTACGTCACGGAGATGTCCGGTGGCAGACGCTAAAAGAGAGGCGTTGTGAATCGCGCTTTGATTTACTGTTAAAGTTCCGAAAGCGTACGTTCCTAGTAGAGTCAAACGACACATTGCATCCTCCTACGCGTATCTCATGAAAAGACCGTGAAGGTAAAATTAGACAGATTTGAACTCACGCAGAGTCTTGGCAGCAACCGTGCCTCCCGTGGACCATTCGTGACTGTGTAATATATCCTTCGTCGAGCAGAAATGAGCAAGTGTAGAACAGGTTAAGTTAATTGAATCTGCTGAGTAGTATGCAAGCAATGGATAAATCATCAAAGGTTTTCCGTGGGAAGCACACATCACGGAAGCGACAGCATGACGTATTGGATTTACATTCAAAGCTGAAAATTTTAACTATGTCACTGAGTATTAACTCGATTACTGCACCGAAAATGAAATGGCTACCGGTGAGTTTATCAGGCCATGGGGGTATGTGCCAGTGTTCAATTAAGAGACGAACTGTGAAAATTGCTACTTCATTTTTCACCTTTAAATAACGGTAGTAAAACTGAACGAGATTTCGTATTAAAAGATGCAGGTTATATCTATAATGCAATGTTAAAAGAGAAGACGCGATCCACGATCGGTCTGATTGCTTTCAAACAAGCTACGTCACCCTTTCTGAAAAAGTCTCTTAAAATAGAAAATACGCAGCATAAAAACGTATGTTAGGAATACCCAGGTGATTACATTAATGACAGACACTTTTGATAAATTATATCAAGTTATTATTCCGAACAATACAAAATACAAGATTTGCCAGTTGCACGCTCCTTAAGGCAAGACAGAACGACCGAGAATGTTAACATGCAGGCGCTTCTTCCCTCAACAAACTTCTACTGTTTTCACAACTGACAGATAGTTTTTACGTAACGAAACGTTAATCTGAATTTATTTAATTACATAAATAGTGTTTGTTTTGTACTCTTGTTGAAGCGCCTATTTCCTTTTTTATCTTACGCTTGGATGAGTACATTTTATTATGACAGTATGGATAAACAAAAAATTGGCCCGGTGCTAGTAAGACTAGCGCTTGAGGATTCTGTACTCACTTTACTATTTATACAGACAGTTCAACCATGCCGGGAATCCCGAAACTCCGCGATTTTTGCTTATTGTCGACATTGATAGTGGCGAGATATCGGTTCCAAGACTTGCAAGAATGTTTTAATTTCAGGTCTGACGTCGGATAACAAATGAAAAAACTAATATTTTTTTGTTCGGTATAATTAGAGAAATAATTTTTTCCGATTTTTTCCCTTTACCTGTACTGTGAAACCTTTCTTCTTCCCAAATTTCATGATTCTAATCAACTGGAAGTATCCCGCAGGTTTAGACGAATGAGCTAATATGTGACTAAATGTCCGTATCTTTTGATTAAACTGAGTCAGCAGTTTTAAAATTTTTTACTCCGCCAAGGGTTCGTACACCATAGTATATGACAAATTTCAAAGATATACGTCTACCCATTCCTGAAAAAAAGGGTCTTCAACAATCAGGCAGACAGACACAGACACATGGACAGTAAAGGGATCAGTTTTTACCTATGGAACCGTAAGATGTCACATATCTTATTTCTTATGTTAAACTGGAAGAAGAAATGGCGCGATGTGGCTATGGTACAGAATGTACCCTCGACGAAAGAAGTAGCTTACAAAACGCTTGTTCGTCCGATTCTTGAGTATTGCTCATCAGTATGGGACCCTTACCAGGTTGGATTAATAGAAGAGATAGACATGATCCAGCGAAAAGCAGCGCGATTCGTCATGGGGACATTTAGTCAGCGCGAGAGCGTTACGGAGATGCTGAACAAGCTCCAGTGGCGGACACTTCAAGAGAGGCGTTACGCAATACGGAGAGGTTTATTATCGAAATTACGAGAGAGCACATTCCGGGAAGAGATGGGCAACATATTACTACCGCCCACATATATCTCGCGTAATGATCACAACGAAAAGATCCGAGAAATTAGAGCAAATACGGAGACTTACAAGCAGTCGTTCTTCCCACGCACAATTCGTGAATGGAACAGGGAAGGGGGGATCAGATAGTGGTACAATAAGTACCCTCCGCCACACACCGTAAGGTGGCTCGCGGAGTATAGATGTAGATGTAGATGTAGACCACACGCCATAAGGTGGTTTACGAAGCACAGATGTAGACGAGGATACGAACATTACAAAATATTCATATCCTAGCAAGCGCCATTGTCAGTGGCTATCGGAGATGATTGCAGTGAGAGGCAGAGGTGGAGGGCCTCCGCTACTCCCACGCTTCCGGTGCACGCCGAGCTGTCGAAGGCCGCGGAGAGGTCGTTACGCAGCAGAGTGCAGACAATGGCCCATCGCGGGTGCTGACTCAGCGCGTCTGCCCTGCTCTGCTCCCAATCATACTGGCGCCAGACAAAGTCTGCCCCGCCGCTACCTCGCATCTGCAGCCGCGGTGCGCGCGCACTGCGTTTCAAGTCGCCGACGCGGCGCTGCTGGATGTCGCGCGCTGCCATCTTCTCAGAATGTCAATCACAGAGAGTCTACTCCACCGCACCTTCCACGAGCGAGCCGTATCTCACAAGGCGGCAGCCCACTCTCCCTGCTGCAGTCTGTGCAAAGTTGTCTGTGTGACGGACTAGCGAACCCGGCAATTCTTCGTAACTGCTAAAATATGCATAGTAATTGGATAGACGTCCCGATCCCCTTCTTCCCCCTCCCACCCCCTCACCGTCGCTTTGTCCAACTCCTCTTCTCCCGTTTATCTCCCACCTGTCTAGCCATCACCTCATCTCCCTGATTCTCCCCAACTCCTCCATACTCCTCTCACTCTCCACCTTCCTCCTTTCTTTGTCCACCCCCTTCTCTCTCTGACCATTTCTCCTTTCCCCCTCTCGCTGACCTTGAGCCTTGTTAATTGTTATAGCTAACAGCCGACGAAACCTTGATTGGGAATTGAAGCCTCTTAAAATGTATGGTTAAATCGGTTGGGATCATTGGTAGGTATAAGGGGTATGAGATACCTACTGCTGGACATGTGAGGTAGTAGCTTCAATGAATTTGATCTGCGAAAGGATAGGATTACAAAGTTTCAGATGATTCACATTCCATGCCATGAATACAACTATCCTCTTTTCTGTTAATATGTCCGCCTGGACGTTTATTTCTTGATGCAATAATTTACCAACAGCCGTACGTATTGTAAATTATTGCATCAAGAAATACATGCCAGCCGTTGTCCTATGGTCCATAATGTCTCAACAAAGGCTGAACGTTTACTAGCGCATCTTGTAAAAATTAAGAGTAAATCGGTCAAGAACTTTTCGAGGTTTTTGGTAACAACGTTAAACAACGACTTGTCTTTATAGACGCATAGTAGTACAGGTTTACGAACTACTTCTTTCTTCCGAATTAGGTCAAACTCTGACCGCGCGGAACTTACGGCTTCTTCGCCTTCTCTCCCTCTCTTCCCTGAACCTATTCGTTCTTTCACTTCTTTTTTATCGCTCCTCATCGGAAATGTAACGTATGGATTTCCTCGTTTATCTTCCAATGATTTTACGCTGTGACTTTGCTTCTGAATTCTTCTCTGCTTTCGATCATCTCTAGCGTAAGAACCGTTTCTTGTGTATCACCGTGACCTCTTCTACCCACTTACAGATGGAGCTAAATTATGTGATGTAACTGAAGAACTTCTTGCTCTGCCGGTGTTCGTCCATCCTTCCTCTGTGTTCCATAAAATGAGTTCCACATTATGTGCGTTAACTTTTTGGTGTACCTGTAGAGCTCAACGTTTTTCCTCTTCTTCCTAGTCCCTTCAATAATCTTGTGATGCTCCAGAATTTTCCTGAGAATCACCCTTTCTTTTCAAGTTCTTCCAAGTGACCCCTTTTATTAAGACGCTCGGAGGAATAGAGTTCTTCTGGTTTTATGACTGAATTATAGTGCCTGATTTTAGCTTTGCAGGATATTGCTCATTTGTTGTACCTGTTCTGAGTTAAGTTTGTAAGCAATGTCTTATTTTCTGGATCTTCCTCCGACTGCCTCTTTATCCAGATGTAAGACCACTTTTACTGAATTTTTTTTATGTGTAAAGCTCTGTGTATGCTTGTGCGAAAGAAAAAATGGTTCAAATGGCTCTGAGCACTATGGGACTTAACAGCTATGGTCATCAGTCCCCTAGAACTTAGAACTACTTAAACCTAACTATCCTAAGGACATCACACAACATCCAGTCATCACGAGGCAGAGAAAATCCCGGACCCCGCCGGGAATCGAACCCGGGAACCCGGGCGTGGGAAGCGAGAACGCTGCCGCACGACCACGAGCTGCGGACTGTGAGAAAGAAAATGTAATTGATATTTTGATTCACGATCAAAGAGTCCTTATGCCAATATTTATACTATCTGCACAAATAAAAGAAGGAGCAGCCTTCATTTTTTTAAAGGCAGCTAGGAGATGGCTGGCTGTTCGCTTTTGTCTTCTACCACCCTGATTTTGTCATGCAAGCATCGTTCTCTGCAGCTCTGAGTAATGTCTAATATAGTAACCTAACTTTTATTCAAAATTTGTTCAAATACTTTATTACAGTACCAGTCCACATATTTATGTTAATAATCACTGTACTGCTAATTCCATTTTTCAGCTTTTTGTGGGAGAGACGGAAAATTTCGACGTGGAACCGATCCACCATTGGCGTTACTTTGTTACTAATTTTCAATATAAATTTTTGTCTTACCATACAACTTGTGCCTGGAGTCATTCGAACAAGAAGTCCGAGAATTCCAACTAACTGAACAGCAAAGGCCGTTATAAGATTCGTGATATGCAATTTGCAATTTCGGAACTCCCATCTGTCCACCTCTTTAGCTGCGCTGCTCCCAACACCAACCTGAGATTATTACGACGCGCAGTACTTCAGTGTTTCGGTACGTATTTAGTGAGCGGAGGTGGAAGCCAGATCACACAGATCACTGGGATGGATCCATTCGCCTAATTTTAGACTAACAATTTGTCTTACGATTTGCATCATTTTTTATCCGTTTCGAATTCCTCTAAAACGCTAAATAAAATTTGTCTGCCAGTTGAGTTGTACGCTTTTCTTGAAATCGACGAACATAATTTATAAATATAGATATTCATTGTCGTCACGAGTGTTAACACATTCGAGGCCGCTAATTGATTCAGGTGGGCCATCTTCGTAAGTAGGCACTTTGATTGTTTTTTTTATCCAGGGTAGCAAAAGGATCTGTGGTTGACTTCCTGGATCTCCCCACACGAAACGTTTACATGAAACACAATATTCTGGAAGACGGCAACAGAATTTCGCAAGCAGTTTTTTGCTGTTGTACTACACCGACCAGGTATAGGTTTTTCGATAGTCTGTTGTTTTACACACATGGTCTCTGGAAATCAGCTGTTCTTGTTCTGATTTAGTCTTCACGCTGGCTCTGTCTACTCAATTAAACATCGGAGGTAGACAACTTCATGCTCAGGCTGACGCTTCTATTTCTCTTTCACTGCACAAGAAGTCACTACGTCCCCGATTAGCCGAATTAAAAGCAAAAAGTAACGTAACCTGACAACCCAAGCACTTTGAAGACAGTTGTGCATTTACTTGGGATCCAAAATCAATTGTGGAAGAGGAAATCCGGCAAATTAACCGCATTTCCATAATCGGTATTGGTGTGTTTACGTTTCGAGATCCGGCTTTGGGAGCCACATGTAAACGTCGTAATATGGTGATGGATTCTGTAGAGGTGATGACGGCAGTAGTCGTGGTTGGATTTGAACCTGGCAAGGTTCTGGTTGCCTGTGCCTGTTTGAAATTACTGTTAAAAATTTGTTATGAAACTGTAACCTTTCACTTTGGTGTGTGTGTGTGTGTGTGTGTGTGTGTGTGTTTTACGTTTTGTTAGAAACATGTCAGTTAACCTAACACAGCATTGTACTTATTTGTGTGTTATTAACCAAGCGAGCGAAATTTATCTTTTTACTTCCTCAGAAACTGTACAAAAGTTACACTGATGACTTCAAAGGATAAGCAGCACTGAAAGACTGGACTGGCTGTATTGCTGAACCCAAGGTCAATAATTAAAAAAAAATTACCATTCAGCGTAAATATGTAGCTGAATTACCGACTTGCACAGTAGCATCCTGCGTAATTAGCTTGATTCATTTAGTAGGTACAATATTTGTGCGTCAAAAAGTGCCCTGAAGTAACCACAACAAATACATTAGCAAATCTGTACAGCATCTATTCTCACCGACGTTTCAATACAATCATATTCCATAATGTTCGAACGACTTTCGTGAAAACAATTCAGATAATGATGCTAACAAAGGTGACTTGTTTGTGACCTGATAAAATTAGTTTTCGTCGCGTTACGTCCACAGCTGAGCGTCACATGAATCAGATCATGCTTATCACATCTTCGATAGTTCATCATTTACTTGCATGTTCCGTTGGTCATAATTGTAGCCTCACTCTGTGCTGTGAGGCGAGTGAGTTTTATAATTACCGCACACTTTCTCAATGAATAATATAACAACATGCTGACCATTTACCTGATTTCTTAATTTAGGTTTCTTATTTTCTTCCCAAATACGAACGGTGATTTATTCTCTGTTCAACACCCCCCCCCCCTCTTTCTCTCTCCCTTTCTCGAAAAAAACACGAACACTTTTTTTTTTTTTTTTTTTTTTTTTTTTTTTTTTTTTTTTTTTTTTGTGGAGTCGACGATACTTCCACGCAGATAAAATTTTAGTTTTCGTCTGAAATTAATTTCATTATCTATTACTTTCATTACTTCACTTGGCTGGTCATGAAAGATTTTTAGAGCGGAAAATACCTTACTTCTCTTTGGGCCACGCTAAGCTGCATGATGGATAGTAGAAATCATTTGGCCTTCTGCTGTTATTTATGGATGTTACTGCTGTTTTCAGAATACGATTCATTGTCAACTAACTGTTCAAGGAGCTTTCTGCAAGAGGTTCTAGAGTGGACACCAAACACTATCCTTGTTACACGCTTAAGTGCAACAAACACTTTTTTCTCTTATGACGAGTTAAGCCACTGCAAATGTGAAATGCTGACAAATTAATAACCGGTTAACCGCCAGAACGTTGAGTGCAAGAGTGCAAACCGTGCTTATATTGTGTCATACGGGTGCTGGATGTCTGTTTGTGGGAGAAAAATGTTCAAATGTGTGTGACATCTTATGGGACTCAACTGCTAAGGTCATCAGTCCCTAAGCTTACACACAACCTAAATTATCCTAAGGACAAACACACACACCCATGCACGAGGGAGGACTCGAACCTCCGCCGGGACCAGCCGCACAGTCCACGACTGCAGCGCCAGAAACCGCTCGGCTAATACCGCGCGGCGTTTGTGGGAGAGAATTCCATGCCTGTTGCACTTGTCAAAACAGGGAAATGCTGCAGTTGTTGTCAGGCGATGTCCCAATACATCTGCAGCAGCAATCTGAACAACAGTTGATACCACAGTGACACAATGAACTGTTACAAATCTTGTACTTGAAGGACAGCTCCGAGCCAAACGCCCTGTAGCATGCGTTCCGTTGACCCCAAACCACCGTCATTTGCGACGTTAGTGGTGTGAAGCTCGATTGTAGACAGATCTGGTGATCGAGTAGGCCAAGGCAACATGTCGACATTCTGTAGAGCATATGGAGTTGCAACAGCGATATTTGGGCGAGCGTTTTCCTGTACCCCTCTGAGTACAGTTCAGCACAACAGGTCGAATCAGCAGACTGACGTACAAATTTGCAGTTAGGGTGCTTGGGATAACCATGAGAATGCTCCTGCTGTCGTGTGAAATAGCAACCCATAACTGCAGATGTAGGCCCAGTGTGTCTAACACGCAGATAGGCTGGCTGCAGCGCCTCCACAGCCCTTCTTCTAACCAACACACGACCATCAATGGCACCGAGGCAGAACCAGCTTTCATCAGGAAACTCAACAGACCTCCAAAATGGCTCTGAGCACTATGGGACTTAACTGCTCAGGTCATCAGTCCCCTAGAACTTAGAACTACTTAAACCTAACTAACCTAAGGACATCACACACATCCAAGCCCGAGGCAGGATTCGAACCTGCGACCGTAGTGGTCGCGCGGTTCCAGACTGTAGCGCCTAGAACCGCTCGGCCACTTTGGCCGGCAACAGACCTCCACCCTGCCCTCAAATGAGATCTCGCTTGACACCCCTAACTTCGCAAATGACGGTGGTTTGGGGTCAACGGAATGCATGCTACAGGGCGTTTGGCTGGAGCTGTCCTTCAAGTACAAATTTAGTAACAGATCATTGTGTAACTGTGGTACCAACTGCTGTTCAGACTGCTGCTGCAAATGTACTATAATGCGCCTGGGCCATACGCCGAACACGATGGTCTTCCCTCTCGTTACTGCCATGTGGCCGTTAGGAGCACGGTCTTCTTGCGACCGTACATTCTGGTGACCACCGTTGCTATCAGTTATGTACAGCGGCTACTTTCCTGCCAATCTTTCTGCAATATCGCAGAAGGGACATCCAGCTTCTCGTAGCCCTGTTACAAGACCTCGTTTAAAGTCAGTGAGGTGTGGATAATGACGTCTTTGTCGCCCTAATGGCATTCTTGACTAACATTGACTCAACACGTCTAATCCCAAAGGTAACGAACTGTCACGACTGTTACAGCGTGTATTTAAAGCAATCCTGATTTCCATCCTCATAGTGGCGATACTACCGCCACTCTTATGCGACTGGCACGAAATCTGAATCGATATCAGCTTTCGGACGTAGAAACACGCCTACCAACTTTCGTTTATGTCGCACAACTCCTACTTGGTGCTGCGATATTTTTTCCGTCAGCGAATGTAACAAGAGTGGACACAATATCGACCCCTATGGTACATTTCTAGTGGTTATTCCCCATTCTGAAGATTCTGCTTTATTGTGTGCTCGCCCCGAGTTTGTTAATGCAGGACTCTGCGTCCTTTTCGTTACATACGATGGAACCAACTACCAGCAAGAAGTCTTACATCATAATACACTCCTGGAAATGGAAAAAAGAACACATTGACACCGGTGTGTCAGACCCACCATACTTGCTCCGGACACTGCGAGAGGGCTGTACAAGCAATGATCACACGCACGGCACAGCGGACACACCAGGAACCGCGGTGTTGGCCGTCGAATGGCGCTAGCTGCGCAGCATTTGTGCACCGCCGCCGTCAGTGTCAGCCAGTTTGCCGTGGCATACGGAGCTCCATCGCAGTCTTTAACACTGGTAGCATGCCGCGACAGCGTGGACGTGAACCGTATGTGCAGTTGACGGACTTTGAGCGAGGGCGTATAGTGGGCATGCGGGAGGCCGGGTGGACGTACCGCCGAATTGCTCAACACGTGGGGCGTGAGGTCTCCACAGTACATCGATGTTGTCGCCAGTGGTCGGCGGAAGGTGCACGTGCCCGTCGACCTGGGACCGGACCGCAGCGACGCACGGATGCACGCCAAGACCGTAGGATCCTACGCAGTCCCGTAGGGGACCGCACCGCCACTTCCCAGCAAATTAGGGACACTGGTGCTCCTGGGGTATCGGCGAGGACCATTCGCAACCGTCTCCATGAAGCTGGGCTACGGTCCCGCACACCGTTAGGCCGTCTTCCGCTCACGCCCCAACATCGTGCAGCCCGCCTCCAGTGGTGTCGCGACAGGCGTGAATGGAGGGACGAATGGAGACGTGTCGTCTTCAGCGATGAGAGTCGCTTCTGCCTTGGTGCCAATGATGGTCGTATGCGTGTTTGGCGCCGTGCAGGTGAGCGCCACAATCAGGACTGAATACGACCGAGGCACACAGGGCCAACACCCGGCATCATGGTGTGGGGAGCGATCTCCTACACTGGCCGTACACCACTGGTGATCGTCGAGGGGACACTGAATAGTGCACGGTACATCCAAACCGTCATCGAACCCATCGTTCTACCATTCCTAGACCGGCAAGGGAACTTGCTGTTCCAACAGGACAATGCACGTCCGCATGTATCCCGTGCCACCAAACGTGCTCTAGAAGGTGTAAGTCAACTACCCTGGCCAGCAAGATCTCCGGATCTGTCCCCCATTGAGCATGTTTGGGACTGGATGAAGCGTCGTCTCACGCGATCTGCACGTCCAGCACGAACGCTGGTCCAACTGAGGCGCCAGGTGGAAATGGCATGGCAAGCCGTTCCACAGGACTACATCTAGCATCTCTACGATCGTCTCCATGGGAGAATAGCAGCGTGCATTGCTGCGAAAGGTGGATATACACTGTACTAGTGCCGACATTGTGCATGCTCTGTTGCCTGTGTCTATGTGCCTGTGGTTCTGTCAGTGTGATCATGTGATGTATCTGACCCCAGGAATGTGTCAATAAAGTTTCCCCTTCCTGGGACAATGAATTCACGGTGTTCTTATTTCAATTTCCAGGAGTGTATAACCAGTGGGGACTCTCGCCTCCTTCCATCAGTGAGTCGTATTTTCACGACAATTTGTGTCAGGTACACAACAATCATTGAACTGCATTCTATATATATATATATATATATATATATATATATATATATATATATATATATATATTGTTACGTTCTACAGCTGTATAAAGATGACTGCCTTCCGTCCGTAATTAAGCGGCTCTGAGCACTATGGGACTTAACATCTACGGTCATCAGTCCCCTAGAACTTAGAACTACTTAAACCTAACTAACCTAAGGACAGCACACAACACCCAGCCATCACGAGGCAGAGAAAATCCCTGACCCCGCCGGGAATCGAACCCGGGGACCCGGGCGTGGGAAGCGAGAACGCTACCGCACGACCACGAGATGCGGGCTCCGTAATTAAGAACCCAATGTTGCAAAATAAGACAGTCACATACGTATCCATCGTGTAAAGAAGAGCAACGATAAACAAAGAAGCACGCCAGTGACTGGGTAAACATTCTTATGAGATAGAAAGTAACGAAACGTTGACGACTGACGATGCTGTGAAATAAATGAGAACGAATGCAGTCGTACCAATCATTTGTTTCAGCTGGAAAACCAACCACAACCAGGACATTAGCAGAGGCGTTAAAAACTTCGCAGACTGGAAAAGTATGCCAGGCTGGGTTCGAAACCAGAGCTGTGGCTCTGTGGTTGCAGTGCGCCTGACACACCGACTCACGCTCCACCCCGGCATTTCCGTTGCCGCCGAAGGAAAAGATCCGGTTCCAGCCCGGTACAACTCAGTATTACCGGACCGAGAAGATTTTTTCTTTCTTCAGTTCCTCAACAGAATGGGCGATTCGTTCAGGTAGAAATGCTAAGCCACAGCGTTGACACACGTACACATACGCACGTAATGCTGCCATCCAAACATCACTTTTTCCAGGCCTCCTTCCCATGTTCACAAACCACACTCGTGCAGGTAATTATCAAAGCTTATACTGAACAGTCCAAATTTTTCGTCTGGGCCTAATGTCTGTGAACAAATGAACAGTCCACAAAACCAGAGCCAGAGAATCTTTTGCTACTCGTCTGCAGGCCAAGACTGTGCGGGCTAAACCACGGTGTGTACCAAAACTGTCTCCGTGGGTTCGACAATTAAATAATATTTCACGAATCTTTGATGTAATTGAGGATATTCTGTACCGTCTGTGTGCAAGGTTCCTGCAGAAGAAATCGTACAGGTACGGCCTACAAGTTTTTTTTAAAATATTGCCAGAATGTGTTGCATTAGGAATAAGGTTCTTGTAGTATTGACATATGATGCAGATTGTCTTCAGCGAAGAAAGAATGAGCTTTCTTAGTATCAAATATTGCCATAGAGATTGAGGACAGCGGAGCACAATATTACGGCCGGCCGCGGTGGTCTAGCGGTTCTGGCGCTGCAGTCCGGAACCGCGGGACTGCTACGGTCGCAGGTTCGAATCCTGCCTCGGGCATGGATGTGTGTGATGTCCTTAGGTTAGTTAGGTTTAAGTAGTTCTAAGTTCTAGGGGACTTATGACCTAAGATGTTGAGTCCCATAGTGCTCAGAGCCATTTTTGAACCACAATATTACGTGGAAGTGAAACTTGGACAGGGACACAGAATGATCAGCAAATGTGGTGCTACGAAGAATGTTTAAGGGTTACAGAGACAGACAAAGTAATGAAAAGAGACTATAAAAAACAGTTACAGAAAGAAGTTTGCGGATAAATTTATCAAAAAAGATAGGATAGCGATATGTGCATTCATAAATAGTTTACTTGGATCTGGAAGGAGTTATACCGGGGACTGGTGGATCGAATAACCAAGAATGTGCGGTGTATTAGATATACTGAGACAAAAAGATTACCTTGAGATAGTAAGAGATGAAAGACGTTACCAAGCCGGGCGAGGACGGATGAATATAACAGAACAAAGAAAAAGTGGGTCCGTATGTAAACTCTCCTACACCGCTGTTAGACCTCTGCCTGCAACATTCCTCTGACGACATATTGCCGAAACAGCAGCTATGAAACGGTTCCCCCCCTCTGAAACAGTATGACGCTACGCCGAACATACGAAATAATTAGATTTATCGTGTACATAAGTGTAACCAAGGCTCCAGTTCCTTCCATAGTTCCAGCCCTCGTTATAATCGAATAAAGATAGGTGCTCGAATTGTTCATCGAAACTATCCTCAAACGTAGATTGACTATCGCTATGGCGAGACACTCACAAACAATGCAACTGGTACAAATAGCTACGTCATTGCATTCACGCCTTATTAGTGAGCTCCAGTCACGCTGCGATGTATATATGCGCTTTTATTCTAGATTTGTTCAGTGGTTGTACTTGCCTTACGGAAAAGTGTATTTCAGAGCATACAAGCAGTGCCACGAAAATTTCTGCGTTTCCAGTAATTTGACATCCACCTCCGTAAAGTAGACTTACCTGAAACAAACAAAATCTCATGAGTCAATATTAAAATATTATTTCCCCTTACAGTAGAACTACACTAATGATTGGATGAAAATTGATGATTTAGATTAATTATGAACATCAGTCTTTTAGCTCTTGTATAGTGAGAATAAGACATAGTCATTCACATTCGTTTTTTATATGCTTACACACACGAGTGAAATTATCAGAAAATGTCAGTGGGTTAAAATATTATTTGGAATTTAATACAAAGAACATACAATATAGTTAAACATTGCTCTTTCCTCTTAACAGCAGTTTATTTTTCATTCATTGCGGTTGTAATTTCGAGTATTACCAATCATCAGGAATACTCGAAACTAAAATAAAAAATGAAGCCGTAAGTACACCAAACCACTTTTAATAATTTTCCGACGGCTGTGGATCCGTCCAACACCAAACTACACTATACCAGTCGTTACTGCAGTAACTCGCCTGTTTATTAAATCACAAATTGACATACTGAATGGTGCAAAAACCTCGCACATTAATATGCCTTCAGAACATTTCCATGAATTTTACTATTTGAGTAGCAATTTTTATGAAGCATACCTTGTTTTATGAATTAATTCTTTTGCTGTTGATTTCATGGAACTGTAAATATATTTTTATCACTTCATAGAATAATTTAATTTGTAATGTAATTTTTTTTTGCTCCTAATGTTCAGAATTTGTCGGATATATCTACGAGGTGCATTCAAAGTTCTAAGGCCTCCGATTTTTTTTCTAATTAACTACTCACCCGAAATCGATGAAACTGGCGTTACTTCTCGACGTAATCGCCCTGCAGACGTACACATTTTTCACAACGCTGACGCCATGATTCCATGGCAGAGGCGAAGGCTTCTTTAGGAGTCTGTTTTGACCACTGGAAAATCGCTGAGGCAATAGCAGCACGGCTGGTGAATGTGCGGCCACGGAGAGTGTCTTTCATTGTTGGAAAAAGCCAAAAGTCACTAGGAGCCAAGTCAGGTGAGTAGGGAGCATGAGGAATCACTTCAAAGTTGTTATCACGAAGAAACTGTTGCGTAACGTTAGCTCGATGTGCGGGTGCGTTGTCTTGGTGAAACAGCACACGTGCAGCCCTTCCCGGACGTTTTTGTTGCAGTGCAGGAAGGAATTTGTTCTTCAAAACATTTTCGTAGGATGCACCTGTTACCGTAGTGCCCATTGGAACGCAATGGGTAAGGATTACGCCCTCGCTGTTCCAGAACATGGACACCATCATTTTTTCAGTGCTGGCGGTTACCCGCTTCCATTGAGCTGACTGGCGCTTTGTTTCTGGATTGAAAAATGGCATCCACGTCTCATCCATTGTCACAACCGACGAAAAGAAAGTCCCATTCATGCTGTCGTTGCACGTCAACATTGCTTGGCAACATGCCACACGGGCAGCCATGTGGTCGTCCGTCAGCATTCGTGGCACCCACCTGGAAGACACTTTTCGCATTTTCAGGTCTCATGCAGGATTGTGTGCACAGAACCCACAGAAATGCTAACTCTGGAGGCGATCTGTTCAACAGTCATTCGGTGATCCCCCAAAACAATTCTCTCCACTTTCTCGATCATGTCGTCAGACCGGCTTGTGCGAGCCCGAGGTTGTTTCGGTTTGTTGTCAAATGATGTTCTGCCTTCATTAAACTGTCGCACCCACGAACACACTTTCAACACATCCATAACTCCATCACCACATGTCTCCTTCAACTGTCGATGAATTTCAATTGGTTTCACACCACGCAAATTCAGAAAACGCTGTTCAAGCAAGGAAAATGTCGCCATTTTAAGTATTTAAAACAGTTCTCATTCTCGCCGCTGGCGGTAAAATTCCATCTGCCGTATGGTGCTGCCATCTCTGGGACGTATTGACAATGAACGCAGCCTCATTTTAAAACAATGCGCATGTTTCTATCTCTTTCCAGTCCGGACAAAAAAAATCGGAGGCCTTAGAACTTGAATGCACCTCGTATTATTGTCGATATAGGACGTTAAAACCTGCGCGCCACTATTAGGTGGTCCTATGTTAATGAACAAAGTTTGTCCGGTATCCAATGTGGCATGTTGTGATTTAGTGAACTGACAAGTTACTGTGGGAACAATTACACTGCCTGACACAAACAGCAAGGCACGTTGAAGACGCGGTTGGATGTTAATGTTACTTCCTACACGTGCACACCATCGGTGAGTAGGTAAAGGATTAAGATTCGCGGTTTTCTATGACAGGTAGAACGGTCAACGGAGAGCATTAGTGTCGTTCGTGTTTCTTGTTGTTAACAGGCTTTGTAGGGTGTATAAACGGCGTGAACAACGTCAGATGACGGGCGCTGACTGCGAAGGACACAGAGCTGCTGTGTTTTACTGTCAGCTTTATCAGCATCTGACAAAATATGAAAAAGGTCCGGCTGGTCGACTTGTGCAATATCCAGATTTGAAAGGAATTCGGTTGTGTCAGTGGCCCTGTGTTGGACTGTATGGGAAAGTGAAGGCAGGCATATTAGTCGTCAAAGTTCCGGTAGGCCAAAGGCGTTTTTCGTTGCGGTGGAATTTTCTCACGAAAGTTCAATCGCCAACTTTCTCTTCCGAATGCGAAAATATTACATTGGGAGAAACGATCACCATAAAAAAATAAGGGAAATCTGACCTAGCACCGAAAGATATAGGTGCTCGGTTTTTTTTCCGCGCGCACGAGATTTGAGTAATAGAGAATTATTGTGAAGGTGGTTCGATGAACGCTCTGCCAGGCACTTAAATGCGATTTGCAGAGTATCCATGTAAATGTAGGTGTTTTATATAGTTCTACATCATTCATCTTCAGTGTTATGATACCAGTCAATTTTTTTCTTTAGCATATACTGTTCGTCAACTGTACAACGCCATGTGTCTTCTGCAATTTTGTTCCTGCTTTTGCTTTTATATAAGCAGAAGTTGTTTATTTTAGAGGCTTACTGATGTATTCAGATGTGTGTACATAACAAGTGATGAAAGAAGCTATGATGAAAAGAATACGCCGTAATACTTTGGAACGCTGATACCGGTGTCCCTTTTAAACAGAACAGTCGCTGAATGTCGGTAATGGACTCTCAGAGTACATTTAGTGCCCATGACTGGGACAGTGAAATATGTGCAACCTGCAGCGGTCGACGGGTTGGATGCAGCTCGAGAATTTGACAGTGATTGATCGCGATGTAATGCGTGGAAATTAAAGCAGAAAATATCACCGCAGCGACGCAAAATGGTTCATATGACGCTGGTAATTACGCATCGCGCATTCCTCGGTGCTGAATGCGTCCTCGCTGTTGTGGACAGCAGTGAAGCATTACTGCTACATACGAAACTCTAGTAACCTGTTTATTTCTCTCTCTCAGTCACCTAGTCGTAGGCCCTATTTCTGGGAGGTTTGTTGTTGAATGTAAGTGCTAGTTAGAAACTGCAAGAACAGGTAAAAATTCCTGACGGTATGATAGTTTAAAAATGGGAATAATCACAGAAAAATTTGACACAAAGAAAAAAAATTGATAAATTTAAAAAGCGTGGGTATGTCTAAAGTAAGAGAGAAGAATTGAAAGGCGTTGATACAAACGAGGAATATATCGCGTGTCGCTGATTTAAACCGCAGTTTTACGTGGAAATGTAACATCGGGTGACGACTGGGAGGTGCTCATGTTGCTAAATAGCACATCTATAATCGCAAGTTTTAAATCTGAATGTGTTCGTAGATGACATTCGTATAGCCTACCTACCGAAGCAGAAAGTATGTTCATGTTCAATGTGTTGGCTCTCACTCAAAACATTTCTCTAGGTTTATTTCAGCAAGCGTTCCGTTGTAGGACGAAAAATTCCAAGTGGATCCAATTCTCGGCTTGTTGTCAAGGATACTATTCGTAATATTGCTTCTTCCACTGACACCAATCAGACTTAAGTTCGTTTCATTAGTGACATGAGTAATAAGAATAATCCCTCATTTTTGTTGTATTGGAGTCACTATGCTATTTCATAGTGCGTAAATGGCCGGAATGACACAAAATCATATTCGAATTGATGACTCGTTTCACAGTATTTCGATGGAAATTTTATGAATGATCTATGCAAGATAAATAAACAGAAAAATCATGATATGTAATCCATAGCACGAATGGTAGTGGAAGGGTTTGGAGCTGCACAAGGCATGGTCGAATATTTCTGCTGATGGGATGATGCCATTGGCAGGCGGCGATTGAATCGATGCGAATTTCAAAAAATAACATTTCTCGGGTTGCATAATATCAAGATGAGTACAGTCGACTGCAGTCACCATGAAATTCCATCTCGTAATTTCGCTACCAAGGCGATGAAAAGTGCAATTTATGGAGAAGGAGGAGCGGCAATCTGACAAAAGCTGTTCTCCGTGAACAACGGAGCAAATGCCATCATTTTCTGATTACCGCCGAACAGAAATGCAATATTTGTAATATAAATATAAACGCTATTTGTCTACTTTAGTTTACAGAAAGATATGACCGGTTGTTACACAGTATAACACGTCACATTTTGTACAATGACGTACTGACGCAGTTTCAATGATTCAGTACTTGATTGTGCAATAAGTGACGTTTTACGCCCCGTAACCATATCTTACGATATGAAGATGATTGTTAGCACAATCGAAACGGGTCATATCTTTCATAAACTAGCGATCTAAACAAATAAAGTTTAGCTTGAAAATTCGGATCGCTTTTCCACATTCTTGACCATGTAGTCTTGTAATAATATCTGACGATCAAGCTTGGGATGTCAAGCAGGAACTAGCTTCTGAACACCGAAAGGAGAAAGCAGCTTAAAGACTGAAGCAAGGCGGTACATGGAAAATCTTTGGCGGTAGCAAAAAGGATCCACACTAGTGTAATAAAAAATGGATAAACATTAAGATGGTCTTGCAATGCTTCAGGTGTTCTGCACAGTCTGTCGCACTAGAGTAAAACGAACGTGTTTTTAAAGATGTTATTCAGTTAGCGTGTCACATTATCTTGAAAGTCGGTTATGTCCACAAAGAGTTGATCCTTCATGTGAATTTCTGCAATCTGTCGTTTTGTTGTAGGTTCGCATTGATAACACCACCTGTGATGATTTTTTACAGAGAAGAATTGTCCGAGTTTTGCACTTCAATCAAATCGCAGCAGTCTTCCACGCGTCGTTGTTTTTGTTCGGGAGTCAATTATCGGGAAATAAGGGAGAGGGTGTCACAGAAATGATACAGGATTTGGGCTCGACATCATTAAAAGAAAGGCGTTTTTCGTTGCGACAGAATCTTCTCACGAAATTCCAATCACCGTTTGGAAAACGATCCGCTTACAATTGCGCATCTGCAGCGTAATTGTTATGGCATTCACATAAGATTAACATCATATCAACAATCCCTGTAGGAGGATAGTGAGCCATGTTTCGCTAAAGAATAATTTACTTTCGTCAGTTGATGTTTACGGTTCACAATCTGAAAGTGAAGTGACGTCTGATCGCATTGCACCGACCTTTAGTGCCATAGTTCCCAGTTTGGTCACAGTAGCGCCACGGTCGGGTGAGTAACGCAATTGTGTAGAGTTCCCTAACGAGATTTTAATACCATTCCGCCTCCCTTCATCAAAAACTGTGGCGGGTAGGATACATTTTGTAAAAAAAGTAGCTTAAATTGGCATAATGAAAGAATTGGTACACATTTTGTATCGATTTGATGCGTCCTTCTCGGATCATTCTAAATAAATCGGAGTTCTTCCCCAATTTTAATTTTTCTCGATTTCAGTGCCATCTTTCAATGGCTTAAAACATGTTTCAGACAAAACTTGATTACTTTTTATGGAGAATCAGAATCTGCAATAAAAGTGGGGGTTTCCATTTAAGACTTAAAAGTTGCCCCCCCCCCCCCCCCCCGCCCCACCAAAGGGGGCGGGGGGTGGGGGTCACGTGTAGTATCATTTGATGTCCCCCTTTGAGCTTGCGAACTTGTCTTATCCACTATTTTTACCTGATGTATAGTTTTAGAGATAATCTCATCCGAAACTTCAGATGGACCACCGTGTATACGCTCCAGAAGTAGACTGCTTATTCTTTTCTGCTGACATGTCAGGCTCTTCATCGGTGTTATGTTCGCCCAGTAATGCTGGTTTAGTAAAATTCTTGTATTTCACACTGGGTGAACTGGAGTGACGACAGCTCAGTCGAGCAGAGCTCCACCCTGCCATGCACTTCCGCTGCCCATCCCCCGCCGTCGCTCGCAGGCAGCCGGTGAGGCAGCGACGGTAAGGTCTCACGAACGGTGACGGCCATCCGTCTGGAGGAGAGTTCATCTGGGGAGATTACAGGCGAGCGTCGACCTGCAGGGGGAGTTTTTTGTGGTCGGCGTGGCGCGGTGGGGTGCCCCTTGTAATGCATACGCGGGCCGACCCGCTGATGAGTCGGCCAAACGGGGCGAGATGGATGATAGGCCGAGGCGCGTGATGAGCGCCATTGTCGAGTTAACTGGGCACGCGGAGGCATGCGACGCGCGCTGTTTATTTACGGCCCGTGTTATCGCATTAAACGGACAATCCGCGGGGGGCCATTTTCCCTAATAAAACAGGCGTTAGGCGGAGCCCCGGCGTCGGGAACACTTCTCGACACCGGCTCTGCAGGTGGCTCATTGTAAAGCGCCTGCTCCTTATACGCAGCGTTGGGACGAGTGGAGCAGGGGTATCACCGCGCAACATTGTCCTCAAAGATTAAAACACGACTGCCCGTTCCCCTCAGCCCCTCCCAATGCCGAAGGCTGCAACATCGCGGTACCACGGCTGAAGCCTGTTCCCATGAATTTATTGCCTTCTAGGTCTCTACCAGTACAGCCATCTACACACAGTTTTAAATCTTAAGTACTTAATTCTTACAGGTTCTTAGCATGATTTTAAGCTGGTTTAGCTAGATTGCATAAAACACCTTTGCTTTAAGTACAGTCTATGGAGAGATATAACTAGTTACAACGAAGGTTCAGAATCATGCAGAACACGGATGTGTCCACCCTTCGACTTTATAACGCTTTGAACTGTGCTGCGAACACTTTTAGTGAGATGTCTGAAAGTCTATAGAGGAATCGCATCCCTTTCTTCCCCAAGGACCGAACTAAAGAAATTAGTGATGTTCGATTGAGGTCTGGAACGAAGTTGACGTTCTAACTCATTCCAAAGGCGTTGTACTGGCTTCAGGTGGGGACTCTGGGATAGCTGCTGGTAAAGTTTTCGGATGTGAGGTCATGGTCCAAGAAACTCTTCTGTTCCTGACGTTTCGTCCAGGACTGCGCTGGACATCCTGCGTAGGCAAGACAGCGGAGGAGCGCCTCCCGAAAAATTTACCAGCAGCTATGTGACCCGGTCGTAAAAGCCTTCAGACTCTGGGACAGTCAGTCCACTTCAGGAATGTTATTGTCCACAAACTATTGCTCAAAGATGCGGCTTTATGGCAGGATGCATTACCTCGCCGCTACAAACGATCATCGTCTCCGAACTGTACCTGCGCTGCACGCGGTTCACATAGCTGCAAAATGAGTTCGTGTTCTTTAGCGTTTTCTTAAGTACAATAATGCAACCATACGCTACCCGAGAAAAACACCCGCCTATCGTAACACCAGCTCCTCCGCATTTCGCTGTTGGTACAACACGTGACGGCAGGTAACGTTCTTCAGGCTTTCTCCAAACCCGAAACTAACCTAAGGACATCACACAACACCCAGTCATCACGAGGCAGAGAAAATCCCTGACCCCGCCGGGTCTTTTTTACTTGTTAAACAGACTGGGTTGTTTTGAAAATCCGCAGTATGCAAATACTATCTGTTTCTTTTTATTTACCCAGACATGTTTCGACATCTACAAGTCATTTTCTGTGGATCAATTTTTATTTGTGTAATGTATAATATATAAAGTTTATAACTATGTATATACTGTAGGCCTAGAATTATGAGACGAGCATTTTGTCTGACTTTCGATTGCTCCCATGAAAATTACATTCCTATTGACACTACGTTATTAATCATGGGTTTTTGTGTCCTTTTTGTAGTTTCTGACAGTATGTCATGAGTAAAGTAGTCATGAAGAAAATTCTTCTGAACGATTTTTTAGTGAGTAGTGATTGAGTATGTTACTGTATTTACTTTTCCCATCCTGCTGCGTATCTCCGGTGGATATCACAACTTTACCTCACACGTATTTTCCAAAATGTGATTTGAGCTGACACTTCTACCTTCATGTTCACTGAGAGGCACTGTTCACTTGTTCATCTTTTGTCTTATGGTTAATGTGGCGCTAATTTTGAACGTTTCGTGACGATTAATGTGGTGTGTCATATTTCACGTGATGTGTGTGTGTGTGTGTGTGTGTGTGTGTGTGTGAGAGAGAGAGAGAGAGAGAGAGAGAGAGAGAGAGAGAGAGAGAGGTGGAAAGAGGGCGGAGGGAACTGAGAAAACAGATGTTTGTGAATGTCTGATTTTTATGTATTTATGTGGGAGGTCGCTTTGTGTAGTTCATTAATAACAAATGTTTTCTGTGTAAGACAGCGACAGCACTTGAGAGACTGCAGATGATCCCTTCAGACTGGACATTGACAAAACGGTTAACTTAATTTGATTATTTTTAAACGATTTTAAAAATTCCAGTTACTCGACATCAAAACTCCCAAATTTAAAGAGATTATAGGCATGACGAACAGTTTTCCCGTAATCACTTTCACTGTGTTTGAGTGACTTTTACTCAACATCTTCTGAAAAAGTTGACAAGTTTTTATCGAAATAATGTGGAACCATTTTGCTAATAAATTATGTATATTGAATTAGTTTAAACATTGAAACTCCCCGCTGACAGATTAAAACTTAAGTACCACTTAAAAATAGTTGGCGCTAAAAACGTTAATTATTTGTCATCGTTGTCTGGGACACGCCGAAGGATTTCTCTGACACATAACTGGAAAAGATTTCTTTCCTCGCGCACGATGACACCTTTCGTTTGCGTAATGGGTCTTAGGTACGTTCTGTCCCGTTCAGTCTCACGTATGTGCTACTGATGACAACAGAGGCCAGGGAGAGGGTTAAACCCCCTCCAGCACATGGTCTTCTCCACTTCAGTACCATCAGCAGGGGCGTCGCTGAGCTTAACGTCATCAAATGGTGATATTACTACACGATTACTCTGCGATTAACAACTGTCTGGCAGAGAGCTCCTAGAGCAGTTACAGACAATTTTTCCCGAACAGAACGGCGGTAAAAATGAAACCTAAATCTTTCCGTGTAAATTCTGATTTCTCTATTTTATTGCAATGATCATTTCTCACTAACTAGGCGGGAGACAACAAAATATTTTCGCATTCGGAGGAGAAAGTTGTGATTGATGATATCTCGTGAAAAGATTCTACAATCCTGCCGGAACGAAAAACGCCTTTGTTTTAAATGACTGCCACCCGCACCTTGTTATCTCCGTGGCACTCTCTCCCCTGTGTGATAATATAAAAACGAACACTCCTTCTACGAAACATTTCGATGTCCCCAGTCAGTTGTATCTGGTAAGGATCCCACACTGCGCAATAATACTCTAGACGAGGACGGACAAGCATAATGCACGACAGTCTCTTTAGCAGATTTGTTCCATAAAACTTAAGTCTTTGGTATGCCTGCCTCACAACATTTTCTATATGGCAGTCGAATTTAAGTCGCTCGTTATTGTAATCCCTAGGTATTTAGCTGAATCGACAACGTTTATAATTGTGATTCTTCGTCGTAACCAAATTTTTTTTATCATTTAAACAATGAAAAACTGCACCAGTACCTATTTTTTCATGCTTTGCGTTTCGAAAATTTACTCTCATTTTCAAGTGCATTTTTTACATAAATATTTTGTGTAACGCTTATGTGTGTGATTTTCTGCCTCTTTTGCAGTGTAGTTGTCTTTTGGAGGTTATAAAGTATGAGAATGGTTCAAATGGCTCTAAGCACTACGGGACTTAACATCTGAGGTCATCAGTCCCCTAGACTTAGAACTACTTAAACCTAACTAACCTAAGGACATCACACACATCCATGCCCGAGGCAGGATTCGAACCTGCGACCGCAGCAGCCGCGTGGTTCCAGACTGAAGCGCCTAGAACCGCTCGGCCACCGCGGCCGGCTATAAACTATCATGCCTCCTCCATTACACAGACGACCTCGCACACGCAAATCATCACTGACACTTTGTTTCTGTAATCAACAAATGTTACAGAGAAAATATAAATCACAATTTTTTTATGTAAGTAAATGCACTTCAAAATGAAAATAAATTTTCGAAATGCGTTGTGCTAAGCATGAAAAAATAAGTACTGGTACAGTTTTTGATTGTTTAAATGATAAAAAAAATTCCGTTAAATTTCGGTTACACGAAGAATCACACAATTACAAACGTTGCCGATGGAGCTAAATACACCTTGGGATTAGAATAACGAACAACTTAAATTCGGCTACTATATAGAAAATGTAACTGATGGAGTTTCTGATTATTTGAACGATGAAAAGCACGACTGCAGAGGCTCTCCAAAAACATCGATTATGACGAACGAATTTACGGAAGTTTTTTAGTATTCATGAGGAAGATCTGGGTCAGATGTGGCTTCACGACACAACGCGGAAAGGTTCGGAGGATAACCCTGGTGATCAACGACTGTACGCCTCCACATCGCCTATCCTTCCCAATGGAATACTGTCAGTGACTTTTTTCCCCACCGGAATTGGAAACGGCTATTTCCGAGTCGACCGCCACCGTAGGAGCATGCGTTGCCACTTCGGCTGGCTGGCGCTAATGAACTCAGCTCTTGCATTGTCATGTTACCGCTCCACTTCTGCAAAGTTGAGTTACCAAGTATGGTGGTAAGGCCTTTGTTTAGGTTTTGTGTGCGTCGTTAAAAATCACGAATGCGAAACTGGAATTTACTGGCAATGTCCTCGGTAAGGACATGAGACACGATTAAATTAAAAAAAAAATCTGTACAGAAACATCGCGTCAGTATTGAAATTACTTGGAAAATACACTGCTATTAGAGATTGGCAATCCCCGCTAATCACCAATTTCCCGAAACTCATTAACGAGGATTTGCCACACTTGCGGTTCAGGCACGTAGCAACTTAATCTTCTTCAGTCAAGTGGAGATTTGGAGCGTAAAGTTGGAACACTGCTGGAGCACTTGCATTTTTGCAGCGATATCTGTTGCTTATCGCAACAGTGTTTAGTTTGATCGAGCAAACTTCTCCCCGCTTTTCTGTGGAAGGCTTATAACTTTATTCTCTCGTATCGCTTATTCTGCGTAGAGCCAATAAATCGTTCCGGGAAATTTATTAAAATGCTTCTCTCCGAAACTTTGATTCTGTTTTCACAGGAATAAGTCATTATGTCGGAACATCGTTTTGTCCGCCTATATCATCAAGAAATGAAAATTATTCTGTTATAGTTTTTTATGCATATGATTATTTTTACTCTCGTTTCCAGCGCAATGATCGTGAACGTTCTACTAAAGAACACTTTCTCGCTTTATGACTAAACTACTTACACTCCACTGGCTTTCAGCAACTGTGCTCTTCCTAGCCAACACCACACAATTACTGACTTTCTTTTAAGAGAAGCCGGCCGGGGTGGCCGTACGGCTCTAGGCGCTGTTACGGTCACAGGTTAGAATCCTGCCTCGGGCATGGATGTGTGTCATGTCCTTAGGTTAGTTAGGTTTAAGTAGTTCTAAGTTCTAGGGGACTGCTGACCTCAGAAGTTAAGACCCATAGTGCTCAGAGCCTTTTTTTCTTTTTTTTCAGAGAAAGCTGAGTCACTTTTGTTTTCACAGGCATCAACGCTCCCACGTAAAAAGCCAGTTGATGGGTGACATCACTAAATTAAGGCTAGCTTTACCATCTCAAAGAGGAAACGCCTACCACAGCTACATTCTGTGTGATCTCCATGTGGAGATAAAAGAGATTTCAGACTCTTAATATTTTCTCTGTGGCTATAATAAGACATCTCCTCAATTATGACATTATCTTGGAATATTGTGAAACCTTGATGAAACCAACTCTTATTCAGTAATGCATATAAACTACCTACAATCGCACAATTCTTTACGGAGACCGCTGTGATGGAAGGAAGAGCGGAAGAGCAGAGATTAACGTCCCATCGATGCAGTGATCATTGCAAACAGAGCATTAGCTAAGTTAGAGTAAGGGACGAAATCGGCACAGGTATCCTTGAAAGAACCATACTGTCCTTCGCAAGAAGCGGCTTATGGAAGCCACGAAAATTTACACTATCTGATGAAAAGTATCCGAATAACCCTATGTAACGCAGAACTGACCACTAGGTGTCACAGAAGCAGATCCGCCAGTATAAAAGGAGGCGGGGGTACTGCGCTGTCACTGGGAAAGCAGGGGACGGTCAAGAGAGCTCAGTACTCCGAACGTGATTTAGTCAGAGGATTAAGACACAAACGAATTTTTGTGTTCTGAGACTCGTCTAATGTAGGGAGCCTAGGAAGCTGTTTTCTCGGATAGGTACACAACAATTCAAGCAAATCGTATTAGAGGCGATTATTACAGTAAGTTAAATTGGCAATACTTAACTTGGCCTATTCACAATGGTGTTAAAAATGGTTCAAATGGCTCTAAGCACTATGGGACCTAACATCTGAGGTCATCAGTCCCCTAGACTAAGAACTACTTAAACCTAACTAGCCTAAGGACATCACGCACATCCGTACCCCAGGTAGGATTCGAACCTGCGACCGTAGCAGCAGCGCGGTTCCGGACTGAAGCGCCTAGAACCGCTCGGCCACAGCGGCCGGCCACAATGGTGTGTCAAGCAAATGGCGACATGCAAATAATCAATGACCTTCGGTGTATACTGTTTAATTGCAAGCAAAACAAAACAGTTGATAAGTCACTGCTGTGGCGTCTGTATGACGGCTCGCCTTTCCCTCCGCCCGCGGCTAATCGGAGCGGTGCTTATATTCTCTTTGTGTAGAGGCGGCTCCTGTCCTGCTGTCGTCCTAGAGAGGGGTTCGTCAGCGTACTACCGACCGCCATGGACCCTCAGCGCCAGTGCTTTAGGTGCCAGGGCGAGGGCCATGTTGCGAAGTATTGCCGCAACGCGGCGCGGTGCGTGAAGTGCTCAGGTGAGCACGACAGCCGCGCCTGCGACCGCGGCAGCAACGCTCTGCCGACTTGTGTCCGGTGTGGCGGCCCGCGCGTCGCCAGTTGGCGCGGTTGTGCGGCTTTCTCAAGCCGCAACCGTGCCGGGGGCGGCGAAGCGGCAGTGGCCGCAGCAGAAGAGAAGACGACGTCGGAAGCGGCGTAGGGCGCAGAACAGCCCGGCGCAGCTGAGGGACGGCGCAGCGACGGCCGCTCGGAAACGGGCAGCCAGGACGCAGCTCGCTTTCCCGTGAAGAGATATGACCTCGAACTCGGCACCGCCGTGAAGGAGGCCACAGCAGCCCTCAAAGCCGTCATGGCGGCGGAGAGGGCTGCCTTCGCAGCCGCCGTGGCTGCAGAGAAGGAAGAGGCCTTGAGGCAACTGCGAGCAGTCTTCGCCCAAGGCCTCAGTGCAGTCGTACCCGCGAACACTCCTGCGACCTCGCAGAAGGACGTTCGCGCGCCTATCCCAGCGGCTGCCCCAGCAGCACCCCAGGTGAAACGTGCAAAGAAGAAAACCGCCGCCCCAGCGGAACCGGTGGCGACGCCGACCGCTGCGGGAGCGGCCCCTCCAAGGGACCGAGACGACAGAAAGGCAGCCGTCATCGCGCAAGCACGAGCGAACGGCGTGCATCTCTCCGACGCTGAAGCGGCGCAGATCACTGGACAAGCGGAGCAGCTCACAGCTGCATTGCAGAAGGGCTGCGCCGTGCAGTAGAGGAGGACGCTGTACGGTAGCCGATCGCCGCCGTTCTGCGCCAGCCTGATGAAGCTGCACCAAGTCACTGACGACAAGGCGCAGCAGAGGGCCTAACAGCAGCGCATGCGTTGCCGCGCCGAACTTCTATGTTACAGGGAGGAAGCCACTGCGGCCGGCCCAGGAGACTACAAGCGAGCCCAGCCGCAGCACCGGACTGACCCAGCTAACGACCACGCAGCACATAGGTAACGCCGCACGATACCTCACGCTAACCACCCCTCACCTTGCATGCTCTGTCGCAGCTAGCAAGCCGCTACTGCCCTTACTACCCGTCCTACTGTCGCAGAGGTTTTTTTCCCTTGGCGCTGGTCTTGGCACTTTTTTTTCTCTGCCCTTACAACCGCTACCCTTCAATCGTTTTCGATCACTTCTATCTCCTGATGGACCATGTTAATGAGTAATCTTACCCAGACGCATGGATAACATCACAGCCCGCATCCTGTGACGCCTGATTCAAAAACTAACATGTTTACGGAGGTGACAGTAGAACTTTTGGTTTGGTCACCACGTTGGTGTGGGCGTGAAGGGGCCCCATCCTTTAAAAAAAAAAAAACTACTGGCTGACATCGTCTCACAGCCCTATCTGCTCTTGCATTCTTGATCGTCGTGCCAGCGCTTGTCGTTACGCCGTAACAGGAGTTACAGACGTTGGCTGGAAGCGGGCATTGATTGAAAACAATGGGGAAAGTTGAAAATTTGTTCCAGACCGGCATTCTGCTTACTACGCCATTGCTCTGACCACTAAGCCACAGTGGTCATCGCAATTGCACGGACTACTCTAGCACGTCTCCCGTCAGACGCAAATACTCAACTTAACCACGCACTACTAATGTAGTGCCATTTGCCCATTATTCTTATTACTTGCGGCAGTCCGCCGATTCCTGTAGGAGTTCGAGCCTGGTGTGCATCTGTACTGAAGAGATCGCTGGCTGTCTCGCCTTTATATATTATTATATACATACAGTGTCAACGATATAATAAATCCACAAGGGACATTTAAATGCTTCTAAAGCTGCCCAAGTCGACCGATGGTGACGTGCATGTGAAATGGACACATGGAGGGAACAATCACACGTAAACCACGACCAGGCAGATCTCATGTACTGACGGACAAAGGCCATCGAGCATTGTGGAGAGTGTCTGTAGAAAGCCCATGAAATCAGCGGAAGGAAACACTCTTGTGTTCGAAAATGCTAGCTGCAGTGCAACCAGCAGATTGACTGTGCGTAGTGCGTTAGAAACACAAAGACAGTGAAGTTTCCGCTTTCATAAAGGCGAAAGGAAGGTGCAACCCATAGTAATGTCAACTAATAATTCGCCGGATACTATTGATGACGTAGTGTATATCTGGATGACCGGACGATGTTTAAACAAGTAAACGAGTGTTATGTGTTAACCAACACGTGTCCGGCACACTCAAGAGATGTGTGCCCCGTAATTTCTGTAAAACCTTCAAATTTTGCTCAAGGCATCCACTGCAGATGCTTCCCCCGGTACTACTTTATTGTTTACGTCGAAAACTACCGGTTCGTCACCACGTGCGTACCGTGGGACACTTCAGCAGACTTCGTCCAACAACTGCACTCGCACTTGACCTGCGCGTACTTCTGCTTGATGGCGGATGCATCCTGTGCGACGTTCTTAGTGGCAACTTCTGATTGACACCACACCCGTTTTAAGGCATTCAGTTTGCCAAAATAATCTACGACCCACAACAGCATTTAAGCTTGCACAATCTCCGATCTGCTCATAACACTGTTATATTATCCAAAGATGAATATGAGCACCATGATATATGTAAATACTAACTTCCATACTTCACAATTCAACAGTTAAGACAGCAATATGGATTCTCAGTTTCGTGAAAATACAACCATACCAAAGGGTGCAAGGTTTTACAGTCATAATGTGCATTGCCAATTGACTATAGAACGCTGTAATAATATTTATTTTGTCCTAGTTACTGAAATTGGTGACCTGCTCACATACCAGAGACGTTGAGTAAGTAATGCAGCACTTTTGTTCTATCGGCCAATTTCAGTTGAAAAAAGGCGGAATTTTTTGTCGCACACTTCGTACACCACCACCACGGGAAATCTCAGGCGCTCGAGCCATCCTAGTCGGCCCAAACCGCAACACATTTCGGATTATAGACAGGCTAGCTCATCTTCCCCGTGTGCCGTTTCTGCCACATTTTGCACTCACACTGCATTTTCATTTTACTTCGACTTGCTATCTGTCGGACAAGAAGAGAGTTGTGCAGCGGATAGTTTAACAGCGTGTGAAGGCGCTGCTAGCGGTGATTGTATCATACTGTAGTATTGTACAAAGAACCGGGAATAACATACTAAGCGCAACGCGAAGCAGAATAATGTTGTTGGTAATTATTTATTACTTGAATACCGCTGTGCTCCCCCAGACATACCATCAACTTTAGAAGCACTGACAGATGGTTAATAATAATTTCATGAAGTCATCAACTAAAGTAAAAACGTAAATGAGAAGAACATTTAACTTAGTCGTTGGTGGAAGACGCTGGACCAATCAGTAGAGCGCACTGAATAAGCAGGCGCCGAACAGTTACTGCAACACACTACTTGTCTTCTGTCGGGTGTAAGTACCGAGCGAGCGATGTGGCGCAGTGGCTAGCACAGTCGAATCGCATTCGGGAGGACGATGGTTCAATCCTGCGGCCGACCATCCTGATTCAGGTTTTCCGTGACTTCCCTAAATCGCTCCAGGCACATGCCGCGCTGGTTCCTGTGAAAGGGCACGGCCGACTTCCTTCTCCGTCCTTCCCCAATCCGATGAGACCGATGACCTCGCTGTCTGGTCTCCTCCCACAAACAACCGAACCCAACTCGGATGCAAGCGAGACAACAAGCGTCAGGACGGTCAAGTGGAATATGAAGCCGATAATTACTCATCCCTATTTACAGTGCCGCGGAAAATGTTTGTGTGTAACAACTAACAAGAAGTTTCATATCAAGTATGAACAAATACATGCAACACGCGCTTTGGACGTTATGGTGTAACTAGATACCGAAGATCATTTGTCGTGTTGAACAGTGCCTTTGGTGAACGGTCGTGTGAAGTTTCGAACATCCTGTAATGCTGTGATTCATTAGATTGTCTCCTGCTTCCGCGGAATTTGATTTAATGAAGGAACGTAACCAGGCTCTTACTTGCGTTTCTTGATAACCGCTAAATGTTAACAAATAAAAATCAAGTGACATCCTAAGTTTCACTAACTTTATTTCGTAGCACTGGGTTTTCTCGTGCACTGCTACTTCAAAAAAAAAAAAAAAAAAAGCAGTTCAAATGTGTGTGAAATCTTATCGGACTTAACTCCTAAGGTCATCAGTCCCTAAGCTTACGCACTACTTAACCTAAATTATCCTAAGGACAAACACACACACCCATGCCCGAGGGAGGACTCGAACCTCCGCCGGGACCAGCCGCACAGTCCATGACTGCAGCGCCCGAGACCGCTCGGCTAATCCCGCGCGGCTCTTCAATTTAATTTGTTGTTTGCGCACGTATGGAGAAGAAGCCAATCGGGACGATATCTACGAGAGAACGTTAGAAGACGCGAGGTAAGCAAACCAAAGTCACTGATACTAGGAAAGCGAAAAGACATGCCCTCAAAAACTGTAGTATTGATAGAACTTGGCAAGATGGATAGAGTATTTTATGAAACCCACCGTTTAACGGATACGTATGCGAACATTGTAACAGTGATTCACCGTCACTATTCTTCTATTTTTTTAAAACGTTACAACCAAGCCGAATAACCGGCTCTACCGCCCAAAATATCTGCCAGGACGAGCACACAAACGCAGCCTGGAAATCGTGCTTTCTATGGTCAAACACGAACGGTAAATTTAAACCCATACCCATACCGACGACGAGATTCGAACCGCACTTGATTCAAATGGCTCTGAGCACTAAGGGACTTAACTGCTGAGGTCATCAGTCCCCTAGACTTAGAACTACTTAAACCTAACTAACCTAAAGACAGCACACACATCCATGCCCGAGGCAGGATTCCAACCTGCGACCGTAACGGTCGCGCGGTTCCAGACTGTAGCGCCGAGAACCGCTCGGCCACCCCGGCCGGCGAATTGCACTCCTCCACATATTGAGGTAGCGACGATTGCCCGTGGTCGCGCAGGTCGGAAGGGCTACCTGCACAGGAAATGGCTGTGATTCTCCGTCGGTCGCCTTTTTGACTCGTGCCGGTAGCCAGGGACGTGCCGTGGCGTTTTCTTTTCGAGCAGAAGTGCTCCAGGGCAGCCCGACCCATCGGCGACATCCGGCAGCGTGTCAGACGCAAAAGCCGCGGCGTCGCGTGCAGCGCTGGTCAAACAGCGCATTAGGGGAGTAATGAGCCGGCGCCGGCGCGGCCTCAAAGCAAGCGGCTCGGCTCCGGAGCCCGCTTCGGACCGCGTCCTCGCCGCGGGCTCTGTGCAGCGCCCGGCTTTCGGCACTCCCCTCCCCTCCTTTCACTTCCAGGCTGTCAGTCCGTCCGGTAGTCATCAGTGGAATGCGTTGGCAGCTTCTGCCCTCGCACTCTATACACTTGTTCTCTTACTGTTATCATTATTTTAGCATACGGCCCAATAGAGCTCACAGTCATCCTCTAGAATGCATCTGTTTCCAATCGGCTGCGGGATGTCCACTGTTTTGAAACTTTCTGGTAGATTGAGACAGCGTACTGCACTGGGACTGGAACCCGCAAACCTTGCTTTTCGCAAGCCAGGCTCTTGCCGACTCAGCTATCCAGCACACACTCACTCTTCAAAAATGGTTCAAATGGTTCTGAGCACTATGCAACTTAACTTCTGAGGTCATCAGTCGCCTACAGCTTAGAACTAATTAAACCTAACTAACCTAAGGACATCACACACATCCATGCCCGAGGCGGGATTCGAACCTGCGACCGTCTGATCAAACGTACCCGGAGATCTCTATTTAATGCGGAATTGACGATCCCGCCAAAGGGGAGCCCGCCACTCGGGGGAACACTGCGTGGTCAGCAGAGGCCCAGTAACAGGAGAATTGGTCGATCAGGAAAGCTCAGTCACTTCGAACCTGAATTAGTTCTTGCGCCAGTCGGGGTGGCCGAGCGGTCCTAGGCGCTACAGCCTGGAACCGCGCGACCGCTACGGTCGCAGGTTCGAATCCTGCCTCGGGCATGGGTGTGTGTGATATCCTTAGTTTAGTTAGGTTTAAGTAGTTCTGAGTTCTAGGGGACTGATGACCTCAGAAGTTAAGTCCCATAGTGCTCAGAGCCATTTTTTTTAGTTGTTACGTGTCACCTGAGTAACGAATCGATCAGGGATATTCCAGTTCTTCTGAATGTGCCAAAGTCGACTGCTGGTGATGTGACGAGGAGACGCGAAGGAACAACCGCAGCTACACCAACACCAGACACACATCAATGACAAGCAGGAGCCGCGGATCACTAAGGAGGTCGGTTACAAATAATCGAGTGAAATCAGCGGAGTCGTAGGTTCAGAAGTGCTACCAGTGGTCCCGCTACCACTGAGACTGTGCGTAGTGCGTTAAGAAAGAATGGGATACAACGGTGGACGAGCTCGTCATCAACGACTCATTTCTGGAGCCAGTGCTAAGCGACACTTAAGATGGTGTAGAGAGTGACGCTACTGGACAGAGGAAAACCGGTTATGACTGATTTGCAGTAATGAATCGCGTTATAACCTGTGGCAATATGATGGGTTTGTGTTCGGCGAATGCCCTGAGAACGTTACCTGCCATCATGTGTAGTGCGAACTGCGGAGTGCACTGGAAGTGATGTTCCAGTATGGGGTCTTTTTCTTGGATATAGTGTGATTCCCTTAATGAACTTAATAAAACGCCAAATGAGGAAGGATATGAACACATTTTACAGAACTGTATACTGCGTACAGCAGAGCAACAGTTCCGAGACGATAATTGTATCAGCATGTCAGTGCACTGTTTCTTGAAGAAGCATCTACCAGGGAATCGTTTGTGGAGAATAACATTCTTGAAATGGATTGACCTGCCCTGAGTCTCGACCTGATCCCAACTGAATACCTCTGGGATGAGACGTCGCTCCAGACCTCAGTGCAGCGTCACCTTCTCTCGTTTCAACTCTTGAGGAAGAATGAGCTGCCATTCCTCCACAGACATCCAGATACCCCACTGGAAATGACTCTAGCTGAGATGAAGGCCCCATTAACGGCGAAGGGTGGACACACCATCATATTAATGTCCAGTAAAAGGTTTACGGATACTTTTGCGGAGTTAGTATTCCAGGAACAAAGGCTGTTACTGAGAAATGGATTAGTCACAGTCTAAGGGATTGTCTCCAGAGAGAGTCTTTTGCTCTGCGGCATGAGGTTCTTTCCTTTAAAACACTCACAGATTAAAATTATTTGCCAGACTGGAACTCGAAACTCGTCTTTGGCAGAAAGTAGGTGAGACTTACAGGCAGGAATGAAGCGGCGGCAGTGTGTCCATAGTCCGCCCCCCGGTAGCTGAGTGGTCAGCGCGGCTCCGCTCAGGGACTGGGTGTTGTGTTGTCCTCAGCATCATCATTTCATCCCCATCGACGCGCAAATCGCCGAAGTGGCGTCAAATCGAAAGACTTTCACCCGCCGAACGGTCTACCCGGCGGGAGGCCCTCGTAACACGACGTTTACATTTAGTGTGTCCATAGTCCGTGCCTTGATTGGTCAGTGGATAAAAGCATTACCCGCGAAGGCAAGGTTCCAGGTTTGAAACGCTGTCAAGTACACAGTCTCAATGTATCAGGGAGTTTCACTGCACAAATCCTATATGTATACTAACGTGAACACGTGTATATTCTGCTACGGTGGCAGGTTCGAATCCTGCCTCGAGCATGAATGTGTGTGATGTCCTTTGGTTTGTTGTTGTTGTTGTCTTCAGTCCTGGGACTGGTTTGATGCAGCTCTCCATGCTACCCTATCTTGTGCAAGCTTCTTCATCTCCCAGTACTTACTGCAACCCACATCCTTCTGAATCTGCTTAGTGTATTCATCTCTTGATCTCCCTCTACGATTTTTACTCTCTACGCTGCCCTCCAATGCTAAATTTGTGATCCCTTGATGCTTCAGAAGATGTCCTACTAACCGGTCCCTTCTTTTTGTCAAGTTGTGCCACATACTCCTTTTCTCCCCAGTTCTATTCAATACTTCATCATTAGTTATGTGGTCTAAGCATCTAATCTTCAGCATTCTTCTGTAGCACCACATTTCGAAAGCATCTATTCTCTTCTTGTCCAAACTATTTATCGTCCATGTTTCACTTCCATACATGGCTACACTCCATACAAATACTTTCAGAAACGACTTCCTGACACTTAAATCTATACTCGATGCTAACAAACTTCTCTTCTTCAGACACGCTTTCCTTGCCATTGCCAGTCGACATTTTATATCTTCTCTACTTCGACCATCATCAGTTATTTTGTTCCCCAAATAGCAAACCTACTTTACTACTTTAAGTGTCTCATTTCCTAATCCAATTCCCTCAGCATCACCCGACTTAATTCGACCACATTCCATTATCCTCGTTTTGCTTTTGTTGATGTTCATCTTATATCCTCCTTTCAAGACACTGTCCATTCCGTTCAACTGCTCTTCCAAGTCCTTTGCTATCTCTGATAGAATTACAATGTCATCGGCGAACCTCAAAGTTTTTATTTCTTCTCCATGGATTTTAATACCTACTCCGAACTTTTCTTTTGTTTCCTTTACTGCTTTCTCAATATACAGATTGAATAACATCGGGGAGAGGCTACAACCCTGTCTCACTCCCTTCCTAACCACTGCTTCCCTTTCATGCCTCACGACTCTTATAACTGCCATCTGGTTTCTGTACAAATTGTAAATAGCCTTTCGCTCCCTGTATTTTACCCCTGCCACCTTTAGAATTTGAAAGAGAGTATTCCAGTCAACATTGTCAAAAGCTTTCACTAAGTCTACAAATACTAGAAACGTAGGTTTGCCTTTCCTTAATCTTTCTTCTAAGATAAGTCGTAGGGTCAGTATTGCCTCACGTGTTCCAACATTTCTACGGAATCCAAACTGATCTTCCCCGAGGTCGGCTTCTACCAGTTTTTCCATTCGTCTGTAAAGAATTCGCGTTAGTATTTTGCAGCTGTGACTTATTAAACTGATAGTTCGGTAATTTTCACATCTGTCAACACCTGCTTTCTTTGGGATTCGAATTATTATATTCTTCTTGAAGTCTGAGGGTATTTCGCCTGTCTCATACATCCTGGTCACCAGATGGTAGAGTTTTGTCAGGACTGGCTCTCCCAAGGCCGTCAGTAGTTCTAATGGAATGTTGTCTACTCCCGGGGCTTTGTTTCGACTCAGGTCTTTCAGTGCTCTGTCAAACTCTTCACGCAGTATCCTATCTCCCATTTCATCTTCATCTATATCCTCTTCCATTTCCATAATATTGTCCTCAAGTGCATCGCCCTTGTATAGACCCTCTACATACTCCTTCCACCCTCCTGCTTTCCCTTCTTTGCTTAGAACTGGGTTTCCATCTGAGCTCTTGATATTCATACAAGTGGTTCTCTTTTCTCCAAAGGTCTCTTTAATTTTCCTGTAGGCAGTATCTATCTTACCCCTAGTGAGATAAGCCTCTACATCCTTACATTTGTCCTATAGCCATTGCTGCTTAGCTACTTTTCACTTCCTGTCGACCTCATTTTTGAGACGTCTGTATTCCTTTTTGCCTGCTTCATTTACTGCATTTTTATATTTTCTCCTTTCATCAATTAAGTTCAATATTTCTTCTGTTACCCAAGGAGTTCTACTAGCCCTCATCTTTTTACCTACTTGATCCTCTGCTGCCTTCACTACTTCATCCCTCAGAGCTACCCATTCTTCTTCTACTGTACTTCTTTCCCCCATTCCTGTCAATTGTTCCCTTATGCTCTCCCTGAAACTCTGTACAACCTCTGGTTCCTTCAGTTTATCCAGGTCCCATCTCCTTAAATTCCCACCTTTTTGCAGTTTCTTCAGCTTTAATCTACAGTTCATAACCAATAGATTGTGATCAGAGACCACATCTGCCCCTGGAAATTTCTTACAATTTAAAACCTGGTTCCTAAATCTCTGTCTTACCATTATATAATCTATCTGATACCTTCTAGTATCTCCAGGATTCTTCCATGTATACAACTTTCTTTCATGATTCTTGAACCAAGTGTTAGCTATGATTAAGTTATGCTCTGTGCAAAACTCTACCAGGCGGCTTCCTCTTTCATTTCTTAGCCCCAATCCATATTCACCTACTATGTTTCCTTCTCTCCCTTTTCCTACTCTCGAATTCCAGTCACCCATGACTATTAAATTTTCGTCTCCCTTCACTACCTGAATAATTTCTTTTCTCTGATCATACATTTCTTCAATTTCTTCATCATCTGCAGAGCTAGTTGGCATATAAACTTGTACTACTGTAGTAGGCGAGGGCTACTCATGCATTACCCCTATTTAATTTTGTGTTTATAACTCTGTATTCACCTGACCAAAAGTCTTGTTCCTCCTGCCACCGAACTTCGCTAATTCGCACTATATGTAACTTTAACCTATCCATTTCCCTTTTTAAATTTTCTAATCTACCTGCCCGGTTAAGGGATCTGACGTTCTACGCTCCGATCCGTAGAACGCTAGTTTTCTTTTTCCTTTGGTTGCTTAAGTTTAAGTAGTTCTAAGTTCTAGGGGACTGATGACCTCAGATGTTAAGTCTCATAGTGCTCAGAGCCATTTGAACCATTTTTATAGTCTGGGATAACGCCTAGTACTCGTCTCATACAAGCAGCGTTACGCAGAAACTGCACTGATTTAAACGCACAAGAGTTGGCAGTGGATACCTACGTCTTTACGTGGAGGTGGGATTCCTCTCCAGTCCTCGGATAATCTTTTCTACTTCCTACGAAGAGAAGCTGACAAAAATATTGGCAGTGGTGAGATGTATGTATTTCTTCACTCATGACTGGAACTGTGATCCGCTTGCGCTACTTCCGGGGATGCTCACTGTAACAGAAATACGACTATGACGGTGTCTTACAGGGATGTAGAAATTCGCAGACTCATAAGCGATGTTTTCCATAACTGTCTCATGACTTCACGTGTGTTCCAACATCGGCACACACATATGTTACTGTCTCTGAGCCAATCCCAGCACAACTCATCCCTCGGTCAGGGTGACGGAGACCGTGTAACAAAGTCGAAGTAAGGATACCAGCATAAAACTGGAAAAAGCAGTGGGAAGTGAAGTTGTGCAGTGAAGAGGCGCCGAACACTACGGATGGCTTTACCTGCTGGCTGACCGTGGTCCTCGTCTATTTATAGCGCTGTGCTAAGAGGCGGCAGAGGAGTGGAGGAAGGATTCTTTCCTGATGGCGTCGGAAATTGGTTCCCAGAATTTGAGGCAGTGTGGCATACTGGAGTTCGTCTCTAGCGCATGGTATGTAGGCGGCAGTTACAAGGACCACGTGATGGCGAGAGGTGGGGGCCTGTGTAGCGAGTTTGCAGGAAGCACGGTTTGTACAGCAGATATTTTTGTCAGTTTCTATTAATGTGAATCCAGGAGTAAAAGAGGTTATCTCACAACTGGACACGAAAGTCAGCTTTATGCATCGCGATGAATTAGGGAAGCCAAGATACACGAGAAGGAACTAGTTTAGCTCATCTTATTTGGAGAGAACACCAACGAAAATGAAATACTGAGTGGAAAAGGCTGGATAGAATGAGTACTCAGAGACGTAAAAGAGTCTGTTCCAGTAAGAAATCATTGTTCTTCTACCACTTTCCCCTTACCAACTCTCTACTCAAACTTCATCCAGTCGAAAATGCTGATATAGAAGGACTTTTTCTGCGGACGTCTTGATAGGTACTTATCAGCATAAGAAGCTGCAACAATAATAATGTCCTACATGTTTTCAACAGCTGCTTCAAAGAGGAATTAGGCGATACCTTCGTTATGGGTAGTATAAGTTTCAAAAAAGAATTGTGTGTTTCTCAAAGGTCGACGTTTCGTCTAATGTCTAGTAAGAAAGTTATCGCGTTCTGCAAATGTATATCAAATGTATTGGATCTTAGTGACAGTAATCAATATGACCGCTCTCTACAGACAGTTAGCAATATTAAGGCCCATTTCATCATTAGTGGACTCCTTCATGTCATCAGCCAATATCTATCTGCCGTCTTCATACTCCCACACACGAGGCCGCCAATTTGTAGATACGGACTGACAGGTTACAGCGGCAACTACACTGGTGCCCACAGTTAAAGTAACCAACAGAAATTTTGTAAGGTTGCGCTTATTTTGCCACAAAACAGTATGAAAAGGTGTTAGTAAAATAGAAACAATGTAAAGAATACACAACGTATTCAAACTGCGACATGCATAATGGTAGACAAAAATGTTCTTCGTTTTTTTTTCCAACTTAACGGATTTGCACAAACATTCTGACAACTCGTTAATGTGCTCAGTATACGGTGTGACCGCCTCTGGCACCAATACAGGCGTGACAACGACAGAACATGCTGTGAAAGATGTCATCAATCTCATGTTGAGGCAATAACGCCCATTCTTCCTGCAGAACTGTTCACAAGTCTTGGACAGTGATTGGTGAATGCTGACGTGATGCGGCCCGTCTCCCTAGTGTATCCCAGA
Organism: Schistocerca cancellata; assembly: GCF_023864275.1. Lineage (NCBI taxonomy): Eukaryota > Metazoa > Arthropoda > Insecta > Orthoptera > Acrididae > Schistocerca > Schistocerca cancellata. The sequence goes on from NC_064627.1 coordinate 428,552,542, forward strand.
CATGCTCTATGGGATTCAAATCGTAAGAGCGAGCAGGTCACGTCGTGCTTGCAATATCTTCCGTTTCTAAAAAAGCATCAACCACCCTTGCTCTATCAGTCGAGCATTATCGTCCATCAGTACGATGTCTGGGTCCACAGCACCTCACAAAAACCTCGTATAAGATCCCAAGATCTCCTTACGGTACCTGCCAGCAGTTAAATCTTGAAATTTCATGAAGAGGTGTTCAAGTGGTCAACATAATCCCTACCCACAACATTAGGCATTCTCCTTGATATCAGTCTCTTTCCACAATGTTTGGATCCCAAAATCGTGTTTCATGTGCCTTTCAGATGCGAAATCGTCGAGAATCACTCTCCAGACCACACCAGGACTCATCTGTGAAAATAACATTGGCCCACCGTTCGACCGTCATGTTAATGGCTCCACTCTAGACGATCCCTTCTGTGAAGACACGCCAGAGGTAAACAGACAGCAGTTCTCCAACAATAAAGGCCACTCTGCTGAAGCCTTCTGTACACCGTTTGCTTCCATACAACACGTCCAGGAGACGGTACGAGGTCGGCTGCCAGTTGGAGTGCAGTACTAAGGCGGTACCGTCGTGCCCTTACAGCCAAATAACGGTCCACACTTTCTAATGTCACACGTGGGCTCTGTCATGGTCTCCGGGGTACGGTTTCTGTCTCTATAAACTGTCGCCTCATCCGAGAAATAACACAATGATTCACATTAAGCCACCGGGCCACACCAGTTTGCGACTCTCCTGCTTCCATTCTTCCTACTGCCCTCCAAAGCAGAGAATCTGTACGTGTCTTCTCTGTGGCATACTGCGCCGTCTGTGACTGTGTACCCAGCGATGGTGGATGTGGGACTACCCTGCAAACACTAACCCGCTTGATAGGTGCCCTGACGTCACTGCTGGCGTGACGTCATTGCTGGCGTGATTGTCCGCCGATTGGAATGCCATCTTCCGTGCAGAGCACGATCGTAACGACATCTGTTGACAGTTTGTATGATTGCATCATGAATTAGACACATGAAGGGGATATTGCAGTTTGCTGCTTTAATTCTGGGCACCAGTGTAGTACGATATGGTTGTTAGTCTAATAGTGCCCGAAACAGGCCATGAAAGTGATTGTTACGATTAAGAAAACCAGTAAATTTGATGGAAAATTCTATATCTGAGTTGTTCAAAACAGAAGATTTGGCTCTTAATTAGAAAGAAGTCAGGTATTATGTTGAGGCTATCGAAATCGCTAGAGCGGACAACTGAAGAAAGAAAGAGAAAAAGAACACTCCAACAATCGCCTGAAATTATTTTTGAAAACTAAGCAAAATGTATTTCAGACTGAGGATTCTAATCCCACAATCCGCTATACGAGTCCGATCCCTTAATCATTGCACCCCCTCGTGGTATTTAAGTGAGATAGTATCGAGCATTTCTTTTTTTTTTACGCTATCTGTTAAACATTCTGTTCCCAGATACTCCGTTTCATTCGAATGACGGTGGAAAGTAAGTCAAAGTCTCACTAAAACTGTAGGCGCTCCCAATTTTGTAGAACGGATGTTCTGACGAAATGTTACAATTCACAATATTCTAATTTCGGTTGTTTCTTCCTTTTAATTGATGAGAACTGTGTCTTACTTCGAAGAAACAACACAAATGATCTGCACTTGCTAAGCTGCAGCTCATGGTACTCATATGAATGACCAGATTTCTCCATCATCATCATCATAATCCTCATCGTCACCATATCATTATTATAATAAGAATCGGCGCTTTTGGTCGTCATTTAGAAACAACGACGTCAGTTGTAATGATATCCAACAAACGCAATAAAAAGCAGTTGGAATGTAGGTTCATTCAAATGTACTTCAAACACTTGGCTCACAGGGAACGCAGTAGTGATCGACACGGATATGGAAGGATGGAATTCCACTCACGAAATGACATTTTATCACTGGAATATCACGGCATGGGAAAAGGAGGTAGTCCCATGCAGTTTCTAATCTCCAGATTGTGCGCCATAGTCCTGTCTTTAACTCCTGACGTCACCGCAGCTTCTCAAACGGCGACGTAACACGTAACCGTCTGCGTGTTTAATCTTCTGGGAAAAAGACAAGCACAAATTGGTCGATGTTGTCGGCTGCTGGTGGTGACCCAGATGACTGCACTGTATCCTAACTTCCATGCTGATGCAGAGGCTTCATGGAATCTCTGCCTCACCGTTGATGTACGTGTATCAACTATTTCAGACACACTCCGCGGCTGCGAGGTTTTACTAGTTTACATACATGCAATAATGCACTAACTCACTTTTTCTTTTCGCCGCTGACACTTAAAAAAAAAGAAAAAAAAAGCCGAGAGTGAAAAGTTTTCATCCTCAGTTAAAGTGCTGAGTCTGTAGCGAAGCCATATTCCCGCTGCGTTTATTTTGCAGGAAATGCTACTCCCACATCATGGAAATATGCCTGTGCTGTGCAATTTGGAAGGAATCAGTCCATGTCGAGGCGTAAAGTCAGTCAGTAATTTCTGCTCTACGGGCTCAACGGGAACAGGGAGGTCCACGGTTCGCGACCACTGCAGCGTAAGACCGCTACACAAGAACCACTGTGTTAACACTAAGGTACTGATTCTACACTGCTATTCCAACAGCTGCCAGGCACACTGCATAGTCCTAATTCCAGACTCGGGTTCAGGCGTAGCGGAGTTCAGATCTCTGTACGGTCATCCGTATTAACGGAAATTTGTGGTAAGGTCTTATGCGAGCAAACTGCTGAGGTCATCGGTCCCTAAGCCTACACACTACTTAATCTAACTTAATCTAACTTACGCTGTGGACAACACACACACACACCAAAGCCCGAGGAAGGACCGGAACCTCCCACGGGGGGAGTCGCATGAACCGTGACAAGGCGCCTCAGATAGCGCGGCCCGTATTACAGCTTCTCTGATTTCCATACAACCTTCTAAAAGACATGTCCGATTTCCTTCCCCATCTTTGTCCTGTCAGAGTTTGTCTTGTGTCTCTAATGACACTATCGTCGACGGCGCAACTAATCTACTAATCTTTCAAGCTTACTTCTCCTGCGGTACAGGTAGCAAGATCAAGATCATAAAGTGAACATGCATGTAGCCCTGATACGTCTTTCACTGAATGGGGGCTTTCACGCCTCACTTGCTGCTACTTAGGAGGACAAGACTAAATATCTGCACCCAGTATCGCCACCATTAAGTCATTTTTATTCTTATTCATAATACGAGGGGAGTTCAATAAGTAATGCAACACATTTTTTTCTCTGCCAGTTTCGGTTGTTAAAAAGCTGAATTTGGTGTGGGACTTCGTGGCATATTCCCGCTTCAGCCCCATTAACTTCCATGAAGTTCCTATAGGCGGTGGAACTGAACGTAGCATTCAAAATGGCGTCTGTAACGGAGGTGTGCTCCAAGCACAGAGCCGTCACTGAATTTCCTTTGGCGGAAAACAAGAGTGTCACATACATTCACAGGCACTTGCGGAATCAGTACGGAGACCTGTCAGTGAACAAAAGCACAGTGAGTTGTTGTGTGAGGCGTTTGTCATCATCACAAGGTCGCGCAAACTTGCCATCGTGGCGGCCGCCCTGTTGAAGGGAGTGGGCCACCGCACAACGGCGACGACTCGAAACGCGCTCTCGTCGGATCACCTCCTGGTAATTTTCGACCTGGAGGTTAAAGGTGAGCTACTGCAGAGCCACCGAAGGCCACCATGGAAAGTCAACTGGGGGGCAGTTTAGAGAGAGCCTGCAAGACCCCGTAGACATTGGTACTGATGAGGCTATCAGAAGATTTAATGCAGCAACTATACAGGCTGTAGAAAATGCATCTCCCGGAGGCCCACAAAGAATGAAAGACTTCTCCCACCAGCTCTCCCCAGAACTATTAGACGCCATAGCCCACAAAAATAGAGTTTTCCGTGAATGGCAGGTAATAAAAGTGCAGCCACTAAGCGCCTCCTAAACAGGCTCAGGAGAGAGCTGAAAGTGGCGGTGGAGGGACATCGAAATAGGGAATGGGAAGGGAAAATAGCTAGCCTGCAAATAAACGATGGGTCAGCATGGCAAATGACGAAGTACTTCTTAAGGGAAGGTCAAAGCATTCCTCCCCTACGATTCGGGGGTGAAGTGATCTGCGAGCCAGACGCCAAGGCCAGTGTCCTGGCTGATGTCTTTGCGGAAAACTTCACACCTGTAGAGGACCCCATTGACGAGGAGCACGTAAGTCTAGTGCAGCAACGGCTCCCAGTCTTTTTCGAGGAGGAAGCAGTAGCAGCCATCGAAGAATTCACAGAGGAGGAAGTAGAGGCACAATTGAAGCAGCTAAACCCGAGGAAAGCCGGCGGGTGCGACCAGTTGCAAAACGCTATACTACTTCAGCTTCCTGAAACAGCCATTCGCCCCATCACCGCGATCTACAATCGAATTATTCAGACCGGCAACTTCCCCTCTGCATGGAAACATGCAGAGGTGGTTGCCATCCCAAAACAAGGCAAAGACATCAGGCTCCCACAGAATTACAAGCCGATCAGCCTTCTACCGGCGATCTCTAAGATATTCGAGCGCCCGTACTTTAAAAGGCTAGTGCTGCATGTAAACGCGGAGGAGCTGATCCCGCCGGAACAATTTGGCTTCCGACGCGGACACAGCACCGAGCAACAGCTGCTACGCCTTGCGGAGGATGCGATGAGTGCCCTGGAGAATGGGGCCGTGCTGCTTGATGTCTCTAGGGCTTCCTACTGTGTATGGCACAAGGGCCTCCTATACAAATCGTTCGTTCTGGGGGTACCGACTCCACAAGTCCGTCTTATCGAGTCCTACCTCAGTGGACGAACGTTCAATGTCCGTGCGGGAGCGGGCATATCTACAGCGAGGCCCATACAGGCGGGAGTTCCGCAGGGTTCTGTTCTCGGACCCCTGCTGTACTATCTATACACCTCGGACACGCCAAAGGCCAACAGAATCTCGCTCGCATTATACGCGGACGACACCGCGTTGTATACCATAAGCGCGAATGCGAACCTCATGCGCCGCCGCCTGCAGACGGCATGTGACGCTCTAGGCACACGGGCCGCAAAGTGGCGCCTCAAATACAATGCCATCAAAAGTGAAGCAATCATCTTCACGAGGAAAAAGATTCCCATCGACCTACAGCCGGTGCGGATCATGGGAGGCCCTATCCCATGGACCCGCACTGCGAAATACCTCGGGGTGACCCTGGACAGGCGCCTCACATGGGGGCCACACATAAGGGATATTATGGGAAAAGCCTATGGAAGACTGAGAACACTGTACCCGATCATGAATCCGAAGACAACCCTACCCACATGCTGCGGTATTACGCTGTTTCTCGCCCTCATAAGGCCGGTAATGAAATATGCAGCAGTCGTGTAGGGCAATGCGGCAGATTGCCACATCCGAAGATTGCAGGGCCTCCAGGGTAGAATCCTTAGGATGATCATGAAACTCCTGCGTGACTTCCCAACTAGGGAGCTACATAATATCACAGGAGTACAGACAATTAAGGATAGAATTAGACAGACGGCTCGACTTTTCTACGAAAAGTCACAGGAGTCCGAAAATAAGCTTGTCTCGAATCTCGGGAACAAACCACACAGAAGGTGCACAACGAGATGGCCCGACCTGCTAAGGCAGTGAAAAAAGTGCCACAGTGATGTATATTAACCACCATAAAATGCCCAACACACAATAGGACCAACACAAACAATAGGCCCACCTAAAATACACATTAGAAAGCGCAGGAATAGTGCAACGCATTTAACTTGCATAACCTAGAGATAGTCAGGCACTATCCAATTAGGTAAAGAGCGAGCGGCGGCCGGCCGGACACGGCTGTGACCCCTGCAGTGTTCGAAAGTGCGCACACTCTCATTCGAGATGAGCGGCGAGTCACAGTCAAACAGCTCGCTGCTCAACTGGACGACTCTGTTGGTAGTGCTGATTCACTCGTAGTCCACCAGCTGGGGTACTCAAAGGCGAGTACAGTTCCTCCCAGTAAGGCCGTCGCATTGAACGCACATTATGTTGAAAAATAGGGTTTTGTAGTCAAAAGAGTGGCGAATAATGTGGTGTACTGGAATCCTGAATAAAACCAAACTTTCAGAAAAAAAGTGTTGAATTACTTATTGGATGGTCCACGTACCGACATATTCTCACACTTGGGGGCACTAATTTAACCTTTCGTACTACGTTGTCACAGATCACCGATCTGAATGGCAGCAAGCATCGGTAAGCATCTCAGGCTCATCCCTATGGATTGAGCTGTGAAAGAAAAGAGGGGGAGGGCTTTGGATTGCCACAGTCTCCGGCACTAAGCACGGTTAAATACTTTCGTGTTACGCTATGATAGGACCTGTTTAAGACGGTTCTGCTTTCCATGACTGTTGTGCCAAGTAATTCACGTTCACAGAAATTTTTGATACACATTCTTCAAAAATATACGACCAATGTCTTGTTTTTACTTGCTACATGAATGCGTACATCTGTAACATGCAATATATACAACTGAAGAGAAAATAGAAAAAAACGTGAGAAGTTGTCATGTGCGCTTCTTAGCAGGGAGACGATTTGTTTTACACAATCAAAACAAATCTTTGCTATAAATATATTGTATATTGACTGCCCTATGAAGGTCGCCAACTCCAAATCGCTACTAAACGAAGAGAATAAAGTGTGTTTGTTTCAAGGTGAACAATGTCTGAATAAATAAAATGTTTCATCACATGGACACAATAAATGGAAATGTTATTTTCGCAAAAACAAGAAGTAGCAGTACAATCGTACCCCCGTTTCGATAATGAATTACATTTCCGATACAACGCAGGCAGGAGCATTCAAAGCTGAAATCTTTCACTGACACCACTTCCTGGTGTTTTCTTTTCAGACCGGAAACTTTTTGCATGTTCCTTGTAATTTGTCTTACACATAGTCACGATCAGACACTTCAAACTTCCACTACTTGTAGTTCTTGACGATGTTTACGTCGCAATAGCCAATTTTGATCCACTGCCCTTTCAATTTTAGCACATTTGAGACAAACGGTTGAACGTCAACATTAAGAAGCTTTCTATCACTGTACCCGTCTTGCCGTTAAAAATGTTGTTCCATTAAAAATACATTTGCTTAAATGCTTCCAGTTGATACCGGAGTTAATAGTGTTGCCGATAAAACAAAATTACTTCCTCCTCTGCTTTTATGCTTTGCCAAAAACCTCGTTTTGATGTCTCGAGCCATTGACGAGCTAAAAGGGGTTCGAGTTTTACATGATACCCCAAATATAAATGTGCAGACCATATACGGCGACGTCAGTGAAGTGTTATAGCTGTACCACTTGTCACCCGAATGAAAGAAGTTTCTCCTACGTGTAGGGCGGAGGGTACCACTACTGTACACGTATAGCCGCAATCTTTCTCGCATCAGGGAGAGGGTACTGGCTGTTGCGTGACCAACAGCCAGTAGCTGAGTTACCACTGCGCCCGGACAACTTAGTTCGCTGAACTCTGGCGCAGCTGGCTTTGTTTATGGCTGTTGGAGGGGGGAGGGGGGCAGCCCGCGAAGCGCGTCACTGGTTTACTGCCAATGGAAGGCCTTAACTGCCGACGCGTAAGTGACTTTTATGCTTCACCATAGCAACTCGAGATGCCCTCAACGCAAACAAGCAGAGTTATTCAGCGACAGACGTATCTCGACAGAGGGACTAATCCTAGGTGCGGCAAAGGTATCGCTACATTCATAGGCCAAATTAGGCGTGGGCTCAGCGAAGAATGCAGCAGTGCGCCCTTTTTGCCGACTGTGAGAGATGGCGTGATCTACTCGCAATAGAACATATGAAGCATTTACCGCTATGTGTTCCATAATATTGTACACATCTTTAGTTTCTTCCGAGCCGTAAAACAAAAGGAAACTGATCAAACAGAGATGGGAATAGTGGACTTCAAGCAGCTGCAAAACGTATATTTGTCTTTATAGGCACACACTCCTCCTTTGGAAGCACGGATCAAGAGCGGAAGTAACACCTATGGGAAAATTTAAAGCGCTACCTGCCCCTGCTGTTGTGAAGATACAAGGGGAAGGAGCAACCTGTCATACCAACTAAGTAACTAAACCATGTACCATTACCTCAAGGGCAACAGTCTTGCTACTGAGGTGGAACGTCCATCAACAGAAGGACAAATCCGTAAAAATCACTGGTCGGAGGAACCTCCCGTTTGTGGTGGCTACGTCGAACCTATGTGAAAGTATCGTCTCATGGCTGACTTCAACGAGGCAAGAGAATTTGTTGAGAGACAGAAGTCTGCCTTCCCACAACCAGAACTGAAGTGGCCGTTCCACACTAAACCGCTCCGTACAGGAACTCCTGGATACTTGAAGATTGCGACTGATTCGACTGACTAATCACCGATCGCGCACGACATCGAATAATTCGTCTGCTTACAAGCATTACTTCACAGTCACATATGCAATCAGCTGTCAATCTTTGAGCCTGGCGCTAAGTATCTGAAAGTCTCTCTGCATTTCGCATAGAGTGTCTATTGATCGTCACCCCCTTGTAGAGTCATACGTTAGTCGCCAGGGCACTGATATGTAACGCGAACAGCCGGCCGCTGTGACCGAGCTGTTCTAGGCGCTTCCGTCCGGAACCGCGCGCTTGGTTCGGTCGCAGGTTCGAATCCTGCCTTGGGCATGGACGTTCGTGGTGTCCTTAGGTTAGTTAGGTTTAAGTAGTTCTAAGTTTAGGGGACTGATGACCTCAGATGTTAAGTCCCGCAGTGCTTAGAGCCATTTGAACCATTTGTAACGTGAATAGCAGTGGGATTTGGCGAGGTACCCACCTCCAGAAGTCCATGCAGTTCGTTTCGCAATATTCGCTCGGAAACAGGATGAGATGGCCCTGCGTCCTCTGGCAGCAGCAATTCCAATCGGGTCCATAGTTACTCTTTTCTGCCATTCAGTCGCGTCTCCAGGTCGACCCATCTTACTGCGCCGATTCCATGAAACCGACTGGCACGTACACACACACACACACACACACACACACACACACACACACACACACATACACACCACTTCACTGCCATGGTTTACATCAACGGTGGAGGGTCCAATGACCTCCTGACACAGATTCCACGCCTTCCACAGCGCTCAAAACCGAACAGTTCACTCCATTACGACAGTGACTATTATGGTGCCTCGTGAGCTTATCCACGGAAGTTTTTACTGTGAAGAACTGCCTAGCTAATAAGGGCGCGCACTACTACTCTCTGCTCAACATGGGTCACATGGACATCTTTTCTGCTGTCGCTCCTGCTGTCAGGAGTGTGCAGTTCCAGCAGGACAATGCAATTGCTAACACTTTTCGCGATGACCAATGCTCTCTCCAAACTGTTCCAACTCCTTGGCTCGCACTATAGCCGTTGAGGCTGCAGCCATGTGGTCCAATCTGTCACAAACAACATATTTTGATTAAGCGAGCCATCAGATGGAAGTACTGTGATAACACTCTCCGCCCAGGTACCCGTGCGTGATGACACGACTGCAGTGTATGCGCATGACTCTGCTGTTATGATCATAAAGTGTACACGAATGACACCACATCTACATCTATACCCCGCAAAACCACCTTAGGGTGCGTTGTGGAGGGTACTTTGTGTACTTTCCCCTTTAACTGTTCCAGACGCGTTCGTTCGCGGGAAGGAAGACTGCGGGTAAGCCTTCGTGTGGGCTCGAACTATCTGATTTTATCAGCGTGGTCTTTTCGCGAGATATACTCGTACGTAGGAGGAAGCACTATATTGGTTCTGACTCTTCTATGAGGGTACGCTCTCGGAAACAACATTAAACCAAGCCGTGAAGCAGAATGCCTCTCTGGACACTTGAGTAGGCTGCGCATCTTCGTGACGTTTTCGCGCTTTCTAAATTATTCTGTAAAGAAATGGACTGCTCTTCTTTGGATCTTCTCTATTTTCTCTATCAATCCTACCTATAATTCGTTCAACATAAGAATAAACCTGATGTAAACAAACACAAACGCGACGACTGGTCAGAAGCCGTAGCACACGTACACTGGTGGTGTTACGCTCTTGGAAGTAAATCCTATTTATTTAGTAGATATCTTATAACTAAGTTACGTTAAATGAAACTTTATGATATTCAAATATATTAACAGTAATCAATATTTTTCTTAATCACGCTTTAGCTATGTAGTTTTTATTTCAAAAATCGTGTACAGTCACGGCATCTGCAGCGTTGTGCTCGGATTGACGCGCTGTTAATGCGCAGTATGAAAATGGTTGGGCTGCTTTCTAAACATGCGCGTGGAACACGGGTATAAAGTGCAGAGAAATAGGCTGTTCTTAATGTTCTTCGTAAATTTACGGAGATAATCGGCTTTGAAGTTTTCTGTGCGCTGTATATACTGGAGCTCATTATTTTACATAGAACGGGTAGCGCACTCGGTAGCGTTATGGAGTGTCACCCAGATGCGGTTATTCGTGCGACGGTTTAATTCTCACCAGTATCTTTTTTTTTCTCTTTGAATTTGAAATACCTAAACCTCGTAATTATAAATCTCATCATAATTTTTTTTATGATTAATGCACGTCTTCTTGTTTCTAATTACGTACTGGACGCGAAATTCCTGTTTCCATTTCAAGTACAAATTCTTAACTATCGATATTTTATGGAAGACTGCCCATAAAAGCTGTTTAAATTAACAAAATATTTAATTTTTAAGGCAAAAATGAAAAACCAAATCCTCTTTATTTGGACTATGTCCAACGTTTTATACCACAGAGGTAGATAAGTATCGTAAAAACATGAAAAAAAAATTCATTTTCACAGCATCGAGCACATCGTACAAATGCTGCATTTTTACATTTGCTGCTGTACCATTACAATATGAACCCAACAGAACTGATCTGGAGCCAAGTTGCAAGGATTCGGCCCGAGAAGTAACAAGGCTGTTAAGCTGCCAGACGTACTGGAACTAACGCACGCAGCTTTTTCACACGTCACTGCCGAACGCTGGCAGAATATAGAACGGCTCGTCAAAAAGAAGAAGAAAAAATGCTGCGCCAGCATCGCTTCGTGGATTCGGTTGTTAATATGCTCGTTATCAACGTACCAGGTGAGACTTTCAGAACTGAAATGTATTTCTCGGATTCGGATAACGAAGGAGCTAAGAGATTACCAGACGACTGACTGTAAGTAATACCTTCAGTGACTTCAGTATTTAACTGTACGGTGAAATCCTTCATTACGCTCTTACGTTACAGACAGCTTATGCAGAAAATTGACCCTGTGGTTAAGTCAGGAATTTTTATCATTCTTGTTTTTAATTACAATAGTACGTTACCTAAAAACGATAACGTGTTGCGGTTTTCGTCTAGTCGTCTAAGGAGGGTATTGTGGAATATTTGCAGTGTATTATTTCATTCCGCTTAAAAATTAAATGACATTCGAAGCTGTGTTGCTCCTCTGCTCGTCTCTGTAACGTACAGCACAAAACGTACCCTTACTATCGTACCTGATAGTACCCGAGACAGCTTGGCTGCAGTCCCACATGAAACGGAAATCCAGTGAGGTTCCAGCAAACGCGGAAGAATACATAGTGCAATGTTTACATCAGGTTTATTCTTATGATGAGCGGATTATAGTATGGATCCCAGACTGACGAGAAATTTTCAACTACTGACCGAACGAGGGTTTTGTAAGCTACCGTCTCCGTGGGTGAATTACATTTCTTGAGGATTCCTCTAATGAATGAATATCAGTCTGGGGTATGCCTTATCTGCGACTACTTTAATGTGGCCGTTCCACCCCATATTACGCGGTCTGGAGTTCCACTTCAAATCGCTCCAGCATACTCCTAGATATTTTATAGAACTCACTGCTTCCACTCGTGTCTTCTTCCTGTCTGTGTATTCGTAATGTGTTACATTCCGTCGGCCGGTGTGGCCGAACGGTTCTAGGCGCTTCAGGCTGGAACCGCGCGACCGCTACGGTCGCAGGTTCGAATCCTGCTTCGGGCATGGATGTGTGCGATGTCCTTAGGTTAGTTAGGTTTAAGTAGTTCTAAGATCTAGGCGACTGATGACCTCAGATGTTGAGTCCCATAGTGCTCAGAGCCATTTTTTTTTTTTTTTTTTTTAGTTACATTTCTTCACGTTGACGGCCAATTGCCCATCTCTGCGCCAAGTTTCGATCGTCTGCAGATCTTCCTGCATTTCACTATAATTTTCTAGCCGCGCGGGATTAACCGAGCGGTCTGAGGCGCTGCAAAAAATGGTTCAAATGGCTCTGAGCACTATGGGACTTAACATCTGAGGTCATCGGTCCCCTAGAACTTAGAACTGCTTAAACCCAACTACCGAAGAACATCACACACATCCATGCCCGAGGCAGGATTCGAACCTGTGACCGTAGCGGTCGCGCGGTTCCAGACTGAAGCGCCTAGAACCGCTCGGCCGCACCGACCGGCGAAGGTGCTGCAGTCATGGACTGTGCGGCTGGTCCCGGCGGAGGTTCGAGTCCTCCCTCGGGCATGGGTGTGTGTGTGTGTTTGTCCTTAGGATAGTTTAGGTTAAGTAGTGTGTACGCTTAAGGACTGATCACCCTAGCAGTTAAGTCCCATAAGATTGCACACACATTTGAACATTTGATATCTACATCTACATTTATACTCCGCAAGCCACCTAACGGTGTGTGGCGGAGGGCACTTTACGTGCCTCTGTCATTACCTCCCTTTTTTGTTCCAGCCGCGTATGGTTCGCGGGAAGAACGACTGCCGGAAAGCCTCCGTGCGCGCTCGAATCTCTCTAATTTTACATTCGTGATCTCCTAGGGAGGTATAAGTAGGGGGAAGCAATATATTCGATATCTCATCCAGAAACGCACACTCTCGAAACCTGGACAGCAAGCTACACCGCGATGCAGAGCGCCTCTCTTGCAGGGTCTGCCACTTGAGTTTGCTAAACACATCTGTAACGCTATCACGCTTACCAAATAACCCTATGACGAAACGCGCCGCTGTTCTTTGGATCCTCTCTATCTCCTCCGTCAACCCGATCTGGTACGGATCCCACACTAATGAGCAATACTCAAGTATAGGTCGAACGAGTGTTTTGTAAGCCACCTCATTTGTTGATGGACTACATTTTCTAAGGACTCTCCCAATGAATCTCAACCTGGTACCCGCCTTACCAACAATTAATTTTATATGATCATTCCACTTCAAATCGTTCCGCACGCTTACTCCCAGATATTTTACAGAAGTAACTGCTACGAGAGTATGTTCCTTTATCATATAATCATACAATAAAGGATCCTTCTTTCTATGTATTCGCAATACATTACATTTGTCTATGTTAAGGGTCAGTTGCCACTCCCTGCACCAAGTGCCTATCCGCTGCAAATCTTCCTGCATTTCGCTACAATCTTCATTTTTTTCCTGTAGGACGTCAGAAAAATCACTCCGTTTGTGAACTATGACAGCGACGGCACCGTTTTGGCGTCCCCCCGACACCCTGTATGTACTGTCCACTGCTAGTGCTGCCACCTGCTATCTGTGTGGGTTCCTTACCAGGTGGGATTGACGGAGGACATCGAAAGGGTGCAAAAAAGGACAGCTCGTTTTGTATTATCACGTAATAGGGGAGAGAGTGTGGCAGATATGATACGCGAGTTGGGATGGAAGTCATTAAAGCAAAGACGTTTTTCGTGGCAGCGAGATCTATTTACGAAATTTCAGTCACCAACTTTCTCTTCCGAATGCGAAAATATTTTGTCGAGCCCAACCTACATAGGTAAGAATAATCATCAAAATAAAATAAGAGAAATCAGAGCTCGAACAGAAAGGTTTAGGTGTTCGTTTTTCCCGCGCGCTGTTCGGGAGTGGAATGGTAGAGAGATAGTATGATTGTGGTTCGATGAACCCTCTGCCTAGCACTTAAATGTGAATTGCAGAGTAGTCATGCAGATGGAGATGTAGATGAGAGGTTTCTGCACGTTGACGTCAAAGTAGACGGTGTTCACAGTAATGTGACTTGGTCTCGTACACTGTGAAAATTAATGTTCGTATAATACTCCAGTGGCGTACGCCAGAAGTTACTTTTACGTCTGAAGGCTTCCCTCCATGGCTGGTCCGATATTCCGTACGCTCGTGTTTTCTTCATTAGGCGGCAGTGCGGAACTGCGTCGAAACCCGTACGGAAGTCAAGGAACTACGACGCAAGTCTCGACGCCCGCATCTACTGCTTTCTAGTCTCGTGGACGAACAGATCGAGTTGGGTTTCACACTTTCGTCGTTCCAGGAACCGATGTTGATTGCTTCAGAGGAGATTTTCGCTCTTCAGAAATCTCATAATACTCGAGCGTAAAACATGTTCCAAGAGTCTACAACAGAGCCGGCCGCTGTGGTCGAGCGGTTCTAGGCGCTTCAGTCCGGAACCACGCGACTGCTACGGTTGCAGGTTCGAATCCTGCCTCGGGCATGGATGTGTGTGATGTCTTTAGGTTAGTTAGCTTTAAGTAGTTCTGACGACCTAAGATGTTGAGTCCCATAGTGCTCAGAGCCATCTGAACCACGTACAACTCAGTGACTCAGGTGGGAGCATTGCTCCGGACCGCTCAGTTGCCACTAGTGTAGCTGCACTGCAGCTTCCGTCGCCGTCACCTCATCAGTAACGCCTGGGGCTCTGCGCTCAGGCGCCCGCTCGCCGGCCTCGCCAGAGAGCGCGGGGGCGTGGCCAGCGCCGGCCGCGGCCCTGCTCTCGGCGCCGTTAATGGTCCAAAGACGTAAATAATGACAGAGCGCCGCCGTTCTCGGAAACATAGCCGTAGTTCGGCCGGCAAAATAACACGAGGAGACAGTTCTCCAATTACCGGAACCTGCCGCAGAGCCCGTCAAACAAAAAGGCGGCGCTATTCTCGGAAACAAAACTTACGAGAAGAACCTTCATGTCGTCAGGTCTGTCAATGAGGAATATTTAGCTCCTGCCAAACATTTCGTGACGCACGGAAAGTTTCACCAAATAGTGGCGAAACGAAAAACGTGTCCCAGCTCCGGCGTACGTGTTACTTTAACTTTATTGTGGCCTTAAGTTTCTTATTTTCTCTTACTTTTTCGCAAGGAAACGTGGTAATCAATTTACACCTCTAGCTAATACGTAATTGCTACCTCAAAACTTTTCCATTTGGTTTTTATCGTCCCCAAATCGTGTAATGCCTCAGCTCTATGACAATTTTTACCTTCGCTTCTAAGAACTTAGACATGTTAATTTTTCCGGTGTTAGTTAGTGAGCCGATATACACGTCGATGTCTTTTACGTTATTCAGATGAGAGAAGTGGAACAAGTCTGCTCCGATTAAAATAAAATCAATAGCAGATGGAAAGAAACCAAAGAGATAGGAAAAACAGAAATGTAATAGAAACTCGCATTAAATCTATTTAATATTATCCATTACGGATGTAAGGTAACTGTTGTTATGTCTTTACAGTAATAATTGGTAGCATTCGACCCTTATTTTTGTCCTACAGAATGCTCAACAACCTGTTTCGAGATCCAACGTTCTCACATCAGGTTGTAAAACTTTAGCTCTAGAGATTAGAACAGCCGGCAGCTGTGGCCGAGGGGATCTAGGAGCTTCAGTCCGGAACCGCGCTGCTGCTACGGTCGCTGGTTCGAATCCTGCGTCGGGCATGGATGTATGTGATCTCCTTAGGTTAGTTAGGTCTAAGTAGTTCTAAGTCTAGAGGACTGACGACCTCAGATGTTAAGTCCCCTAGTGCTTACAGCCATTTGAACCATTTCAGGTTAGAAAGCCAAAATGTATACTAACACAACTGCGGCATTCACAGTATAAAATGGAATAAAAACACATTGGACTGTGTCTCCTGGTTTTATATTAAAATGGAAGCCTTGTGTGTGTGGCCGTCCCATCTGACACGGCACATGCACCGAACCGCGTCCTGATGACCTGCTGTGGGCGCCAGTAATGGCAAGTCGACGCTTATGCAGGGCTCCGTGGGTTGATGTGAACTGACATGTCCGCGGTGTTACTGCGTAGCTATCGGCTCAACCGTAATTCTGTTCTACAGGTCGCTTACTTTATCTCCATTTCCTAAACGTACGGTCATTAGATTATAAATAGTTCGTCAAAGGGGCATTGCAAATTTATGATTACGTACCTGCCTTTCAAAGAAGTCGAGTTTCCCCCTTTATTTAATATGTGGAAGTTTCCTAACTCCTCTTCTATTCCCTTATGCTAATGGGTTGCCCTGTATCGTATACATGATTCGCAATAGCTGATTTGTCGTAATTATTCATCTGAATGGCTCTTTATGTTCCTTGTATTTGTATCTGATCGAAAATTTTCTTCATGTCTGTCCAACATATTCTGCATCATAGGATGCAGATCTTTTTACCAATGTTATCGGACAACCGCGGTGCTCTGCATGAACGTCAACTTGGCGCCCACAGCAGATCAGCAGGACTCGACCCGGTGCAGTGTGCGGTGTGAGGTGGGACGGCTGTTTTAATGTACGACGAGGACAAATATTGCATTTTATTTAAAAAGGCCGCAGTTGTGTTGGTAGAACTTTTAGCGTTTTAACCTCACGAGCTAATTTCTATAACCAGCTAAGCTGTAAATGTTGAGGTCTGGTTGTTTGGGGGAAGAGACCGAACAGCGAGGTCATCGGTCTCATCGGATTAAGGAAGGGCGGGGAAGGATGTCGGCCGTGCCCTTTCAGAGGAACCATCCCGGCATTTGCTTGAAGCGATTTAGGGAAATCAGGATAGCCGGACGCGGGATTGAACCGTCGTCCTCCCGAATGCGAGTCCAGTGTGCTAACCACTGCGCCATCTCGTTCGGTCTTACATGTTGATGATGAAAGCACTGTCTGTCGAAACTCGATGTTGAGCATTGTGCAGCACAAAAATAACGGTTGAATCCTACCAATTACATTTATACGTATCAAATCCACGTTGTATGTTATCGACCACGTGCCTGATAGGTTTTACAAGGTAGTCATTTTCACAATGATTCCGTATGTTTAAACCGACGTTGCGAAGGTTCATTGTTAATTCCAACATATGCAACAAGCAAGCATTCAAAGAGGTACGCAAACAGCGCTGCTGTTAATAATGGTAGCTGTCGAAAAGACAGCGCCGACTAAGACAGCAGAGAACGAACTGCTAATCGTTAGAACTCAAACACCATCTGAGCATCGAGATACACACTATCTGATCAACTGTGGATTACTGGACAATATCGGTTGTGTCTACTCTTCGCATGTATGACGAGTTGAGCTCTGCTTGGACACTTTCATCGAGGTGTCTGAATGCCTTTGGAGGAATGGCAGCCTATAATTCCTTGTGGAGGCGCCAAAACCAAAGTTGGACGTTGGTGCCAGGAGCGAAGTCGAGTTTGCAGCTCATCCCAATGACTCAATCGGGTTCAAGTCGGGACGCTGGGCAGACCAGTCTGAGCACTATGGGACTTAATATCCGAGGTCTTCAGTCCCCTAGAACTTAGAACTACTTAAACCTAACTAACCTAAGGGATCACACACATCCATGCCCGAGGCAGGATTCGTAGCGGTCGCGCGGTTCCAAACTGTAGCGACTAGAACCGCTCGGCCACTCTGGCCGGCAGACCAGTCAATTTCGATGAACCATTGCCTCACTGATTCCTGTTTGTGACAAGGTGCACTGTTATGCTCACACAAACAATTGTCGTCTCTACACTTTTCTTCTACTTCACGCAGTGCACAATGCTGCACATAGCCTACCACATTTAGGGTTTTATTAAGCGCAATAAGCGTACTTCACGCTAACTACGAAAAACATCCCAATGCTGTAACACAACCTCCTCCGTACTTCACTTTTGCCACTACCCATGATGGCAGGTAACGTTCAGCAAGTATTTCCCACACTCAAACTCTTCCTTCGTATTACGACAAGGAACACCGTCAACCATCAGTCCAAATGACTCATTCCAGTCTCCTGCTGCCCAGTGGCGCTGTTCTTTACTCCACCTCAAATATCGCTTACGACTGACTACTGAAATTTGTGGCTTAAAAGGAGCTGCTCTATCATTGTACCCCATCTTCTTCACTGCCTACCCATAGTGATTGTGCTAGCTGGACTGCTGATTTCATGCGATTTTTTTAAACCACTCTCCACTACGCTTGGCGGTCGCTGTCAGTCAGCACAAGAAGTCTGCCTAGTGTTGGTTTAGCTGCGGGTGTCCCTCCTTCACGTTCCCTCATCACTATCACGCCACCACTTGGGCAGCTGAAATGTCCTTGACGGATTTGTTACTCAAAAGGCATCCAATGACTAGTCCACATTTGTCGTCACTAAGCTCTCCTGAGCGACGTGCTCTGCTGTTACTGATTGTTTACTGAGAACACTATACCCCCCGCCTCCTTCTATACTGACGGATCCGCCTATTGTGACATTTCGCGGTCAAATCCGCATTACATACATGTGTCCGGATACTTTTCGTCATACACTCCTGGAAATGGAAAAAAGAACACATTGACACCGGTGTGTCAGACCCACCATACTTGCTCCGGACACTGCGAGAGGGCTGTACAAGCAATGATCACACGCACGGCACAGCGGACACACCAGGAACCGCGGTGTTGGCCGTCGAATGGCGCTAGCTGTGCAACATTTGTGCACCGCCGCCGTCAGTGTCAGCCAGTTTGCCGTGGCATACGGAGCTCCATCGCAGTCTTTAACACTGGTAGCATGCCGCGACAGCGTGGACGTGAACCGTATGTGCAGTTGACGGACTTTGAGCGAGGGCGTATAGTGGGCATGCGGGAGGCCGGGTGGACGTACCGCCGAATTGCTCAACACGTGGGGCGTGAGGTCTCCACAGTACATCGATGTTGTCGCCAGTGGTCGGCGGAAGGTGCACGTGCCCGTCGACCTGGGACCGGACCGCAGCGACGCACGGATGCACGCCAAGACCGTAGGATCCTACGCAGTGCCGTAGGGGACCGCACCGCCACTTCCCAGCAAATTAGGGACACTGTTGCTCCTGGGGTATCGGCGAGGACCATTCGCAACCGTCTCCATGAAGCTGGGCTACGGTCCCGCACACCGTTAGGCCGTCTTCCGCTCACGCCCCAACATCGTGCAGCCCGCCTCCAGTGGTGTCGCGACAGGCGTGAATGGAGGGACGAATGGAGACGTGTCGTCTTCAGCGATGAGAGTCGCTTCTGCCTTGGTGCCAATGATGGTCGTATGCGTGTTTGGCGCCGTGCAGGTGAGCGCCACAATCAGGACTGCATACGACCGAGGCACACAGGGCCAACACCCGGCATCATGGTGTGGGGAGCGATCTCCTACACTGGCCGTACACCACTGGTGATCGTCGAGGGGACACTGAATAGTGCACGGTACATCCAAACCGTCATCGAACCCATCGTTCTACCATTCCTAGACCGGCAAGGGAACTTGCTGTTCCAACAGGACAATGCACGTCCGCATGTATCCCGTGCCACCCAACGTGCTCTAGAAGGTGTAAGTCAACTACCCTGGCCAGCAAGATCTCCGGATCTGTCCCCCATTGAGCATGTTTGGGACTGGATGAAGCGTCGTCTCACGCGGTCTGCACGTCCAACTGAGGCGCCAGGTGGAAATGGCATGGCAAGCCGTTCCACAGGACTACATCCAGCATCTCTACGATCGTCTCCATGGGAGAATAGCAGCCTGCATTGCTGCGAAAGGTGGATATACACTGTACTAGTGCCGACATTGTGCATGTTCTGTTGCCTGTGTCTATGTGCCTGTGGTTCTGTCAGTGTGATCATGTGATGTATCTGACCCCAGGAATGTGTCAATAAAGTTTCCCCTTCCTGGGACAATGAATTCACGGTGTTCTTATTTCAATTTCCAGGAGTGTATATTGTTAAGTATAGAAGGTAAACAGAGAGAAATGCATTACTTGATACAGGTTAAAATTGTAACAGTAGTCTTAAAGAACAGTTTTACGGTTGCAAAGCTGTAATGGGAGACGTCCTACGCTGACCACAGAGCGAATTACTGAGCGCAGGCCTAGGCTGCGAGGAAGTGAGGAGCAGGTGAGCGCCTGCTGCCGGGCAGGCCGGGCCGAGCACGGCGGGGCGTTTCCTGCCCCTGGACCTGTCGCGCATGCAGCACAAATATTTTGTCCAGGGAGGCGCCGCAGTTCCAGGAACACCGCTCGTTCGGAGGAAACAGCCTCAGTCGTCCTCTCTCTCTCCGGAGACGGAATGAGGACTTACGACCTCACTTACCTATTGCTTGTCACTCTTCACTTCCGTCAACCGAAAAACATAACTATGAACCGAATGTAAGACTGAAAAGTTTTTTGTTGAGCTAATCGTCTCTCTAACAGTTTCATGTTGTTCTCCGCCTCCCGCTTTATTGGAGAAATCTTTTCATCGCTACACACCTATCTCCCTCAGCATGATCGACAATGTGGCGTAAGGCCCCCGTAACTAGATGCTGTAGTCGGGTGATTCGTCTGCCGAGTGGGTCTGCCCCGATCCGCCCGCCTGCGTGTGGGCGATGGAATCGCGGTCGGGCCAGTAATCTGAGTGCGTCGGTTCGAGGAAGAGGAGGGAATTAATGTTTAGGATTAGGGAAGGATGGACAAGGAAGTCGGGTATTCCTTTCCTAAAGAACCATCCCGGCATTTGCTTGAAGCAATTTAGGGAAGTCAGGATGAGTGGACGCGGATTTGAACCGTGGTCCTCCCGAATGCGAGTCCAATGTGCTAATCACTGTGCCACCTCGCTCAGCGTGTGGGTCCCACCAGCAAACCTGTACCTGCTAGCTGCTATTGGTGCACGCGGAACACTACTCCTCTTGCCTGTCTTTGTAGCACTTGGCGTGATTGCGTATCATCACTCATAATGAACACTATGAAGGCAGTCAGCACTCAGCACGGAACACAATGGCTGAAATAGACAGGTAGAGCTTGCGAACGCAGCACGACCCGCACAGAACGAAGGCAAGAAAGTCACTGGCGCGCGATTGGCGGTGAGTCACGTGGTACACTTCCGCATGCTTCCGCGCATCCAACCCTCACCCGCCTTCGTAGCTGCTCCTGCTCCCCCTTTAGCGCCGACCGCTTCCTGCCAGCCCACACACCATCAGTGCAGGCAGGTAGGGTCCTCCAAGCAATCGCAGGCGTCCACACACCGTCGGACATGCGAGCGAGTTGGGGAGTCAGTCAAGCTGTGAATGAGCGGCTTTACAGATTTTAATGTTCGCCTGTTACTACAATTTTTCTTCTCTACCGTTTTATGAAGTCTTTTCTACACCTCTTTGTCCAGAGAGTAGCCTTGTACAGTAGTAAAATTCAGATGATAACAATTCAGTCACACGAGAGCAGAAACTTGAAATATGTTGCTAAGGAAGACTGCTGACGATGAGACGGGTTGATCGGAAAAGTAATGTGGGCATACTGAATCATACACGGAAAAAGATAAATGTAATGCAATATTGACTAAAAGAACGTGTCAGCTGAGAGCACGCATTAGGAGACGGTTTGGTAATGGAGGGAAATTTGGAGAGTAACAATCCTGAAGGGAGACCAAGGCTTAACTACAGTGATGCAAGATGCAGTAGTTACGGTGAGATGGAGAGGCATGTACAGGACAGACTAGTATGGAGAGCTGCTTAACAGCAGTATTCAGACTGAGGACCACAACAACACACCATCACTTCTTCTGTCAGGTTTACTGCTCATAGGACATTTAGATGAAGACGGTCTCTCTTCTTTGACAACAGTTTTCTAAGGATCTAGTTTCTCCCACATTATTTCTCTCTTTGACTTTTTATGTCATCTAATACATCATTTTCTGATATTCTTTTGTAACTTTACATTTTAAATGCGTCTAGTTTGTTTTCTCTGACATTGTTCACTCGAACGAACTTTCACTTACACACCACTGACATATGGTGTCAGAGCCACCTTCCTCAATATCTAAATCAACATTTTATAACACCGTGTAACTCTTCGATTACTAATCAAAGCGTCCTCGGTCCCAGGTTTGAACCCCATCACCGCTTAAATTTTGAACAAAAATCATCAGCAATTACGACCGAAGACTTCCGGCATAAGAAGTCACCCCCATTCAGCCCAACGGCTTCGGGTGGGGAAACTGCCCGTGAAGGCAGAAGAGTCAGCAATGATCAACGGCATGAGAATGCAGAAGGCACTGGAAACTACTGCATTAAAGACACACGACGCGTATCCACAGAACATGTGGCCTGTAACTGAAAAAGTATCACGCCAATCTCTCCATTGGCAAAAGATTCCGTACTAGGCCTCTTTTCGGATCTCCGGGAGAGGACTGCCAACAGTGAGATGACCACGAGAAAAAAATTCAATAACCAACTAAAGGATAACTTCTACGAGTCGGGGCGTGGAACGTCATAAGTTTGAACGAGGCAGGGAAGCTACAAAATCTGAAAAGGGAAATTCTAACGCTCTATCTACATACAGTTGGGGTCGGTGACGTGAAAGGGAAAGAAGACAAGGATTTCTGGTCAGGTGACTACAGGATAATAACAACAGCAGCAGAAAATCGTATAACAGGAGTAGTATTCGTTATGAATAGGAAGGTAGGAAAGAGAGTGAGTTACTGTGAACAGTTCAGTGATAGTGTTATCCTCATCAGAATCGACAGCAAACCAACGCCGACAGTTCAGGTATATACGCCGACATAGCAAGTCGAAATGAAGAAATGGAGAAAGTATATCAACATATTTAACTGGTAATTCAGATTCAGATCGCAAATTCGTAATGATGAAGAATACGCTGAAGGTTAAGAGACTAGCCAGGAAAAATCAGTGCCGAAGAAGTAAGATATAGACGTACTAAGGAGCGGGAAAATACGCTTGAAGTTCACTGAACCTATAACACTGCGATAGGAAATAGCTCAGTGGGCAGTTCAGTTGAAGCGGAATGGGCATCTCTAGAAAGGGCAATCACAGAATCTTGAAAGATAAACGTACGTACAAAGAAAGTAACTGCGAAGAAATCATGGGTAACACAAGAAACACTGCAGTTGGTAGATGAAAGAAGGAAATACAAAAATGTTCAGTGAACTTCAGGAATACAGAAATACAAGTCACCTAGTAAATGAAATAAATAGGAAGTGTAGGGAAGCTAAGGCGAAATGCGGAATCTCTTAAAGAGATGATCATCGGATGTCCAACGTCGACTGCATCAAAACTCATGCTCAACGTCGACAGCATCAAAACTCATGCTCCAATAAAAAACCAAAGCTGTGTTATAATTGACTCAGGGTCTAAGGAGTTGACTCCTTATTAAACCTGACGCCCTTTAAAAGAGAAGTGCAGATAGCACATGCATTGTTTCCGTCAGACGTTTACTTACTGCAGATACTGAAGATTTTTTATCTGTCTTCGTGCCGTATTCCTGTTCCGTTCAAAATTTCGAACATCTTGTTCCACCTTAGAAGATCAAAGCAATATCTAATTCCACAAATGACAGAAAGGTAATAAATATCAGCATGCTAATAGTCGAGGTACAGTTCACAATTGCAGGAGCCACAACGCAGTATGTGTCACCAGCTTGCTGTAAGCTATTTTTTTTTTTTTTTTCAAATATTCACATACAGTTACCACATTCCGAGAGATAACTTATCTCATAGTTTATTAGGCTATCACTCTTGCACAAACACATTTCTGGATTTCAGGACTTACTGCAAAGAATGCTGAAGCTGAATCCGCTGCCAATGTTCAGTTCGCTTTTGAACGGAGAAGCACCCAACTTACTTCCACAGCGATAGAACATCGATGAGATGTTTGGTTTGTGGGGCGCTCTACTGCGCGGTCATCAGCGCCCGTACGAAGTCCCAAGCTTTACACAGTCCAATTTTTTTTACACAGTCCAACCGAGCCACTGTCACGAATGATGATGGTGATGAGAAAGTGTACGCCGCTAGAGCTGGCATTACGTCTGCAAAGACCCAGTACCTGGGCAGAGAAAATCCTCCAACGCGGCCGGGAATCGAACCTGGGACCCCGTGATCCAGAGATAGCAACGCTAACCACTAGACCACGAGCTGCGGACTAAATGAAATGCCTACATCACAATGAAAATGGATGGAGGTTGTCACAGCATACAAGTAAATTCGTATAGCATGTTTGGCCGGGAGTCCCTCAGGAGGGTTGTTCAGTCGCCTGTTTGCTACTTCAATGAGTTGAGCTCCCTTAACCTACTCCGGTAATGTTACTAGTAAAAGGGGACATACAGTTTAACGTGGAATCTGAAGCACTTGTCGTCCGTGGCGTATCTCCACATCATTAAGAAAACGAACGCTACGTAAGGAAAATTGTAAAATTACGGTGATTGACCGAGATTCGAGCCCGTGCCCTTACAGTGTCCAGGATCGTCCTTTATCACTGGACCACCTTGCTCGATGTTACAGTATATAAAGTAGACCCTCTAGTTGCTACCGTTACAGCGTTATTGCCATTTCTGGAACTTATTCCCGTAAAACATCTTTTAATGCCGCTGAATCCCATTAAACTCATAAGAAATCGTCCTCAGACCCTCTAATAACTATCTCCGTGAATGGAATGATTTAAGTTTTTGAGACTAGAAGTGGGCGGAAGCTCTTAAAAGCGCACCTCAATAAACATTCGTAACTGGTCATGGTTTCATCGAAAACAATTTCCGTAGATATGCATGACTGCTGCTTCAAGACGCCGAGGAAGCCCATCATAGTGATTTACCTTGCGCTCTGACTGAATGGCGAAGGCGATAAGCTTATCATAAAAACGGGTTGCCACAAGACCAACGCCGATAAAAGCCACAAGAGAACTTCCGAGAACAGATAAAGCGAACGAGGCCTGCTCAGAGATAAGCCCTGCCAACGTGATGCCATGGGGCAGCGGATCGGGAAACTTCTTTCCGACAGTGGACTTATGAGCCATTTCTGCACGGCAATTTGCATCGTATGAATCGTTTTGGGCTCTTTTTGTTTCGTTGAGGTGCTGAATAGACGAGCAACAAGAAGAGATCAACAAGAATCAACGCAACCCACCTGTAATCAATGCAACGCGGACGTGAACGCAGTACGGTGCAGGTAATTACAAAATGAACCACCCAGACATCGAACACCTGTTGATACATGCGGGCAGTTGCGCTTTCTCTCTCTCTCTCTCTCTCTCTCTCTCTCTCTCTCACTCACTCACTCTCACTCTCTCTCTCTCTCTCACACACACACACACACACACACACACACACACACACACACCACACACATACAGAGAGAGAGAGAGAGAGAGAGAGAGAGAGAGAGAGAGAGAGAGAGAGAGAAGGTGGCGGGGAGGGGTATAGAGAGCAAGGAATGAAGAACCGAAGAGAGTAAAAATAAAACACCTAATCGAATGAAGATTTACGATGCAAGATATGGTGCTATAAAATGTGCAAGACAATCAGCGCCACAAGCGTTGACCATAGTGAAATATGCGTGGAATCACAGCAGGGGCGAGCGCACACACCCTGACACAAGCGGAAAACAAACACGGAGACCGCAGAAATTACAGCAAATAAAGATGCATTCTTTCAACAGACTGATGAGTAAAGTATTTTTTGATCTTCAGGAATTTATATTGCAATCAAAGTTGTTATTTATAGATTGCTGGCGGCGTTGTTATTCAGTAAAACGAAATGGTTATGGTGATTAAGCGACACTTATTATTCATAGCTACACTACTGGCCATTAAAATTTCTACACCAAGAAGAAATGCACATGATAAACGGGTATTCATTGGACAAATATGTTATACTAGAACTGACATGTGATTACATTTTCACGCAATTTGGGTGCCTAGATCCTGAGAAATCAGTACCCAGGACAACCACCTCAGGCCGTAATAACGGCTTTGATACGCTTGGGCATTGAGTCAAACAGAGCTTGGATGGCATGTACAGGTACAGCTGCCCATGCAGCTTCAACACGATACCACAGTTCATCAAAAGTAGTGACTGGCGTATTGTGACGAGGCAGTTGCTCAGCCACCATTGACCAGACGTTTTCAGTTGCCGAGAGATCTGGAGAATGTGCTGGCCAGGGCAGCAGTCGAACATTTTCTGTATCCATAAGGGCCCGTACGGGACCTGCAACATGCGGTCGTGCATTATCGTGCTGAAATGTAGGGTTTCGCAGGGATCGAATGAAGGGTAGAGCTATGGGTCGCAACATATATGAAATGTAACGTCCACTGTTCAAAGTGCCATCAATGCGAACAAAAGGTGACCGAGACGTGTAACCACTGGCACCCCATACCATCACGCCGGGTGATACGCCAGTATGGCAATGACTAATACACGCTTCCAATGTGCGTTTACCGCGATGTCGCCATTCACGGATGGCTGTAAACAGAACCTAGATTTATCCGAAAAAATGGCGTTTTGCCATTCGTGCACCCAGGTTCGTCGTTGAGTACACCATCGTAGGCGCTCCTGTCTGTGATGCAGCGTCAAGGGTAACCGCAGCCATGGTCTCCGAGCTGATAGTCCATGCTGCTGCAATCGTCGTCGAACTGTTCGTGCAGATGGTTGTTGTCTTGCAAACGTCCCCATCTGTTGACTCAGGGATCGAGACGTGGCTGCACGATCCGTTACAGCCATGCGGATAAGATGTCTGTCATCTCGACTACTAGTGATACGAGGCCGTTGGTATCCAGCACGGCGGTTCCGTATTACCCTCCTTAACCCACCGATTCCATATTTTGCTAACAATCATTGGATCTCGACCAACGCGAGCAGCAATGTCGCGATACGATAAACCGCAATCGCGATAGGCTACAATCCGACCTTTATCAAAGTCGCAAACGGGATGGTACGCATTTCTCCTCCTAACACGAGGCATCACAACAACGTTTCACCAGGCAACGCCGGTCAACTGCTGTTTGTGTATGAGAAATCGGTTGGAAACTTTCCTCATGTCAGCACGTTGTAGGTGTCGCCAAGGGCGCCAACCTTGTGTGAATGCTCTGAAAAGCTAATCATTTGAATATCAGAGCATCTTCTTCCTGTCGGTAAAATACCGTGTCTGTAGCACGGCATGTTCGTGGTGTAGCAATTTTAGTGGCCAGTAGTGTATTAGTTTTTCAGTAATTGCGCATCTGACAACTGTATTTATCTGTTAACGCTACCCGTGTGGTAAAACTCCGTGTCCTGCTGCGTACAGAAGTCCGTAAAGGCCTGTTACACACACTCTTTGGACAGCAATCGTCGATCCTTGAAGGCCTTTTTAAAGGGACCGACGGCGCGATAATCGCATGGGGGGACATTAGGACTATGGGGCGGTTGCACAAGTGTACGCCGCTAGAGCTGGCATTACGTCTGCATTACGACGTTAGCGATGTGGGGGCCTGAGTTACCGCGAAAGACCAGCACCGCTTGTCCCCATGCACTTTCTTCATTCTCCGACGGATGTGTCTACTCGTGTCTGTTCTTCGGCAACCAAGAAAATAGCAGCAGCACGTTGGTCCTGTTTGGACGCATTTGGCGATAACGTTGCCATAATTCAGGTTTCTGCATTTACCGCACGCACGTAGAAAAGACCAGATGTCACACTAATACCTTGTCTACATGTCGGTGCTTATGTATCTGCATAGTCGCGCTAAGGCCTCAAATGGAAATATTTGAACGCCCTTCATACTTTAATTTAAATCATATTTTCATTAACAAATGAAAATGCTTGATTAACAAAATACTGAATCACTCTTTCTAAGAAAAGAGCACCTCTTAGTTTTTAATTACTAATCGCAACAAAATGCAAGATTCCCAAGAAAAATTAATTATGATACAAATAACCGAATTATCAAATACAAAGTACAATACGTTTTTATTTCTAGGGATCGAACAGTATTATTGATGTACAATGTATCAGTTTTTTATTTAACAATAAGATATTTTGCTTCGTTTTATCAAATCTTATTTTTATTAAATATTTTATTATAAATATTGTTGTCTTTGTTGTTAAGCTCTTAAGCCCGATCGTTGTTTTGATGGTCCTCTTCACGCTACTCTATTCAGTGTACGACTCCTAATTTCCGAATAGCTGATAACCCCATTTGAACCCGATTACCTTATTCGTCTCTTGGTCTCCTTCTGAAATTTATACCCTCGACACTCCCCTCCGCTCCCTTTTCGCGACTGCGTATAGACCGGAAAAGTGATGGTTACCTGAGTATGTGGCTTTTATTGCCGAGAAACCGGTAGTGATCTACAAATAAAGGACTAAATATAGGTGAAGCACTTAGTAATAGCCAATATGAATACTCATAGGGAGACCAAGAGATGAATACTCTAAGCAGAGCCGGCCGCGGTGGCCGATCGGTTCTAGGCGTTTCACTCTGGAACCGCGCGCCCGCTTCGGTCACAGGTTCGAATCTTGCCTCGGGCATGGACGTGTGTGATGTCCTTAGTTAGGTTTCAGTAGTTCTAAGTTCTAGCGGACTGATGACCTCAGAAGTTAGTTAAGTCTCATAGTGCTCAGAGCCATTTGAACCACTAAGCAAATTCAGTAGGATATAGGTTGCAGTGGTTATTCGGAGATGAAGATGCTTGCACAGGATAGAGTAGCATGGAGAGCTGCATCAAACCAGTCTCTGGACTGTCGACCACAACAGCATGAATACCCATAACTGTGGTTGCCCTACCTACACAAGGTTGTGTGTAAGCTGAAGAGTCTTTCATATATCAGAATGTGTCCAATCAGAGTTGTAACCGGATGGCGCGGAATGCTGACGAATGGCGTCGCATTCTGTTCAACGATAAACTGCTGATCTGCATGACCATTGTCGGCGAGTATGGCGGCTACCTTGGGATAGGTCCACTCTTCCTACGTTTTGCAGAGGACTCTTACCGTCGTGTGTGCAGCCATCGCGTATGACTTTAGGTGACGACTGGTAGTGTTAAGGGAAGTCTGACGGAACAATAGCACGCGTCCTCATCTTTCACCTGTCATGCGACAACATATGGTGCCATTTTTCATCAGGACAATGCTCGTCTCTACGAGCCTTTGCGTGATGTTGAGGTATTCCTGTGGTCAGCAAGATTGCCAGATCTGTGTCCGATAGGACAGACGTAGAACCAGATCGCACGTCAACTCTGTCCAATTGTCAGTATGCATGATATCAAGGACCAGTTCTATCAGTTGATGGCCAGCTTACCTCAGGGGAGGGTACAACCGCTTTATGACATCCTTCCTAGCCGAACTGCACGCATCCAGGCCTCTGAGTTTGCAACGTCGTACTAAAAGAGAGCTCATACTGCCAAGTTCTTTGTAAATTTGACTCGATTTTGTTATCACCGACGTAACATACACTACAAACCATTAAAATTGCTACACCACGAAGATGACATGCTACAGGCGCGAAATTTAACCGACAGGAAGAAGATGCTGTGATATGCAAATGATTAGCTTTTCCGAGGATTCACACAAGGTTGGCGCCGGTGGCGACATCTACAACATGCTGACATGAGGAAAGTTTCCAACCGATTTCTCATACACAAACAGCAGTTGACCGGCGTTGCCTGGCCAAACGTTGTTGTGATGCCTCGTGTAAGGAGGAGAAATGCGTACCATCACGTTTCCGACTTTGATAAAGGTCGGATTGTAGCCTATCACGATTGCAGTTTATAGTATCGCGATACTGCTGCTCGCGTTGGTCGAGATCCACTGATTATTAGCAAAATATGGAATCGGTGGGTTCAGGAGGGTAATACGGAACGCCGTGCTGGATCCCAACGGCCTCGCATCACTAGCAGTCGAGATGACGAACCTGGGTGCACGAATGGCAAAACGTAATTTTTTCGGATGAATTCAGGTTCTGTTTACAGCACCATGATGGTCTCATCCGTGTTTGGCGACATCGCGATGAACGCATATTGGAATCGTGTATTCGTCATCGCCATATTGGCGTATCACTCGACGTGATGGTATGGGGTGCCATTGATTACACGTCTCGGTCACCTCTTGTTCGCATTGATGGCACTTTGAACAGTGGACGTTACATTTCAGATGTGTTACGACCTGTAGCTCTGCCCTTCATTCGATCCCTGCGAAACCCTACATTTCAGCAGGATAATGCACGACCGCATGTTGTAGGTCCCGTACGGGCCCTTCTTGATACAGAACATGTTCGAATGCTGCCCTGGTCACCACATTCTCCAGGTCTCTCAGCAACTAAAAACGTCTGGTCAATGGTGGCCGAGCAACTGGCTCGTCACAATACGCCAGTCTCTACTCTTGATGAACTGTGGTATCGTGTTGAAGCTGCATGGGCAGCTGTACCTGTACACGCCATCCAAGCTCTGTTTGAGTCAATGCATAGGAGTATCAAGACCGTTATTACGGCCAGAGGTGGTTGTTCTGGGTATTGATTTCTCAGGATCTATGCACCCAAATTGCGTGAAAATGTAATCACGAATCAGTTCTAGTATAATATATTTGTTCAATGATTACCCGTTTATCATGTGCATTTCTTCTTGGTGTAGCACTTTTAATGTCCAGTAGTGTACATAGTGTCCCAACTGGTGAAGTCTCATTGTGTGTCCTCAGCCCATCACGGCTGCTCCACTTCTTTTGTGAGGCGGCGCAGTGAGGCCAGTGGTGGGCCACTCCTGCCGGTCTGTCAATCGGCGGCCAGTGGCGGGGCGCGCCCTCAGAGGGTGGCGCCAGATCGATGGCGGGGCATCGACCAGCCGGCGCGGAGGGCCACGCCGGGGCAGGGCAGGCCAGGGCACGCCGGTCCATTAGTCAGTCCGCCGCTGTGTTCTGGGAAGCCTGCGTTAACCCCGCGCCACGCACCCCACCCCTCACCCCACCCCGTGACAGCCCGGCCTCACGAAGCCCCGACACCGCCGCCCGCAACGCGCCGCCTCCGGGAAACGCGTCCACACACACACACACAGAAGCAGTGAAACACAGAACCTCTCCTCAAAGCGCTACCGACGTCTTTGATTACGTTTTGCTCCGAAACGGACCTCTGTTCGTCCCGAAACCACACTAACTTCATCTTGACGATCGTCACCCAACTCCCTCTTTGTGATCCTCTCCAGCTTCTCTGAAGTCTTGCTGAACGACGTTCGTGCAGAGCATAAAAGCAACTGCTGAGCCTCGAATCAGTCAAACGCACAGAAAAGGATAATGCACTCGGTATCAAACTGTTTTGCTCAACAGCCAATACTGACTTTGCAGGCCGGCACTTGAGGCCGAATACGTACCAATTCATTATTAATTGATAACGTACATAAATTGGTACGGTACGAGCATCCAATTAAATACCTACGCCTACAGTGAAGGCGCCATGAGCTGACTGGCGACGCCCGAGCAGTGATCATTAAAAGTTGACAGACTCCGCGTCGCCTGTTCTCTGTTTCAGATTGCTGTCGCCCTCCGTGACCCCAAAACTGTTACGCTGTAATTGCCTGACGAAGTGCTGTTGTACTGTCTGTGTAACCGGATGATTAACTGACTAATTACAGTAATCGAACATACGATTAAATGCATTATGAGACTCGATCACAAATGTTTACTAAATGTTTTGAATATCATTTTTCTAAAACATATTGCGTTGCATTACAACTGCCTCAATGTAATTTCATACTCCTTGTTCTAAATATGTACTACATTTGAAGATGACCGTCCCTGAAATGCGCATTCACGAATACATTTTCCTTCCGTATCAGAATTTATACCATAGCAGCTGTTCGGTACGAGCCGCGCACGCACGTGAGTTGTCAGTGCTGGAAGGCAAACAACAAAACATTTCCTCTCAGGTATCCTGTAACCCCAGAGTGAACGCACTACTTACACAATCCGCCGCTCATGTAAGCGGTTAACTCCACATAATTCGTTGCCGAATTCGCCAAAGCCAACTAAAATTAGACACATCTTTTGTTTGTCACTGAGCAGAGAAACTAGACTATTATGAAGCTCTTAAAGTTAGTTGAAGTTTTTGGATTGGGCTGTTATTTACTAGATGATTATCATTATAAAAACGGTTGAAAACAGCGGCCGCACGAACACTTGGTTGAGGCCGCAGTTTACCGACCACTTTTTTTTCACCTAAACAACTGCCAGGAAACAAACTACTCATCCCCAGGAGACATCACGCTAGAATACCCCAATCTCTAGCCCAAACTCGGCAAAGGAAAAAGAGTCCGCAACTTTACTCAGGTATGCCACATGTAGCTGAAGCTACTCTTTTATGTACTGTAGACAACTTACGAGAATGATGGCTTCTTCGACAACTGCCGCTATTTCGACAGCTGTGCTCGCTGCCGTTTTCCAGGTACAAATCCAATAGAAAATTTCTGAGAGTATTTCTAACAGCGGTTGAAATGCCGTAATTGACACCTCCGCAATTGGGTAGCTCCACGTGATGTGTGAAACTTGGCTTTTTCCCGGGGTATAAAATGTTCAAACAACTTACGGAAAGGCATATTTTCTCGGCTGTTGTAGGTGTGCGTGACGCTTGTGCTGCGTGATACTATGGTCAGACGATCAGGTCCGTGGAGAGTGATGTTCCGGACACAAATGTCACACACAAATTCTGCTTAGAACCCTGCTCTCCCCATCTCCCCTTCTTAGAACAACAGAGAGACTAGAGTTGATGTTACCTCGCCCGTTAATAATTAATATTCACTAACGGTTACCTCAGACATTGGCCTTCTTCGGTTATCTTTCATGTTAACGATTTGTGTGTTAGTGTGTGTGTGTGCAGCGTTCTCTCCCTACATTTGAGTCCATATGGCGTGCTGCGCGTGGATTAGCAGTAAGCAGATCAAGTGTTTACTTGTCAAGCAAGAAAAGTGGAATCCCTACATTCCCAGGTTGTTTCAGGCGACAAATGTCGGCGATGCGGATAGGCGCCTAGAATTTAGGAAATTGATTTGCGATAATGAACATTTGAATGATGTAATCATTTGGTCTGATAAGGCGACTTTTAAACTGAATGGAACCATCAGTCGCCATAGCTGCGAGTACTGCGCAAGAGATAATCCAAATGTTACGAAAGATCGAGCTTCTTTCTGGGTTATCAGCTGGCCGCTGTGACTACGCGCGTCAGTCCGGAATCGCGCTGCTGCTACGATCACAGGTTCGAATCCTGTCTCGGGCATGGATGTGTGTGATGTCCTTAGGTTAGTTAGGTTGAAGTAGTTCTAAGTCTAGGGAGGAGACCTCAGATGTTAAGTCCCATAGTGCTTGGAGCCTGGGTTATCAGGTCGTGTCTGACGGAGGTCTTGTAGGGCCATTCTTTTCTCAAGGAACAGTGACAGGCGTAAAGTACTTTTACAGGAACAAATTGTACCAGCTGTTCACCAACTGTACGGAGGTAGTGATTTTTTCCCAACAAGACGATGCGCCGTTACTTAACCATCGTGAAGTACGGCAATTCCTGGATGAAACATTTGTCGAGAGGTGGATAGGATGACGAGGAAGTGCTGAGTTTCCACCCGTATCTCCCGACCCGACGCCGTTCAGACTTCTTTCTGTGATTGAACATGTTCAACAGAAAACGTCGTCAGTAATGCCGTATCTGTGAGACTTAAAAATTCATTTTTTAAATTATTTTTGTTCGAGTTATCAAGTTCAAACAGCGTAAATCCCTGTTTTTATAACAATGAGGTTACAGCACGCAGTATTGTGCGCAGTTCGTCCGTACCCCGTCGGCCGTGGTCCACTGCGTCTATCTCGAGACGTACCGAGGGCAAGGGATGGGAGGAAAGCGGTGCTATGACGTCACACACTTTCTCGAGGAATGCCTCTGCGGTGAGTGTGCGAGCCAGGGGAATGTGGGCGACGTCAGCCACGGAGCGCTGCAGTCTTGGAGCAGCTGTTGGCGTAATCAGGAGGAAACGCAACCGCGCCAAGCCAAGACTGGCAAAGCCGAAGACCGCCTCTCTAGCGAATAAATTTATGTGCACAAATGAAAGGATTACTACGTGTACGAGAACACTCCGCAAGCCAACTCACGGTGCGTGACCGAGGGTTGTTTTGTTATCACTATCTCTCCCCGCCCCTTTCAACTTCTGTTCGCAGGGTGGGTGTGAAGAATGTCGGTAAGGCATCGCATGAGATGCAGCTTATCTGGTTTTCACATCGTGATCATTTCATTAGACATACGTGGGAGGGGGGGGGAGGGGAGGGAGTAATGTATTGTCCGCCTGTTGGCGGAACACACGCTCTCGCAATTCCAATAGTAAACCTCTTCGTGATAGACCAGCCCTCTCTTGTAGCGTTTGGCACTGTAATTGGTGGAGCATCTCCATGATGCTCTCGCTATACGTAAGTAATGCCGTGACGAAATGTGTCGCACTTCGTTGAATGTTTTCTGTTTCTTCCATTAATCCAACGTGGTAAAGACCCACACAGATGAGCAATACTCAAGAATCGGTCTATTTAGCGTTCAATAAACAATTCAGTTCGTGAAGAAATGACATTTCCTTAGCATTCTTCCAATGAATATCAGCTTGGCATCTGCTTTTCCTAGAAACTGTTTCTTGTTGTCTTTCCGCTTTAGTTCGGTCTTACGCATTTTATGCTAGTTACCGTTTCCAACGATTTGTCGCCAACTGTAGCAGAAAGGTGGTGAATGAGGTTGCCTCTTAATGCACAACGCGTTGCATTTATCTGTGTTCAGGGTTGACTCCCGCGAGACCCACATTCTCACCTTGTATGTCCACACACTACATTCGTAGTGTCCCACCCCAACACACTCATTACACGTGGAAGACATTCTTACCACCAAGTCCCGTAAGAGTTCGGACATGTCCGAAAGAACAGACACCATATTCATATAAGTACACAGTTCTGGCAATACCGGCCATGACCTTCTTCTTCTGTGCGAATGCACACATATTCCCCGAACTTTTACGGGACTTGGTAAGAATGTCTTCCACGAGTAATGAGTGTGTTGGGGTGGGACACTACGAATGTAGTGTGTGGACATACAAGGTGAGAATGTGGGTCTCGCGGGAGGCGAGCGCGAGATAGTCCCTGCAGTCGCACTATCCTCTGTGCCCTCGGTGGCTCAGATGGATAGAGCGTCTGCCATGTAAGCAGGAGATCCAGGGTTCGAGTCCCAGTCGGGGCACACATTTTCACCTGTCCCCGCTGATATATATCAACGCCCGTTAGCAGCTGAAGGTATTAATGTAATTCCGCGCGATTGCTACGGTCGCAGGTTCGAATCCTGCCTCGGGCATGGATGTGTGTGATGTCCTTAGGTTAGTTAGGTTTAAGTAGTTCTAAGTTCTAGGGGACTGATGACCACAGATGTTAAGTCCCACAGTGCTCAGAACCATTTGAACCATTTTATTAATGTAATTCTAATTTCGTTCTAGACAGCTGCAGGTCATCGATGGTGTCTGTTCTTTCGGACAAAAAAAAAAAAAAAAATGTTCAAATGGCTCTGAGCACTATGGGACTTAACTTCTGTGGTCATCAGTCCCCTAGAACTTAGAACTACTTAAACCTAGCTAACCTAAAGACATCACACACATCCATGCCCGAGGCAGGATTCGAACCTGCGACCGTAGCGGTCACGCGGTTCCAGACTGAAGCGCCTTTAACGGTCATTCGGACATTTCCGAAAGAACAGACACCATATCCATATAAGTATCACCGAAGGATTGGTTACACGGAAGACGATCAAACGGAGGAGCGGAGTAATTTTCAAATTCTCTATTTGGTTAACGTATAAAAAGCTCAATGTGGCGAATTTCCGTTACAGTTCCAGGCCGTTACATTTGAATGGAATGTTCAGATACGCGGTGGCGTCGGACTACCAGTTTTCTCTCGTTCGGGGACTTCACGTCCAAACAAATGTCCCAACCTGAGAGGCAAAGAGGCCGAGCAGCCCTCTGTGGCGAGGCTGCAAAAACACATCGTTCTCTCCCGTTCTCATGTTGGCTGCTGGGAACTACCTGTGAACTGCGAACGCATACTGCGGCGCGGCGCCCGAGTTTACAAATAACACCGAATGCCACGCCCCAGTCCATTCGGTTGTAAATCCCGGACGCTTTCACTACGCGGAGAATAGTGTTGCGGAAGGTACCGCCATTTTGTTACTGAAGCGTGTCCTTCGTCACCTTGGGAGTGGCTAGATGCTGGCGCTGTCCGTGTGGATCCGTATGATTCGCGTTCGGAAGCTTGCTGCAGTCACGTTGGTCACTACCGAGCAACAACGCCGCGCTACGGTCGCAGGTTCGAATCCTGCCTCGGGCATGGGTGTGTGTGATGTCCTTAGGTTAGTTAGGTTTAAGTAGTTCTAAGTTCTAGGGGACTTATGACCTAAGATGTTGAGTCCCATAGTGCTCAGAGCCATTTGAACAACGCCGCTTGCACAGCGGGCACCCAGCAACACTACATCACAAGTCGTAATGAGGTAAGCTTTATCGTTCGGCCCCTGCTCCTGTTTTTGCTATGCGGATCTCACCTCTACATCTTTTCATTCTCTCGTTCAACCATTCCTTACTCTCTGTGGACTGGACGTAATTTCGTTGAACTTCAATGTGTTTTGATGTGTTTTCTTGTTTTAATTCTTTGTGCTGCAGCAAGGTAGTTTCGTGCCAAGTCACCACGGGCGATGCAAGGTGTTTTGCCGCCCTAGGCGAGAACTGAAAATTTACGCCCCCTCTTTTCCACTATCATCGGTCTCCCCAATACCCGTCCCATCCCTATTACCCAACTGCACAAAAATGCAAATCTCGTATTATACTTTTAATCATTTTTCTGGGGACAGTCTTCAATTTTTGGAATTTCCCAAAGGAATTGAAATCATTTTCAACTAGATCTCGATTGAATATACCAGTGTATCCAAATTTGGCATCAATTACTTATTTTATTTACTGCTAGAAAATGGACTAATAAAGGTGTGGAAGTATTTTCTGGTGACAATGAATTTTTCTTTGAATTTAGAAAGTACTCTTTAGAGATGGTACACATGTCGAAGCATGAGACTAGGTCATCTGGATAATCGTGGTGTTATTTCGTTTCTGTTTCAACTGAAATATTTTTTGAATGAGGAATAAACCCCATCTTCTTTAGCATCGACTTTCTTGCGATTCAATAAATAAATGATGCCTTGTTTGTATTTTCTATTGAGAGTTCTACAGCTTTTTGTTTGTTTCAGTTTCGTACTCGGTAGCGGCTGCTTTAGTTTTGAGGTTGATAGAGGCAAAGTAATTAACGATTTATTAAGTACATGTTACGTAAACTTTTGAAAAAAAATAGCTGCATAATTTTTTCACTTTTTCAGTTTTTCTCCACATCTGCTCAATTTTTTGGTTTTTTTAAATTTGAAATCAGATTTTTTAGCCATTTGCCGTTCTTAAAATTTTGAACGCTAGACGGTCGCCTGTTCTTGCCTAGTGGTGGAAACGGCCCTGGAAGTCACTCAGATTAGTGACTGAACGTTATTAAACTTGTGACAGGGCAACCTCACATTCGTGCATTTTAATATTCGACGTCTGTACGGCCCAGGAGAAGAGTGCTACTTCCTGCCTGAGATGGAAAGGCGATAGGCAGAAGAACAACAAACCGCATCAATCGCCCAGTTCAAACGAAAGACCAGCATTTACAAGCTCTAAAGTTAGAATCTTTGTGTCATATTTCTTCAAACGATCGACATTTAGATCCGTGCTGCGCGTTCTTCTGGTGTCTACTGTAGATTGAGCACTGTCGGATACCTGTGTCGCATTCTCTTATGAAGGGGGGAAGGGGGGGGGGGAGTTTTCCCACGCTTTTGCTGGAGAAGTGGGTTTCTTGGGTAAACAACAGCTTGGAGTCAGAGATGGATTTTTTAAAGAAGACCATGAAGGCCAACAGTAAGCTAAATATTAATTATGCTAGTACGACGAACGAGGAACCGCCTTCCTACTCTGAAGTTACCGTTTGTTCCTGGGGTCACTGGCAGCAAAAGCAGAATTCTGCGGAAAAATTCCATTGAGACCAATTTCTTGAATCAAAATAAAAAGTAAAAGACTTTTATACGACAGAGAAGGGATGTACCTGATTGCCTCCACACTGCGGGCGCCCATGAAATGACGGGTGTCTGCGGCAAAGCGTATCTAGGCGAAGGACTGTTAAGGAACGTGTCAAAGAACACGAACGCCACGTGCAGCTGAAAGCGGCGATAGCGGAACATCGTGAGAACTGTAGCCTTGATATCGATTTCAAACATGTGCTGGCTAAGGAAACCTACATTTTAGAGGAAATGTCCGAGAAGCGATTAAAACTTCTAGGACGGCGTGTAACTTCAATAGAGAGGACGGCTATAGCTTTTCGACAACGTGGCTCGCGCCACCAAAGAAGTGAATTCGCGGTCGTGGCGTGCTGGCAGCACAAACAACGCCCTGGAAGCTACATCTGCGGGCAATCAATGTTGGATAAACATTCCTCCTCTTACGCTCTGCCCGTTTCGTTTCTAGCCAATGATGTGGGCCCACCAACAGCAACAGGAGAAAGTTTAACCTGTAAGTCTCTGACAATGTGACCAATCTGCAGTGGACACCAGAAGATCCCGATTGTTTGCAGAAACATGACGCGGCCTAACAACGGAGAAGATTTTAACTTCAGTGACACAGACACGAAAGCCTGCAGACTTACATACACTACTGGCCATTAAAATTGCTACACCAAGAAGAAATGCACATGATAAACGGGTATTCATTGGACAAGTATATTAAACTAGAAATGACATATCATTACATTTTCACGCAATTTGGGTGCATAGATCCTGAGAAATCAGTACCCAGAACAACCATCTCTGGCCATAATAAAGGCCCTGAAACGCCTGGTCATTGAGTCAAGCAGAGCTTGGATGGCGTGTACAGGTACAGCTGCCGAGGCAGCTTCAACACGATACCACAGTTCATCAAGAGTAGTGACTGGTGTATTGTCACGAGCCAGTTGCTCGGCCACCATTGACCAGACGTTTTCAGTTGGTGAGAGATCTGCAGATTGTGCTGGCCAGGGCAGCAGTCGAACATTTTCTGTGTCCAGAAAGCCCGTACAGGACCTGCAACATGCGGTCTTGCATTATCCTGCTGAAATGTAGGGTTTTGCAGGGATCGAATGAAGGGTAGAGCCACGGGTCGTAACACATCTGAAAATGCGAACAAGAGGTGACCGAGACGTGTAACCAATAGCACCCCATACCACCACGCCGGGTGATACGCCAGTATGGCAATGACGAATACACGCTTCCAATGTGCGTTCACCGCGATGTCGCCAAACACGGATGCGACCATCATGATGCTGTAAACAGAACCTGGATTCATCCGAAATAATGACGTTTTGCCATTCGTGCACCCAGGTTCGTCGTTGAGTACACCATCGCAGGCGCTCGTGTCTGTGATGCAGCGTTAAGGGTAACCGCAGCCATGGTCTCTGAGCTGATAGTCCATGCTGCTGCTAACGTCGTCGAACTGTTCGTGCAGATGGTTGTTGTCTTGTAAACGTCCCCATCTGTTGACTCAGGCATCGAGACGTGGCTGCACGATCAGTTACAGCCATGTGGATAAGATGCCTGTCATCTCTACTGCTAGTGATACGAGGCCGTTGGGATCCAGCACGGCGTTCCGTATTACCCTCCTGAACCCACCGATTCCATGCTCTGCTAACAGTCATTGGATCTCGACCAATGCGAGCAGCAATGTCGCGATACGATAAACCGCAATCGCAATAGGCTACAATCCGACCTTTATCAAAGTCGGAAACGTGATGGCACGCCTTTCTCCTCCTTAGACGGGGCATCACAACAACGTATCACCAGGCAACGCCGGTCAACTGCTATTTGTGTATGAGAAATCGGTTGGAAACTTTCCTCATGTCAGCACGTTGGTGTCGCCACCGGCGCCAAGCTT
Organism: Schistocerca cancellata; assembly: GCF_023864275.1. Classification (NCBI taxonomy): domain Eukaryota; kingdom Metazoa; phylum Arthropoda; class Insecta; order Orthoptera; family Acrididae; genus Schistocerca; species Schistocerca cancellata. Next base: position 428,592,532 of record NC_064627.1, read on the forward strand.
GTGTGAATGCTCTGAAAAGCTAATCATTTGCATATCTTCTTCCTGTCGGTTAAATTTCGCGCCTGTAGCACGTCATCTTCGTGGTGTAGCAATTTTAATGGCCAGTAGTGTATTTACAAGCTCAGGAACAGGTGCAGCTGCAGCAGCAAGAGAATCAGGCAGTCCTCGCGGGACGCACGGCACCGCTAGTCATCGACCCGCCAGCGGCGAGCACGGATTACGTCAGGCGTTCGCGGAGCATCCGTGCCTTGCAGCCGTCCGGCGATCCGATAAGGATGCAAATACATAGTAGGCGGCGGCCCGGGCAAACGTGCACAAATAAAGGAGTGCGGGGTAGAGAGTAGGGCTGGGAGGAGGTGATGTGCGGCTGCCGACCGCCCACGCTGGACGGAGGGCTGCCGGAACAAAGGAGCGGCGCGCCAGAGATGCGATCTCAGCGCCGCCTGCAGGATGCGAGCGGCCGCCCCCTGACCTCGCGGAGCGTGCAGGCGCCGCGGACAGCTGCGCGTCGCAGGCACTGTGCACGGGCCGCCTTCCACTTACTGTTTACCGAGGGCACAGCGAGTCGCTGAAGGGGGGTAGGACGTCAAACGGGTCGACTTGGAGCAGGAATGGCCTCTCGAGACATTTTAATTTCCAGTATCTATACTTTTACAAATAAATGCATAAAACTTTGTCAGCATCACCAGGAAGGATTCAGGATTCACAGGCATTGCAGTGGAAGTTCGAAAATATAACAAAATAAATTTTTTTTTACGTGCGAAATTTCATCATTTTTTTCACTTACTAATGGCTGCATTTGTTGCTATAGGTACACTTTTCTTCATAAGTTAGAGAGATTCTTCGATGAATTTTGCACAGCATACATACCATACTCACAGGTGTATGAAACTCAAGAATTTATTTAATTTATGAAAAAACGAGTGAACTCTTGTATTTTAAACTTTATGCTTAGAAAAAAACAAATTTTATAGTTAATTACCTCAATTTTTACCACAGTTTTTAATAGATTTGGAAAATACTATAGTTTCATTCACCTTTAAGTATGGTTTGTATGCTGTGCAAAATTCATCGAAGACTCTCTCTAACTTATGAAGAAATGTGTACCTATAGCAACAAATGCTGCAATTAGTAAGTTTAAAAAATGATGAAATTTCACACGTAAAAAAATTACTTCGTTATGTTTTAGAACTTCCACTGTTCTGAGTGCGAATTCTGAATCCTTCCTGGTTCAAATGGCTCTGAGCACTATGGGACTTACCTTCTGAGGTCCCCTAGAACTTAGAACTACTTAAACCTAACTAACCTAAGGACATCACACACATCCATGCCCGAGGCAGGATTAGAACCTGCGACCGTAGCGGTCGCGCGGTTCCACACTGTAGCGCTTAGAACCGCTCGGCCACCCGGCCGGCAATCCTTCCTGGTCATGCTGACAAAGTTTAATGAATTTATTTGTAAAAGTATAGACTGTGGAAATTAAAATGTCCTGTGGTGCCTCTCCTGCTCCAAGTCAGCCCGTTTGACGTCCTACCCCTCTTAATAAAGGTACCTCTTCTCGACCGATGCAGCTCGCTCTGTCCGTTCATCGTTCATGAGACTGAGAGTGCCGTAGATATTGCGCCCCCATGATGGTGCCGTGTTCCACGACTTCAGGAAGACATTAGATACAGTCCCACATTGTCGTTTAGTGGATATAATACGAGCTTTGCCAAGTATCGGACAACATCTGTAATTGATTTAGAATATCCAGCCATATTACGCTATCACGTTAATATTAATATGACCACCTGCTAAAAGCCTGAATATATACAAGGTGTACAACTTTGCTTCCGCCGTTTGCCCATAGGTGGCGACAACGGTAAGTAGACGTCGAAAGAAACAGATCGCAGACGTCAGGCAGTTAGCTTGGACCTCGGTCAACATAACCTCATTCAAGCATTAGTCGATTTGTGTGTGCATCATAAAGTTGTTCTTGATTGAAAATGTCAGTTTGCGTGCCTAATTCTCGTCATTTGCGGGAGGTGTTACTGTCTTGTTTCAGTATGAAGAAAACAGCGGCTGAGTCTCATCGAATGCTCTCAAGTACGTTTGGTAAGGACACTATTAGTGAAAGAACGTGTCGTGAGTGGTTTCAACACTTCAAGAACGGTGATTTTAACGTCTAGACCGGCATAGTGGAGGAAGAGAGAATGTTTTCGAAGATGCAGAATTGGAGACTTTGCTGAGTGAACACTCGCGTCAAACTCAAAATGAATTGGCACGATTAATGGGAGTGACACAGCAAGCCATTTCAAACTGTCTCAAGGTTATGGACATGATTAGGAAAGAAGGAACTTGTGTCCCGTGTGAGCTGAAACCAAGAGACGTTCAATGGCGTTTGTGTGTTTGTGAACAGTTGCTTCAGAGGCAAAAATGGCAGGGATTTCTGCATCGCATTGTGAGCGGGAACGAAAAATGGGTTCATTACGATAACCCTAAACGCAAAAAAGTCATGTGGATATGCCAGCCAGGCTTGCACGTCGACAGCCACACAGAATATTCACGGCTCCAAGACCATGCTCTGCATTTGGTGGGACCAGCTCGGTGTCGTGTACTATGAGGTTCTAAAACCAAGTGAAAGAATCACAGGTGCTCGTTATCGAACGCAATTAATGCGTTTGAGCAGAGCATTAAAAGACAAACGGCCGCAATACAGCGAGAGGCACGATAAAGTGATTTTGCAGCACGATAACGCTCGACCCCACGCCGGAAAAGAGGTGAAAACGTACTTGGAAACGTTGCAATGAGAAGTCCTACCCAACGCGGTATTCTCCAGACATTGCTCCCTCTGACTATCACCTGTTTAGATCAATGGTGCGTGGCCTAGCTGACCAACACTTCCGATCTCATGAAGAAGTTACAAATTGGATCCATTCGTGGATCGCTTCAAAAGATGAACAATTTTTCGACACGGGATTCGTACACTGCCCGAAAGATGGGAGAAAGTAGTGGCCAGCGATGGAAAATACTTTTAATGATACAGGTGTAACCAATTTGTTTCATTAAAGCCTCAAATGTTGGGGAAGAAACGACGGAAGCAAATTTGTACACCTTGTGCTTTTGGGGCACCGACCGGTGCAAGACGTACAGGAAGGGGGTCATGACAGTAAAACAGAGCCATACCGACTCCAACGTCGTGTCAACTGTTTCTCGGCTGAGGATCCAAGGCGCAAACGTTCCAGTCGAAGTGGGCCCACAGATTATCCACTGGGTTTACAACTGCAGAGTTGATAGCCAGTGGAGTATGCAAGCCGGCCGGGGTGGCCGAGCGGTTCTAGGAGCTACAGTCTGGAACTGCACGACCGATACGGTCGCAGGTTCGAATCCTGCCTCGGGCATGAATGTGTGTGGTGTCCTTAGGTTAGTTAGGTTTAAGTAGTTCTCAGTTCTAGGGGACTGATGACCTCAGAAGTTAAGTCCCATAGCGCTCAGAGCCATTTGAACCTTTTGAGTATGCTAAACTCATCCTAGTGATCTTCGAACCACGCACGAGCTGTGTGACATTTTGCATAATCCTGTTGGTAGAGGACATAGTGACGACAAAAAAATAAACTGCAACTACGCTTGGACATGGTCCCCAAGGACAGATGCATACTTCCGGTGATCCATCGAGCATTCAGAATGACAACATCACCCATGGAATGCCCTCCGCCCTGGATCCTTCCGACGGTTGTTCAAATCAAATGTTCAAATGTGTGTGAAATCTTATGGGACTTAACTGCTAAGGTCATCAGTCCCTAAGCTTACATGCTACTTAACCTAAATTATCCTAAGGACAAACACACACACCGATGTTGCTTCGGTGCCGAGACCACGCGGCATTCGTCAAGACTGATCTTCCTCCCTGCTGTGAGCGCGGTAATTGTGACTGGTTCGCTTCCTGCTGCTTCTAAATTGGACTCGGCTCAACTTCCTGTTGTTATTCCCTGTTTCTGTATTTGGCAAGGCGATTTAAGGAGCGTGTCGTTCGTATCAAAACATGATTGTTTCCATTCGGTAATTGACATAGAGTCATGATTTCATTGTTTGTTTTCAATTACTGGATATTTTTGACTCGTAGCTCGAAGTCGCTTTTTTTAGTCATTTGGAGCCCACAAGGTTATGCGCCTCACAGGGGAAATCTTGTTGTTTGGATTTTGGTTGGTTATACTTCCAAGCCAAGGTTGTGTTTACGTAGGTGAGGTTCGTCAGCCAACCGTTCGTGTCTTCCTTCCATCTATGTTTTCCGTGCCAAGTGACTATTAAGTATTTACCGTTTCCATCTCGTGGCGTGATTTGGAGCTGAATCTCGGTTGGGCGCTGATCTTCTTTACTATCAGGTGTAAGTGGGGATTATTGCATTGGCCAGTTACCTTATTATCTTTTAGCGACTTTTCCCAAATGTTTTGTTTACGGCTGCGCGGGATTAGCCGAGCGGTCTGGGGCGCTGCAGTCATGGACTGTGCGGCTGGTCCCGGCGGAGGTTCGAGTCCTCCCTCTGGCATGGTTGTGTGTGTTTGTCCTTAGAATAATTTAGGTTAAGTAGCGTGTAAGCTTAGGGGCTGATAACCTTAGCAGTTAAGTCCCATAAGATTTCACACACATTTGAACATTTTTTTTTTTTTGTTTACGCTGACAGCGAGTAATACAATGACTTAGGTTTTATTCGTTTTACTTGAAAATTACTTTTATGTTCCTCAGACTATCGCTGTATGTTAGGGCCTCAGCCCGTGTCCCCACAGGTTGCTTAGAAAAGGAGTGTGGTAAGCAGCGTATCGGGCCTGCTGTAAGTAATTTCGGGTCCGTTCGTTCGGACCACATTGTTCGATGCGTGGTGGTTTCATATCAAGCAACTTTCATTGTTTTTATTTTCTTTTAATGACCTCCACCAGAATTATTTGCTGTATTTCAGTCAAACGCACCCTGAAGTCGTTTGAGGCCTATCTATTTGAAAACTTTTGTTAGAAAATTTGAAGAGATTGTTATGTAATTTCAATTTGTGGAATATTATCTTGCTTCTCTTATTAAAATTTGCTGTAAATTGTGTCAACAATACTAATTAGTGTCACACCAGATTTGTATATTTTTGGAAAGAGAATAATGTTTCGTTATAAATTTAAATTTTCATACTTCATGTTCCCAAGAATGACTTTTGGTGAATTGGGAGTAAGTATTTAAATTAAACTACAGCCTTTCATGTTTGATTTCACTGAAATATTTGATAACGTTGTTTATCGACTGTCAGTAATTGTTGTTAAATAATTTGATCTAACTGAACAGTTTTGTCTTAATATGTCAAGGTCCTGTTGGCGTAACAGGTAACGCTTTTTTTCGTTCAATCGTGATTTGGCCCGGTCCTTCCACTCTCAGGCAACCTTACGCCCTTAATGTGTACAATCTATTCGCTCGTACACATCTCCGCAGAAGTTCACCCATGTCTTGTATGTGCACCACAGCTGCCTCGTTGCCGGTTTTGGATAGTGCCATTTTGGCACGCACGATCTTCTTTAAACGGGCAACACACGAATAGTTTACAAACAAAGCCGTTTCGGAACCGCTTCCAGCCTTGCCCTTTTGGATGTCAGATAAATCGCCCCGTTTCCGTATTACACAACGACTGCACAGCTGCCACCTGCCGTCGAACATAGGTGAAGGTCACGTTAATGTGACTGGACCGTGCGAGATGAGCTGGATTCCTCTCTTTCTTAAAACTGCCCATAGTTTGTTTCGATTTACTTTCTCGTGGGACACTCTTGTCTTGCTTTCTTCTCTCTCCATACATGTGAGGGGCGATCAAATATGTTCGAAATCTGTAGAGTCCAGCATCGGCATGTCAATTAGGCAAAAAGCCATGCACTGAGGCAATCATCCGACTGACGCACCAGATTGACGATAGCCGTTTGGTAAAAAACCGTGTCGTCCTGCGTGGATATTACAATTGTCTGTTGCACATCCTCGTCCAACAACAGGCATCGTCGGCCCTTGGGGGACTTTTTTAAGATACTAAAATGCAATAATCGCATGGAGAGAGATCAGGACTACAGGTCGGGTAATCGAGTGCCTCCCACTTGACGTACCTCCTGCGTTACGACATTTGCGATGTACGGACGGAACTTGGCGCAGCTTCCACAACGGTGGTTTCCGACAGACATTCTGCCCCATACAGATTCTTAATTCTGCGATGGATATCTACCGGTGTTTGTACTTCGACATCTAAGGGAAGAATAATAACACATTCGTCCTGTTGGGAGAGATCTGGTAATAACGACGCCGTAGTTCACGTTTCCGCATTTACCGCATTCACGTCGACACGAATGCCACACACTAATCTGTTGCCAACATGGCGCTCATACACCCGCATCGGAATCGCGCTACGTTGCATATACGCTGGAGCAGTGCCCTCAAACGAAAACTTTTTGATCATGCCTTATACCACGAGGGTCACTCCAAAAGAAATGCACATTTTTTTAAATCCATCTTTCATTCTACAGGTTTGAAGGTTTTACAGTATGTAGATGCATTCTTTAGGAACAATATTTTCATTTCTCCACGTAATTTCCATCCCTCTCAACAGTCTTACGCCATCTTGGAACTAGCGCCTGTGTACCCGCTCGGTAAAATTCGGGACCACCCTGTTGGAGCCATTGTTCGGCAGCGTGCACAAGGGAGTCATCATCTTCAAACCTTGTTCCACGAAGAGAGCCTTTCAGTTTCCCAAAGAGATGATAGTCACATGGAGCCAGGTCAGGACTGTAAGGCGGGTGTTTCAGTGTTGTCCATCCGAGTTTTGTGATCGGTTCCATTGTTTTTTGACTGGCATGTGGCCGTGCATTGTCATGCAACAGCAAAACATCCTGCTTTTGCCGATGTGGTCGAACACGACTCAGTCGAGCTTGAAGTTTCTTCAGTGTCGTCACATATGCATTTTATGGTGGTTCCACTTGGCATGATGTCCAAAAGCAAGAGTCCTTTGGAATCGAAAAACACCGTAGCCATAACTTTTCCAGCAGAAGGTGTGGTTTTGAATTTTTTTCTTGGATGAATTTGCATGATGCCACTCCATTGATAGCCTCTTCGTCTCTGGTGAAAAATGGTGGTGCCATGTTTCATCACCTATCACAATTCTTCCAAGAAATTCATCTATACCATTCTCGTACTGCTCCAAAAGTTCGCTGCATACCGTTTTTCTTGTTTCTTTGTGAGCCACTGTCAACATCCTGGGAACCCACCTAGCACAAACCTTTTTTAACGCCAACACTTTCAGTATTCTGCAAACACTTCCTTCCCCTATCCCAACATAGCGTGACAATTCGTTCACTGTGATGCGTCTGTCAGCAGTCACCAATTCGTTAACTCTCTGCACATTGTCTGGAGTGTGTGCAATACGAGGCCTGCCGCTGCGAGGACAATCCTCAATATTGCCGTGCCCGCTTTCGTCACATAACCTGCTTGCCCACCGACTAACTGTGCTACGATCGACAGCAGCATCTCCATACACCTTTTTCAACCTCTCGTGCATGTTTCCCACTGTCTCGTTTTCACAACACAGGAATTCTATGACAGCACGTTGCTGATGACGAACGTCAAGGTTAGCAGCCATCTTGAAGACATGCTGTGACGGCGCCACTCACGGGAACAGGTTGAACTAAGTTTGAAAACAAGCGGGAGGGATGTATCTACTCACTGTAAAACTTTCACACATCCAGAATGAAAACCGTATTTTTACAAAAATAGTGTGCATTTCTTTTGGTGTGACCCTCGTATTATGTACAAAAATGAGTGATGAGGATGTACATGGTATTTCTAGCGAATCGCCATTAACTGTCGTGTCACTTCTGCGACGTATTACTCAATACCGTGTTCGCTTCTTTTAAAAGCTGGAGGATGAGGCGGGGCTTGTCTCAACAGCTAATGTGCAACGAACCGACCGCACCGTCCGCTCATAGGCCTAGTAAAAACGTATATTTCGATGCATCGATACTACAGATCGAGCACTTCTAATACTCGGCGTATGTGGTCCGTCCCTCGGCCACAGCGGGATTTCGGCTGCGAGCAGCTGCGGCGTCGGGGCAGGTGCGGACCAGCTGCGTGGAGCGGCGGCAGCCGCCACAAAACCTGGACTCGCCCGGACTGGACTGGACAGCCTGCTGGACCGCGGCAGACCGCCTTTGTTCCAGCAGCTCCACGGCCGCCGCTACCGCCTTCTGTTACTGCAGCGTTCCTCCGCAGACCGTTCAAGAAGCCACGGTTCGCGTTGTGACCCGACTGCCGAGTGTCGGAGGCCCCAGTGTCTCCTTCATACATGGTGAATTCCGTAATTTTTGCTCTTCGCTGTGATTACTTTCGGGACCGCAGGGAGAATACACAACTTACCTACTGATACGTAGTATATTCCGCAAGCAATGGGCGGATATTGGAAAAATGAAATGGAAATGAAGTCCCGCGCTTCTTTACAGAGCGTAGGGGAACGATGCGGGAGACCCGCACCGCCGTACTAGTCAAGGTCCTAATGGAGGTGGTTTGCCGTTGCCTTCCTCCGACCGTAATGGGGATGAATGATGATGATGAAGACGACACAACAACACCCAGTCATCTCGAGGCAGGAAAAATCCCTGACCTCGCCGCGAATCGAACCCAGGACCCCGTGCTGGGGAAGCGAGAACGCTACCGCGAGACCACGAGGGCGGATATTACCCCGTACCAATGTCAGTCACTCCCTTTTCTACCCATTCTACGTCTACATCTGTGCCGCGTACACTGCAAACCACTGTGAAGTACGAGGCAGAGGGTACTTCCCGCTGTATCAATTATCGAGGTTTCTCCCCCATCGATACATGTGCATCTACATCCATATTCCTCAAACCACTGTGATGCGCATGGCAGAGGGTGATTGCCCGTATACTAATCACTGGGGCTTCTTCTCGTTCCACTAAGGTATGGAGTACGGCTAGAATGACGGCTTAAACGCTGCGTGCGAACCTTAGCTAGTCTAGTCTTGTCTTCGCGATCCCCGTGGGAACAATACGTATACGATGGACGAGAACTGACTCCTTATTGAAAACTGTTTATAATTTTTTTATACTTAACTAAAAAATGGTTCAAATGGCTCTGAGCACTATAGGACTTAACCTCTGAGGTCATCAGTCCCCTAGAACTTAGAACTAATTAAACCTAAATAACCTAAGGACATCACACACATCCATGCCAGAGGCAGGGCTCGAACCTGCGACCGTAGCGGTCGCGCGGTTCCAGACTGTAGCGCCTAGAACCGCTCGGCCACACCTGCCGGCATGCTTAACTAATTTTCGTGAATGAACAGACATTCTGTTCCTTACAATGAAGAATTTATTTCATTAAATCTCATTTATGTCACTGCAGATATCAGTACAAGCACGCAAATGATGGCAAAGTGTGAAATGATCTCGTGCCTCCGAAGATGCAAAGACAAAAGGAATTGCCACTCGAAGCTCGTGCACAGGTTCTGTGTCAGATGTTGGGAGATGCTGTCTGTCCTCAACATCCAGGACAGGGGGGAAATGTGCAAGTGATTCAGGAAAAGTTCACTCGATGTCGTCAGAAAACATAAAGACAGGCATCTCGGGAAATTGGTTTAACCGGACATACAGTCCGAACTGTTCTGAAGAAAGAGTGGGATTTTCGTCCATGGAAACCACATTACTGCCAAGAAATATCGCCTGCAGACTGCTGTCAACGGTTGAGGTATGGTGAGATGATGTTTGCTTGGTATGAAGGCTCGTCCCTATACTTTTGTTAACATCCTGTGGTCGGATGAAGCCGTGTTTTCATGTAGCGGGCTTCTTAACCGCCACGTCTGTTATTATTGGGCAACAGAAGATAGGTGATTGCTTAACAACGCCAGCATCGCCCAATGGTCACCGTGTGGTGCGGCATGACATCCACGAAAGTTGTGCGTCCGTATTCTCTTCGGGACATAATGAATGCACAACCGTACCTTGATACGCTTGAAAATTATGTTCACGGTATTGTATTCACATGGAACCATTACTCTGACCCAATCTTTATGCAAGATGGGACCCAACCTCCCTTCGCATATCCTGACCACGCGTGGCTCGACACCCATTAGCCGACCGGTTCTACGTGCTTCAGTCTGGAACGGCGCGACCGCTACGGCCGCAGGTTCGAATCCTGCCTCGGGCATGGATGTGTGTGATGTCCTTAGGTTAGTTAGGTTTAAGTAGTTCTAAGTTCTAGGGGACTGACTGAGGTCATGTTAAATCCCATAGTGCTCAGAGCCATTTGAACCATTTGACACCGATTTCAAAGGACACTGGCTAGGACGTCGTGACCCATTTGAATGGCCAGCAGGGAGCCCTGACTTAACGCCTAGCTATTTATTCCTCTTGGCGTGAGCGAAAGACGAAGGTTACCGCACAGAACCAAAAACTGTTGACGAACTGGAGGGGCGAATTGAGCTGGAGGAGCGAATTCGCGAAGTTCATCGAAACGTACCGCTGTATTATCTGCTGAACTCTGTCGCAAACATCCACATCCGTTTACGGAAATTGGTAGGTTATGGTGGTACGTCCGCTGAATTTGACCAATGCATAACAATTCTACGATTGTAAGGAACAAAATGTTTTTGTTTCATGAAAACTGGTTGAGCGTTAAAAACTAATAAATAATTTTGAATAGGGAGTTAAATCTCGCCCACCCTGTGCTGTACTCCTAGATTCCTCACTTAAAGTTGTTCCTGAAAGTAGAGAGTAGGGGACAGTTTCCGTCTATCTTCAAACGTCTGACAGTACAGCGTTTCCAGCATCATCGTAACGGTCTCTCATCGGTCAAACCAACCTGTCACAATCGCTGCTGGCTTTCTTTGTATGTCGCGATGGAAGATAACAATTTCGTTTCGCGTTCCGTTTTAGTCGAATAGTGATCCGCCGCAGCGTAAGAACGTGACGAGAACAGCAGACACGTACTGTAGTCGAGCACGAGGGAGACTCTCCAGACCTTTAGGTTTTTTGTGCTTTTCGCCGAGTGAAGATTTCTTGCGGAAAAGATTAATAGAGGAAACGCGCAGCGGGACATGTTGAAGATCCGACTGCGCTCACTGCCTGCGGACTGGCCGGAAGCGCGACACAGACTTTACCTCACCTTCAATTGTTCTTCGCTCTCATTAGGTACGAATGAAAAATGAGCTCAGTTGCCGAAGAATGAGGGAGAAACTGCCCTTGCTCTTTAAAAAGGGACCCTCTCGGCCTTCGGCTTAGGGGTTACAGGAAAGTCCTGAAAATACAATTGACAGAACGGGGATTTGAACACTGCGCTTCAGAAGTGGAGTTGGTATTTTAAACATCTCTCTCGGTGCGCGGGATATTCTCACAGCCGTTTGTGTCACGAGACGTTTGTCCCTGTTATAATAGATGTATTGGCCCAGTATACAGTGCTAGGATGAAATGAGCAGCGATACCTTGTCCGAAAAAGCAATTTGCTTTCTTATATAGTACCCCCAAAAAACACTTTACAATTTGCGAGTTCTTATTTAGTGATGGGCAGAAAAAATGGATAGGAAGTACCACACCTTCGTATGTCCCTGCGGGCCTTTTTCAGATTCGTAAAAACCTTTTTAGTGCGTGGCTGTGTGGTGGAGTGACACACTCGTAAGACTTTGCAGGGACCTTCGTCAGCTGCGCTTTAAAATAACCCCTCTTACGCGTGATAAAATAGATAAATGACGTGTTTTCCTCGAGAATAAGGAGCTGAAGTTTAACGAAGCAGCTTGCAAATCACAGACAGTGTCTACTAATAGTACAACTCCATAGGGGGCAACAACGCCAGAAACCAACGGACTAGCAGCTTCCTTAGACAGCGTCGATCGAAACGCATTACTGTGCGGTACGCAACGTAAGCTTCGTATCCGTCGCTATTCTAGTACCGTATGAGTTGCACGAGAACCCTTGGCAAAACGACAGCACGTAGGGACGTACATTTCATGCACAACATTTAACTTCCAACGACATTACTAGAGACGATAAGCCTCATAAAATTTACCGGGTCGAAGCCACGATCTATCGCTTCCAATAAACACATATTTAGTAATAGGTTACCAAGATCAATACAAACAACATTCGCCAGATGAGTGCTTTATCTAAAATTCTATTCGCGTAAAAAGTATATCTTGTCAAATTTTGGGACTAGATTGCCTTTTGTTCAGGTAAGTGTGGTAATTATTAAAAAACGTACTGCGGCCTGGTCACGCCAATGCGGGGAGCTCTACATTCTTAGGTTTGGAGCTTAGGGATCAAGGGAGCGCGTTCCCGTTCCAAGTGGTATGTATGTGTGCGTGTAGGTTGGGGGTCGCGTGTCAACGAAAAGGGGGGGGGGGAGAGGTGTGGTGGAGCTGACAACCGCAGCAGTGCAATTAATTACGCGTGCTCCAGCGGATGACGCACGGCCGTGCGTTGAGGACGATCAATTGGGGAGCACTGGTGAGCGGGGGAGCGAAGGCATCTCGCCCGCGTGCCGCTCGAGCCGGCACAAGTGATCGATCTTTTTCCATTGGTTAAGGAAGAATTCTTTACTGAAGCAAAAAACGAGCAGGTCAGTGCGAGGGACTCTGATGCTTTTGTAACATAGCAGCAAGGATATTCTGACTACTGCTCCGCCATCATCATAGCCACTACGCTCAACCAGGCTTCCTCTTTTATATACAGCGTGTCTTAAAAGTCTTTGCGTCAAATGTCTAGGGGTGACATGTCACGCCATGGGAAACAACTTTTGTTAGAGACGACGCTAGGCGTGTTTTATTATTGCTTATGCCACTGAGAGGTGGCACTCTGAGGCGTGCATGTACAATGTGTCTTGCCAGTCATCTGCTCCGCGCATGCCGAGCACGATGTTAGAGAAACTTCTTAAGGTTTTCCTTTTGAAAATCACTCTATCAATTTGCTGGGGTACGTAATATGCAGCACAATTGGTTAGTAGTGTTAGGTAAAACCTCGTCGTCCCCGGGCCGGCAAATTCATAAAAAGGGCTCCTATCGTCGCTGGGAATCGTCAGTGAATATTTTGTCCCTAACGGAAGTTGTTTCCCATGATATGATATATCACGACAAGATGTTTCAGACAAAAACTTCGGAAGACCCCGCGTACAGGCAGATTCAGCTGCCCCTACCACTGCGTTTTATGCAACACCCGCTACGTCTTCAAATACCACACGTTAAATTTTCTTATATTCGCGCTCGCTACGTCCAAACTATTAGTCCTACAGAAAAAATGAGTAAGACCTTATTGTACCAATTTATTGTAGTTAATTTTGTACTGGGATACGTGTTCCTTAGAGGCCGTAGTTTCCGATAACAGTGGCAATGATTTATACATTTCGATGCAGTCTAATAATAATGTTCTTTCGTTTTCTTTAACTCATTTTCCTCACAACAACAAACGTAACTTACACTATCCACCTTGGTCCGTGTGGCACGCTAGAGACTGTCAAGGAGATTACCAGTACTTGCCACAGATGACATAATATTTTCAGGCAGCGATATATATTTTCAAATTTTTTGATTCTTTCAAAATTATTCCGCAACCTTTCAGTCTCGCTCTTAGACGGTCAGTATTTCTGCGCATTCGTGAAATACTGAACGTCTACGGCAGAGACCGTCAATCTTTTTTTCTCGAGAGCCAATACATTCTGGGGCGTCACGTCAGGCCAAAAATAGACTGATGTTTTTATTAACTGGTAACCTACTTAAATTAATGTGTTCTGAGCTCCCAACTAACTAGCCACAGTAAAGGATAGATGAAATGGCTGCAGGTCCCGAAGTACTGATCGATAAATGTCGGCGCAGTTCGGCACACTTCATGTCGACTGTTTTCTCTTTCAGATTGCTGCCCCCCTCAGCGATCACAACTTGTGGCACTGAAATTGTCTGACAAACTGTTATGTGTTGTCTGTGTGTTTGAATGACTGATTAACAACATCAATTACACCTATACTTACATGCATTAGGCAAATGTTTACTTCAAGTTTAAAACGTAATTTTCCCGAACCTTTATAAAATCGACCTTCAAACGCGCTTTTCTTGAGTAACTCGAAAACTGTGGCCTCCAGCGAAAACGAAACCCACTACAAAATTTAACTACAATAAATTTGCTACAAAAAGGTCCTGTTTACGTTTTCTGTAGGACTAATAGTTTGCACGTAGTGAGCGAGAGAATATTAAAATCTTGCACTCGGTATTTGAAGGCATTGCAGGTTGCATAAATCCCAACCCTGTATAATGTTACGATAGTAAGTATCCATGTCTTATGGAGCCAGAAATACTGTTGACAGACGTTGCTGTTCCAAGGAGAACCATCGGGTCCTCCGTGAGAAATTGCGAGGTCATTCGTCCAGGTTCTCTGTGGGTACTGCACCCGAATTCGAGTATCAAAGCTGTTTTCGGTTGTTCAGCCAAGTTGTTGATTCCATTTTTATTCACAATACCAGCTGATAAACCCGCGATCGCCCGAGTATGTCTTTGTGTAAACAAGTTTGAAATTGTGAAACAGTCGTACAAAGAAATAAGCATAAAGCACAAATGCGCAAGTATAACTGTTTTGCGTGTCTACAACACGATTTTGTAAGCGTTTCTATGGCAACGCTTCTTAATAGTTTTATAGACGGCTATTGTATTCGCCTACAGCCATTTGTGTTTCGCAGTTCAAGGCTGTCGAAAGCGCTGCTAGGTGTCAGGGATTTCCTTAAATTTACTCGACTGTAGGAATGACTTAGCAGTAAAGAATAAGCGCATTAAAACATCGTGCATGAAGCGGCATTTTTTTCATGCAGCTCAGTGTTTATGACGTCATATCTCTTGAATTATGTGTCATCCAATACTGTAGTTATATGATTGCGTAGGCTTCAGAGGCCAGAGTCAGTTGACATGAAAGTTTTTTTAGCATCGTACCGCGTCATAGCTAGAAAGAACTATAATCGAGAAAGCAACGTTTCGGTCACCTTTACATTGCCCTTCTTCTGGGTTTACATTACGACGCGGTACGATACTCAGGAAACTTTCATGTCAACTGTGGGTAAAGTATTTGTGTAGGTAATTCTGCGGGATGTGTGGATACTGTTTGCGAAATATGTTGGGGATAGAGTTAGTAGCACAGAAGCAAAAAATTTTAATGTCATGTATGATGCTCACTTTTTCACGCATGTCACTGTTTATGATATTACATCTCCTGAACTATGTGAGGTACAGAGATATAATTTTGGAAGTGCATTCAGCGGCATATATGGATACCGTTTACGAAATTTAATAGAGTTAGAAAAAGTAAAGATTTTAACGTCATGCATGAGGCGGCTGTTTTTCACATTGTTGTTGTTGTTGTTGTGGTCTTCAGTCTTGAGACTGGTTTGATGCAGCTCTCCATGCTACTCTGTCCTGTGCAAGCTTCTTCATCTCCCAGTACCTACTGCAACCTACATCATTCTGAATCTGCTTACTGTATTCATCTCTTGGTCTCCCTCTACGATTTTTACCCTCCACGCTGCCCTCCAATACTAAATTGGTGATCCCTTGATGCCTCAGAACATGTCCTACCAATCGATCCCTTCTTCTAGTCAAGTTGTGCCACAAACTCCTCTTCTCCCCAATCCTATTCAATACCTCCTCATTAGTTATCTGATCTACCCATCTAATCTTCAGCATTCTTCTGTAGCAGCACATTTTGATAGCTTCTATTCTCTTCTTGTCTAAACTATTTATCGTCCGTGTTTCACTTCCATGCATGGCTACACTCCATACAAATACTGTCAGAACGACTTCCTGACGCTTAAATCTATACTCGATGTTAACAAATTTCTCTTCTTCAGAAACGCTTTCCTTGCCATTGCCAGTCTACATTTTATATCCTTTCTACTTCGACCATCATCTGTTATTTTGCTCCCAAAATAGCAAAACTCCTTAACTACTTTAAGTGTCTCATTTCCTAATCTAATTCCCTCAGCATTCCCTTGCCTACATTCCATGATCCTCGTTTTGATTTTGTTGATGTTCATCGTATATCCTCCTTTCAAGACTCTGTCCATTCCGTTCAACTGCTGTTCCAAGTCCTTTACTGTCTCTGACAGAATTACAATGTCATCGGCGAACCTGAAAGTTTTTATTTCTTCTCACTGTTTATGACGATATATCTCCGGAACAATGATAGGTAAGTGCTTCTTACCTCGAGAGCGATTGTTGCCTGACAGTAAGGGACGTGTGTAGCACATTTGGTTGGAATCGGTCCATTGTTATAGAATACACAGACACACACATGCACAAACAAACACACATACGTACATCCATTTTTATAAGATGCATGGAAATCGACGACCGTCTCAGTCATCTTTTTCAGCTCTGTCCGTACTCACTGTCTGGACTCCAAGCAGTCTGGTACCACAGTTCCACTGAACATTCGAAACAATCGCACCCATTAATGAACCACGCTGAGGAAACATGAAATATCAGTGCCGGTGTCGTTGCTGGTGACGGGGTCAGGCCGACTCCTTGCTCCACCCTGTTCAAACCGGAGCTACTGATCAGACTCGGTGTCAACGAAACGTCTTTTCAGTCGTAAAGGGAGTGGATTCGATTTTCTCCGATCGTTATTGGCTTACCAATAAGGCCAACAGTTCGCTTCGCTCTTTCGAGGAAACGAGCTGTGTTGTGTTTCACACAACACTGTGTAAACTACGCAAACGAGGTAAGTAGGTCCAGTAGTTCACAGTCGAATGGTTAACTTAACTTGAGATGCTGAACACGATATTTCTTGCTGCATTTCCAAGTAAAAAGCCAAGGCTAACTACACTATTTGTACTGCTATTACGGATGACAATTAGGCTGCTCTTTACGAGACACTTCTGCTGTAATACCCAGGTATACAAGAACACAGTCGTGCAACTATGAATAACTCAGTACCACTAGTTTATCCTCTGGGTGGCAACAAAAAGAACGGAAAACATGTTCATGTAGTTGTGTTAAGTTCACTTTAAAAAGCAATTATACCGAAGCCTTACGGCCTCACAACTCCACTAGAACATGTGCCCGCGTTTTAATACTGTAACGCCATTATTCGTTCTCAGCTTGAGGCCCCAACGCTGTACGTGTCACCGCAGAAGTGCCGCAAGAAATCTCGGAACAGTTTGTTTCTGAACATGCCTACGGTAATTCACGGGTAACTGATGGCTGCAATTGCATCCTTATCCGCCTCGGTGTTCGAGGTCGCTTAAGCTGCTCGCACACGGGACTTGTAAGCTAACGTCGGTGTGAAATGGTAACATTTTTCCGACTTCACTATGCGGAATTTCACTTTGAGAAGAATTCACGCGCGGGACTAACGCATTATGTCTGTCGGTTTTCGGCAGGTTAGTACAAAACCAGTAAGATGCAAAATACGTTTCTGCGCCAAAGGCTGGCAAGAGTAGACCCTATATTACACGGTCCAGTCACATCAATGTCAATTTTTTACTGGACACTATTTTGGCAAGACAAATGTCACGAACTCACACCTTGTGGAGGATCCTAATCTGAAGACACGACGATTCTCTCTTCCTAGAAGACAGTGGGTGAAGCATCGTTCAATGCATGTGATTGAACAGACGACCCTACGTCCTCCCATGTTGACCTAACGAAAACGTCGATTCCTATCAAAGTGGACACAAGATTGTCGAGATTGGGTCAACGGAAATATTTCGCCTGGTTGTATGAATGTCGTTTCTTGTAACACCGCGCCCATGGACGTGTCAGAATACGCCGATCATCCAGGCGAGGGCCACGAGCGCAAGCCAGTGAAGGCATTGTTTTATGGCTTGGCTCTGAGCACTATGGGACTCAACTGCTGTGGTCATAAGTCCCCTAGAACTTAGAACTACTTAAACCTAACTAACCTAAGGACAGCACACAACACCCAGCCATCACGAGGCAGAGAAAATCCCTGACCCCGCCGGGAATCGAACCCGGGAACCCGGGCGTGGGAAGCGAGAACGCTACCGCACGACCACGAGATGCGGGCGCATTGTTTTACCATGGCGGATGTTTATCAGGGCTTCTATGGGACCTGTGGTACCAATCGAAGGCACTATGATAGCTGTGGGCTGCGTGAACATCATTGTGGACCAGCTGCATCCCTTCATGCTTGATGCCTTACCCGACGGCGTGGCCTCCTGCAGTGGAATAACAGTCCGCCTCATAAGGAAAGAATCCAAGAGTGGTTTGAGGAGTATTACAGTGGACACACCTTAACGACTTGGGAACTAAATTTGCCTGATGTCAAAGCTATCAGGCGCCAGGTGCAGACCTATCAATCACTGACGTATAATACACGGAAACTGCGCGCCTATTTTTAAACATATGGTGCCACATACCTCATCAGGAAACATGTGAAGGATTTATCGAATCCACGCCATGCAGAACTGTAGCTGTACTGTGTCGCAAGCGTGGACCATCACGCCACTGAGCAGGTCCGAATTGACGCTCTTGTGTGAACAATATGGCAAAAAAAAAAAAAAACAAAAAAAAAAAAAAACCTTCCCATCAGAACAAAATCATCTTTGTTCATCGGTGATCGGTCCTTGCGGCATGAACAGGACTCTGGAATGACCTAACTGAATAACATATCTAGCTTCAGAAGACATTTAATGACATATCTACTAAAGCAACAAGAAACCTCACCAATGATCCTGTACGCACTCGTTGCCCTTGTACATCCCTCTTTCCAACGTAATGTCCCTAATTTCCCAGTATTCTTTACCGATTCAGTTTCCTTAAATATCCTTTTCCCAAGGACTCGCTACATCAGAAAACAACTATTTTGTTCACCTATAAATTCTTCTTATATTTGCCACTCTCATTATTGTTATCATTGTCTTTATTGTTGCCATTATATTTAGTACTACTATTATCACTATCAGTGGCAGCACCTGCTGTAGTACAAGTACAGCCTGTATTAACTTTATTAGTTCATAGTATCATTTACTCACACTGCCACTTCACACACTCAGATCATTTTAACACTATTTGTCATGATAAAATTGTGATTTCTTAGGTAACTGCGTCGCGAATGCCGGTTCTCTAAACTTTCTCTTTTGCGAAAAGAACGTCTTCTTCCCTCTGGGGATTGCGTTCTCAGTTTAAGGAACATTCCGTGATAGTCAAATGTCGATCTGATCTATCGGTAACAAACTACCAACACTTCTCTGACTTGCTTCGATGTTTTTCTTTAAACGGACCTAGTGGGTGTCCCAAACACTCGAACAGTACTCAAGAACTGGTCGCACAAGTATTCTGTATACTATCTCCTTTATAGAGCTACACTTTCCTAGAACTCTCCCAACAGACCGATATCGATCATTCGCCTTACCTACAACCGACCTTACCTGCTCATTCCATTTTCTATCGCTTCGCAACGTTACGAATACGTATTTCAATGACGTGCCTGTGCTTCGCACTCACTGCTGGCGAATGAAACACGAAAGGGGGCAAATAATATGTGTAGGAGATGTACCCTCTGACAGATATTCCTGCTGGCTCAGTATGGATCTTCGATTCCGCTGCGACCAATCTAGGCGAACTGAGCGATCGTCGATATTTTCCCAACAAATTCGGTGTCTTTTGGGTTCGTTACCACGGTACGTCCTCGCCGTCATCGAGGCTGCTAAACGCTTTAATAGTAAATAATCTTGTTGACAAACTGTAATGACAAATGAAAATCACCTGAGCTGTATAATTACACATTTATTGTGCAACGACTGGTTTCCGGTTACCGAGTAGTACTAATAGTTGGTTGGTATCTCTGATTCTCGAGTGCAAAACTGTTATTAACTGAACCAAGAAGAATCTTCAGGTGCCTGTTGCTTGGCATCCGTTGGCAGCAGTCTGAACTAGGCGGTATCCGGCTTGAGATAGCCAGCGACATTAACTAGCCAAGAAAGTCGTAGGACTTCCCGAAAGCACGAGAGTGGTAGCCCGTCGTTGCGCCAGCACTGACAGATACGCCAGGCCGCAGTCGCAGCCGCTGTTCCGGGGTTCCCAGTTACGTCACGTACCCGCTCTGCGGGTAGCGATCTAGCAGGGGCACGGAATGTTCAGTACGTATTATACAGTACAACGGCAGGGGCTCCCCAGCATCCAAGGCCCACTCCGAGTCGGGAAGTCCGACACACACTGCACCGCTCTGCTTGTTCATTGCTACTCAGGAAACGCTAGGCTCAGCGAGGAAGTACGTGACCAGAAGTCCTCATGTTCGAGACGAGATGCCCTATCGGTCCTACGGCCACGATTTGTTAACGTGAAAAACGCAAACTTGCATTGCAGGCCACCTAAAACTTCAGCCTATAACATCTTTTCTTATGAGTCATCAGTCTTTTGACTGGTTTGATGCGGCCCGTCACGAGTTCATCTCCTGCCCCAACCCCTTCATTTTTGAGTAACACTTGCACCCTACGTCCTCAATATTTGTATTCCAATCTCAGTCTTCCCCTACAGTTTTTACCCTCTACAGCTCGCTCTAACACCATGGCGATTATTCCCTGATGTCCCAAAAGATGTCCTATCATCCTGTCCCTTCTTCGTGTCAGTGTTTTCCACATGTTCCTCCCTTCACCAATTCTGTCGAGTACCCGTCATACCTTATCAGTCCATCTATTATTTTTCAATGTCTTTGTACAGCATCACACCTCAAAAACTTCGATTCTCTCCTGTTCCAGTTTTCCTACAGTCTACGATTCGCTGGCTGGCTGAGTGAGTTCAAATACTAGAGGAAAACAGCTAGTAAAGCACTATGGTGTTCAAATTTTTGGATGAAGGACGGCTTTAGTTACATTTTGATCTGGTAAAAAAGTCTACGTGTGCCACAAAATACAAATGTATATTTTGTTCATAACCCTCGTGTCAAATAAAATGTTTATGAAATTTAGGACAGATGACATTTATCATTTTTATGTGGGAACTCAAAGCTTTTTAAAGAAGACAAACTTAATTAATATTTTACATCTTTATTCTTTGTATCAACATAGTCACCCTGTTCCCCAACGATAGACCAGTTTATTGATACAGTCACTGTAGAAAGTTCGATACTATTGACGGAGCCACAACCTTACCTCTGCTTGCACCGCTTCGCTACTATAAAAGTGAAGTCCTCGAAAGTGTTATTTAAGTTTTGGAAACAGACGAAAATAGGATGGGGGCTAATTGGAGACTGTAGGGAGGATGATCGATGACAGGCGTCTGATTGTTGCATATGTCACAGCGGTCGTGCGTGGTCAGGCATTGTGATGCCGAAGGAGATGGTGCTCCATGTGTGAGCGAACTCTTCGAATTCGTGCTTTCAGCTTTCTGAGGGTCTCGCAGTATCTTGCCTAGTTTATGGTAGTGCCTTTTGGCATGAATTCCAGATGCACTGCATCATGAACATTTCAGAACCCTGTGAGCTGATGGCACTGTCTTGAACTTTTTATCGTCGGCGGTACTGTGAGGCTGAACTCCACTGACGCTCTCTTGTTTCCGGGGTCGAAATGGAGAACACAGCTCTTACAGTGTTGTTAAGGAACCCAACACCCTCATGTTCAAATCGCAAAAGAAATAGCTGATAAGTCCGATCTCCTCTGATTCAAGTCATGAATGAGCATTCGAGGCACCCACCGTGCAATATAGTTTTCTGTACCGCAGTTCTGCAGTGATGGTCTGTACACGCTTTCGTGGTATTCCATGTTTACCTGAGAGCTGTGACGGTGTTATCCGACGATTTTCTTTGATGAGTTCCTGAACCCTATCCCAATGAGTCTCGTCGGTTGCCGTACGCGGCCGTCTCGACCTTACTGAGGTCGCTATAATCATCGCCGTACACAGTTTTCATTCTTCCATGGATTTCAATTGGAGGCACATTTTCTGCAGTTAGAAACCCAATAACAGCACGCTCTTTCTCACGCACTGAAACAGTTACGTTACAAACCGCCACGTTATACGGTACAATTCGGAGCCGGCTGGTGGCAGATACTGAGAACAGAATTAAAAATTAGGAGACATTACTTTCTAGCACGCCCTCGAAGTTGAAAGCTCTCTTAAAATATCTTCAAAGATTTCACTTGTGATAAGGATAGAATGAATTATACTGTTCTTCTTTAAAGACAGTAATGATCAGATACGGCGTTATAGAGGAGAAAGAGAATTAATTTATGTGGAAACCAGAATACTTCCAGACATTTCATACCACAAGTGCGATAACATTAGGCACATAAATATGTAAGCGCGAAACAGTACGCAACTTCCTGGCAGATTAAATCTGTGTGGCGGCCTGGGACTGTAGCCAGAAACCTTGCCTGTTTATTCTGTACGAAGGAGTAATATAAACAATGACATATCGCTGCATTCAGCAATGTGGAGCCACAGTTATATAAAACTTACGAAAAGATATAACCGCCCTTTGACGATATGATATACTTTATTACACGATCTAGATTTCTGCCTTTATCCATTTTCAAGGATTACAGATGAAATAAATGAATACACAGCAAAAGTGCAAATAGCAGAAAAGAAGGGCAAAAACATAATTAACGTACTGTCGTACTTGAGCATGAATTCTGCCCTACTCTGGTAATTTGTCCTCTTTCCTGACACAGACTTCATTTGTCCCGTAACTCTTTTATATATATATTTATATCTTGCTGGGGAGGATGATTATCTGTAGAATCTGTGATATTTTGTTTCTGTTGAGTTTATGAAAAGCTTTTTTGTAGTCGGCGAAGCATATATGTATTTTGTTTTCTTACTTACATGTCAAAAACCATTTGACATCGTTAAAATATATATTTTATTGACAGGATAAGGCTGTAAAATAAAACGAATGACCAAATCAAAGGTTTACACTTCGTTTCACTGTGTTCGAGGAGCAACCAACATATATTTGACGATCATTTCACTTACGTTTATGTTGGCTGCTGTCTGTACACAGTGAAACAAAGCGTAAACTCGTGGTTTCATCATTCTTTTTTTCACAGCCTTATCCTGTTAATAAGAGTATACATACTCATATATATATATATATATACTCTTATGATTTTTGATAAGTAAGAAAACAAATCATGTTATCTTTATATTAGTTATATTTTTGCCCCAGCTCTCTGCTATTTGTGCTTTTACTGTGTGTTCATTTATCCCCGTTGTAGCACACTTGAAAGTGGCTAAGGCTGAAATCTAGATCGTGTAATACAGCATATCTTATAGTCAAGTGACCGTTACAACTTACCGTAATGAAGGAAATGTTTCAAGGAGTCCGCTGATTGCCGGAGAAAGCGAGGAAACTGATTTCAATGTTTAAAGTAGATTGCCTTAGATGTTAAATAGAACGAAACAAGGAAACGAAAGAATAAATTAGTGAGATGCAGGAAGAAATCTTGGTCTTTTTCGTGGTCTTATCCCGAACGTCGGAATGTCGATGTGAGTTTCGCAATGCCGGATGCTCTTCACGTGCTGGAAAGATATATAAATCATTTGTATCATGAAACGATACAAGTTACTAGACTAATGGTAATTGAAAATCCAGTCTGGGTAGATAAATGGAACAGCCAACAGTCGGCTTCCGTCGTAGCGGGACAGCTGTCAGGATGGCGGCAAGCGTTGCGTCTGGAGCGCAGGTGCACTGGCCTCCTAGTACAGACATTTATTGCACTTACACACGGTGTAGGTGTAGAGATTTGAGCGTGTGTACGAAGGTCAGTTGTGGGCATTTTCGACGACGGTTTCCGATCCCCTTTCCATATGGATCGTCTGCAACAAGAACAGCGTTTACGTGCATGACACGCATCGCGGCAAGAGTATGAAGCTTGTAATACGACTTCAACAGCATTTTCTTTTTATTGATTACCTATTTGCTCCCGACTACCCAAACTGATTATCCGTCTCCGAAACCATCTTAAAGCACCTCCTGTCTTCAACACGTGTATGCGTATATATATATATATATATATATACGCGCGCCGGTGGCGACACCTACAACGTGCTGACATGAGGAAAGTTTCCAACCCATTTCTCATACACAAACAGCAGTTGACCGGTGTTGCCTGGTGAAACGTTGTTGTGATGCCTCATGTAAGGGGGAGAAATACGTACCATCACGTTTCCGTCTTTGATAAAGGTCGGATTGTAGCCTATTGCGATTGCGTTTTATCGTATCGCGACATTGCTGCTCGCGTTTGTCGAGATCCAATGACTGTTAGCAGAATATGGAATTGGTGGGTTCAGGAGGGTAATACGGAACGCCGTGCTGGATCCCAACGGCCTCGTATCACTAGCACTCGAGATGACAGGCATGTTATCCGCATGGCTGTAACGGATCGTGCAGCCACGTCTCGATCCCTGAGTCAACAGATGGGGACGTTCGCAAGACAACAACCATCTGCACGAACAGTTCGACGACGTTAGCAGCAGCATGGACTATCAGTTCGGAGACCATGGCTGCGGTTACCCTTGACGCTGCATCACAGACAGGAGCGGCTGCGATGGTGTACTCAACGACGAACCTGGGTGCACGAATGGCAAAACGTCATTTTTTCGGATGAATCCAGGTTCTGTTTACAGCACCATGATAGTAGCATCCGTGTATGGCGACATCGCGGAGAACGCACATTGGAAGCGTGTATTCGTCATCACCCGGCGTGATGGTATGGGGTCCCATTGGTTACACGTCTCTGTCACCTCTTGTTCGCATTGACGGCACTTTGAACAGTGGACGTTACATTTCAGATGTGTTACGACCCATGGCTCTACCCTTCATTCGATCCCTGCAAAACCCTACATTTCAGCAGGATAACGCACGACTGCATGTTGCAGGTCCTGTACGGGCCTTTCTGGATACAGAAAATGTTCGACTGCTGCCCTGGCCAGCACATTTCCAGATCTCTCACCAATTAAAACGTCTCGTCAATGGTGGCCGAGCAACAGGCTCGTCACAATACGCTAGTCACTACTCTTGATGAACTGTGGTATCGTGTTGAAGCTGCGGGGGCAGCTGTACCTGTACACGCCATCCAAGCTCTGTTTGACTCAATGCCCAGGCGTATCAAGATCGTTATTACGGCCAGAGGTGGTTGTTCTGGGTACTGATTTCTCAGGATCTATGCACCCAAATTGCGTGAAAATGTAATCACATGTCAGTTAGTATAATATATTTGTCCAATGAATACCCGTTTATCATCTGCATTTCTTCTTGGAGTAGCAATTTTAATGGCCAGTAGTGTGTGTGTGTGTGTGTGTGTGTGTGTGTGTGTTGCATGTTTTCGTGTCCGTGCAGAAATAACGAGTATTCTAACGGTAATCATCTGTTAATACGTGTATATTTTATGTATGAATAAGCTCACTCTATGGTAGCCCAATAAAAATGTTTGAAACTGTTACTAGGCCGTCACTGAATAAGGAGACAGACGGCGAGTGACTCCATGGCTCCCTTGTCGAGAGCGTGTGCTCTGCTATGGCGACGCAGTGCTTTTTCTTCTGATGAGGCGTGGAGTTGCGGTTTTTTTTTTCAGGGAAACTTTTTGAGTCGGCAGAATCTTCGCGGAAGTCGGCCTGCCCCGAATGGTGGCAGCGAAATCGCCGGTGGGTTACGTCAGACGGCGCTCCCGGCCGACTCGTTAGCCTAAGAAAGCTGGCCGGTGGCTGCCCGCTGCTAGCTGGTCGCTGCCGCCACCGCCAAACCCGCGCTTATCGCAGTCCCAGCGGGCTACACCGCCGCTATCATTCTGGCTGCTGTCCGCTCTGGTTGCTACCGCAGATACACACAGTTAATGCAGAGATCAATTTAAAACATTCTGCTGTATTGTTGTTACCTTCTGCCAAGCCTCTCTATTCAGGGCATGCCACATGCATGCTCCGCGATGCTCCATTGTTTCGATGATGTATGCTTGCAAGAGAGTCATTGTCTGTCGCTTTTACGTCTGCCAGGCGGCTTCCATTAAAAAATGTTCTTTCGCCACCGATGTTCTGGCATTATCAACAGATGTCCATACCACTTCAACGATTGCCTTTCAGTTTTATCTCCCACTATTTCATTTGCCTTCATTCTAGCTCCTACTTCACCTTTACATTTTTTCTCGGTCCTTGATATTCTGGCGCTCCTTCGTAAATAATCCATTTCCATGATTATTATAATACTGTACGAACAGCATAGTGAACGCATTATTGTAGCTAAGATGGACACGAAGCCCACGCCTACCACAGTAGTACAAGTATATATGCCAACTAGCTCCGCAGATGAAGAAGAGAGTGAAGAAATGTATGATGACATAAAAGAAATTATTCAGATAGTGAAGGGAGACGAAAATTTTATAGACACAAGCCACGGGGGACTGGAATTCGATAGTAGGGAAAGGAAGAAAAGTAATAGCAGTAGGTGAATATGGAATGGGAGTAAGGAATAAAACAGGAAGCCGCCTGGTCGAATTTTGCACAGATCATAACTTAAACACAACTAACACTTGGTTTAAGAATCATGAAAGAAGGTTGTAAAGAAGCCAGATGGCAGTTATAGTAAGAGTCGAGAGGCACGAAAGGGAAGCAGTGGTTGAGAAGGGAGTGAGGCAGGGTTGTAGCCTGTCCCCGATGTTATTCAATCTGTATATTGAGGAAGCAGTAAAGGAAACAAAAGAAATATTTGGAGTAGGAATTAAAATCCATGGAGAAGAAATGAAAATTTGGAGGTTTCCCGACGACATTGTAATTCTGTCAGAGACAGCAAAGGACCTGGAAGAGCTGCTGAACAGAATGGACAGTGTCTCGAAAGGAGAATAAAAGATGAACATCAACAAAAGCAAAACGAGGATAATGAAATGTAGTCGAATTAAAGCAGGTGATGCTGAGGGAATCAGATTAGTAAATAAGGCGCTTAAAGTAGTAAATGAGTTTTGCTATTTGGGGAGCAAAATAACTGATGATAGCCGAAGTAGAGAGGATATAAAATGTCGACTGGCAATGGCAAGGAAAGCGTTTCTGAAGAAGAGAAATTTGTTGACATCGAGTATACATTTAAGAGTCAGGAAGTCTTTTCTAAAAGTATTTGTATGGAGTGTAGCCATGTAAGGAAGTGAAACATGGACGATAAATAGTTTACACAAGAAGAGAATAGAAGCTTTAGAAATGTGGTGCTACAGAAGAATGCTGAAGATTAGACGAGTAGATCACGTAACTAATGAGGACGTACTGAATAGAATTGGGGAGGAGAAGAATTTGCGGCACATACTGACTACAAGAAGGGATCGTTTGGTAGCACACGATCTGAGGCATCAAGGGATGTTCAAACCATCAATTTAGTACTGGAGGGAAGCGCGGAGGGTAAAAGTCGTAGAGGGAGATCAAGGCATGAATATGATAAACAGATTCAGAAGGATGTAGACTGCAGTAGTTACTCGGAGATGAAGAAGCTTGCACAGGATAGAGTAGCATGGGAGAGCTGCATCAAACCAGTCTCTGGACTGAAGATCACAACAACAAACTGTATTTATTACATTGTCTTCGACACAGTCCTTTTGAATAAAATACGCAACTATACCTTACATATTTACATACAAAAACTGCCGTTACGTTTACTATGGTGTAGCAGAGATCGCGGGATCCAATCATGGTCGTATAACAAATTTTTGAGTTTTTGTTCTAACCTTACCTTCACCTCTCAACGAAGTGAGGAGTCGCTAGAAACGATACGTGGTTCGGATTCCGCTTTGAGCTCTAGATACCCTTTCCATGATTGGGACACGCAAGTTGCTGAAGTGGCGTCCTGCTGAAAGACTCCCGCCAGGATACCGAGCCACACGACATTATTATTATCAACATACAGGGTGCTTCAGATGAGCTTTTCTTCGTGACTTACAAAATAATAAGTGAAACTAATAATTATTTAGATAAGTAAATATAAGGACATTACTCCTAATGCGTAATTATGAACATACTTGATTTAAAATGGATTAAAAACATTCTTGACCGCAACAAAGTATTTATTTACAGTGGTTACCGGTTTCCGTCAGAATGTGACCATCCTCAGACGATTTATACCATGATAATAGGTGGTAGCGGTGAACGGAGCAGGTATTATCATTCTACGAACGTCATCTGTTTCAGTCGTACCACCTGCTCCTTTCACCGCTACCGCCTGCCATCATTGTACAAATCGCCTTAAGAAACTCACCATCTGGCTGAAACCGCTAACCGATGTAAATAAATATTTTTTTGCAGTCAAAGCTGTTTTTAATCCATTTTGAAGTACTATGAGCCAGACCATTGTTTCTCCAAGAGAAATGTTCTCAAAAATTACTGATAGGTTATTTAGCAGCGGGTTATAACAACGAGCTATAATTTTTTAAACAAATAAGTTTTTCTATCTTGTAGCTGATGTATTTAAACTAACTGCTTTATTATTTTATTTAACTAAATTGAATTCCAACGAAATTTCGGACTGTTTTAGTTCAGGGCTACAATAGTTCAAAGTTTTAGGCGCAGGAGTTACAGCACATCCGTTAACCGGCAGTGAAGCTACGCTCGATTTTTTGATCCGCGGAAGATAACACTGCAACGTGTTGTAAAAATTACTTTGAACATTTTACGACAAGCTTCGGACTCTATTTCTGGAGAGTTGCTCCGAGAAGAGACTTAGCGTAGTTGCGCGGTCTGAACTGTATTGGCTAGTGGTGGACTTTGATTTTTGATTAGTTGCATCGAGTGGCGGCATTGAATAACTTTGATAGACTTGTTCAAGTGCGGCAGTCTGAACATTTTCATGCCCGTTTCTTTCCGTGCAATAAAAAACGCTTGGCCGCAGTGCCGAATCTCGCGTATTTATGAACACTGGAGTTCTAAGGCGAGCAAGCATTTTATGCTGTTTCATTCTGTAACGAATGGTTTGTCAAGATTTTGATATATTTTGTATTGGGTTGTTCCGATTAAGAACTAGTACCACAAGAATATACGAACTATTTTTATCATACACTTCGTTTACCATTACAACCTAGTCATTTTCCACATGCTCATTAATAAACTTTAGTTTTTGGCCTGTCATACGATTTTGCCGTTTCTTCAAAATGGTTCAAATGGCTCTGAGAACTATGGGACTTAACATCTGTTCATTAATAAATTTTAGTTATGGTTAGTCATAGAATTTTGCCGTTTCTTCAGAATGGTTCAAATGGCTCTGAGAACTAAGGGACTTATCATCTGAAGTCACCAGTCCCCTAGAATTTCGAACTACTTAAACCTAACTAACCTAAGGACATCACACACATCCATGCCCGAGGCAGGATTCGAACCTGCGACCGTAGCGGTCTCTCGGTTCCAGACTGAAGCGCCTAGAACCGCTCGGCCGCAGAGGCCGACCGCCGTTTCTTCCTATGCCCTTGACGTTAAGTTAGGCTGCATACGCCGTAAGCTTATGGGGTGGATGAAGATGAATTGGGCGAGAATACACTGATACACAAGTCATAATAAACAACGTACTACAATTGCATCCCCGCGAGCCGCATTCACACAGACGTAGTATTTCAACCAGTGAATGTCTAACAAGGGAACAATGTTTTTATATTGCTGTCGCATTAGACTAACGTTGTAGATGTAAGTCACACATCCTTAATATCCTTAATACGAGACATGTCCGGAAAGTAAGTACCGTTCTGGAGAAAAAACTCACAAAGACAATTTTTCCAAACCAAAATTTATTTTTATGAGAGAGCATTTCTTGAACTATTTTTTCTACATAGTTGCCACCTTCATTCAGACAATTGTCATGGTGGAAAACCAACTTTTCTATGTCCCCCTCATAGAAAGATACCGCAAGTTAAAACAGCCACTGCCGAACGCCGTTTTTAGTGTCGTCATCGCTGTCAAAGCGTCTTCCTCCAAAATCAACTTGAAGTCCAACAAGCGGCAGTCAGAAGGTGCGAGATCGAGGATGTACGGCGGGTGATCCAACTGCTTCCAACCGTATTGTTCATTAAGGTTTTGAGTGACACCAATAGCATGGGGAGGAGCGTTGTCATGTAGCAACACAATGCCTCGATTGCGAATTCCACGCCTCTTGTTTTGAATTGGGCGCCAAAATTTTCTTAGTGTTTCACTGTATTGTACCGCGTTGAGGGTTTCACCTCTGGGAAGGAACTCAAAAAGCGGAATGCTTTGTCTGTTCCAGAACACAATGCACTTTTTTGTGGAGGGGAGAGTTTTTTAGTATTTTTTGGGGAGGGGGCGGGGTGGATCGACTATTGTTTTGATTCTGGAGAGACTTGACAAACCCATGTTTCATCACCGGTCACGGTTCTGATTAAGACAACGATGACGACGGAAAAAAAAAGAATGGTGTTCAGCAGTGGCTGTCTTCAGTGGCGGCACCTTTCAATGAACAGGGCATAGAAAAGTTAGTTTCCCGCTATGACAAATGTCTGAACAATTGTGACAACTATGTAGAAAAATAGTTTAGGAAATGCTATTTTTCGAAAAAATGTTTTATGAGTTTTTTCCAAAACGCTACTTACTTTCTGGACGCGTCTCGTTATTTACATCTTTAAAATGTACACTACTGGCTGTTATATTAGAACTGACATGTGATTACATTTTCACGCAATTTGGATGCATAGATCCTGAGAAATCAGTACAGAGAACAACCACCTCTGCCCGTAGTAACGGCCTTGATACGCCTGCGCATTGAATCAAACAGAGCTTGGTTGGCGTGTAGAGGTACAGCTGCCCATGCAGCTTCAACACGATACCACAGTTCATCAAGAGTAGTGGATGGCGCATTGTGACCAGCCGTTGCTCGGCCACCATTGACCAGACGTTTTCAATTGGTGAGAGATCTGGAGAATGTGCAGGCCAGGGTAGCAGTCGAACATTTTCTGTATCCAGAAAGGCCCGTACAGGACCTACAACATGCGGTCGTGCATGATCCTGCTCAAATGTCTGGTTTCGCAAGGATCGAATGAAGGGTAAACCCACAGGGCGTAACACATCTGAAATATAACGTCTACTGTTCAAAGTGCCGTCAATGCGAACAAGAGGTGACAGAGACGTGTAACCAGTGGCACCCCATACCATCACGCCAGGTGATACGAAATTATGGCGATGACGAATACACGCTTCCAATGTGGGTTCACCGCGATGTCGCCAAACACGGATGCGACCATCATGATGCTGTAAACAGAACCTGGATTCATCCGAAAAAATGACGTTTTGCCATTCGTGCACCCAGGTTCGTCGTTGAGTACACCATCGCAGGCGCTCCTGTCTGTGATGCAGCGTCAAGGGTAACTGCAGCCATGGTCTCCGAGCTGACAGTTCATGCTGCTGCAAACGTCGTCGAACTGTTCGTGTAGATGGTTGTTGTCTTGCAAACGTCCCCATCTGTTGACTCAGGGATCGAGACTTTACTGCACGATCCGTTACAGCCATGCGGGTAAGATGCCTGTCATCTCGACTGCTAGTGATACGAGGCCGTTGGGATCCAGCACGGCGTTCCGTATTACCCTCCTGAACACACCGATTCCATATTCTGCTAACAGTCATTGGATCTCGACAAGCGCGAGCAGCAATGTCGAGATACGATAAACCGCTATCGCGATAGGCTACAATCCGACCTTTATCAAACTCGGAAACATGATGGTATGCATTTCTCCTCCTTACACGAGGCATCACAACAAAGTTTCAGCAGGCAATGCCGGTCAACTGCTGTTTGTGTATGAGAAATCGGTTGGAAACGTTCCTCATGTCAGCGCGTTGTAGGTGTCGCCACCGGCGCCAACCTAGTGTAAACGCTCTGAAAAGCTAATTATTTGCATATCATAGCATCTTCTTCCTGTCGGTTAAATGTCGCGTCTGTAGCACGTCATTTTCGTGGTGTCGCAATTTTAATGACCAGTAGTGTCTTTCGAGATGCGAAGACGATAGACAGGGTTGTGTTCTGTCCGAACGAGGGAGTCAGACACAACACACAGAGTATGAACTTTACCTAGATATGCTGGTGAGATCGTTTTTCCTCCTGCAGCGTGCAGACTGAGCAAGTTCGGGCTACAGCAAACACTTGCTACGGCTGCACCTGCCGAGATCCATATATTGTGGAGTAAGGTACGAGTGGTGGAGAGGAAGAAAGTGCAGGGTCGGAGACGGAAGGAGCCTCGGTGAAACGCGAGTGTGTTCCTGGAGACAGCTAGTTGAGACGGCAGGACGGGGCGGCCGCTTCTAGCCCGGTCTGTCCCGCGCCGCCAGCCAGCGACGCACTGTTTGCAGAACGGGGCGGACGCGTCCGTCACGACGTCGCGGAAGGCTTTTACTGCACAGCAAACAGCCGGCCGCTTTGTTTGACCGCCGCCAAGCCTCGCCGCACCTCACCTCGGGGAAACATCCCGCCTCTCTGGCTCGCGTTCACCCTGGCTCCGAGGTACCACTGCGCGTCTTGGGTATCACACAACGGACACCAGATCACTGAGCAGTCATGACAACATATAAGTGACTCTGGGCAGCAAAAACACACCAGTAGACTAGAAGGAGGCCTCTGTAACCGTGGCCGAAACGTTTTCGCTAGTGATACGCTAACTGGCAATTGCTAAGGCGCAGAGACATCGTTGGACAGGAATAATTACAAGCAATGATGAACGACATGAAACAAAGCACATTCGTAATAGTGAGGGAGTGGTACATTTATAACGAAAAATGGTACAGATTTCACCGCATGAGAAAGCAGTATCACAGACGCAAATAACGTTCATGTTTTACACATGTCAAACTCCCAACGTAAAGGTCAATATCCGATTCTCAGTAAGGAATATTCACACCTCGAGCACGAATGCGGGCATACTGGATACTCAACTGTTGGGGAGTCCTTGGAGAATATTGTCCGACTGCTCACCTAGGCGGCTTTCATTTCTTGCACGATTCAGGGAGGGAATGTTCGTTGAAAAACACGAGTGGCAAGATCATCCCAGACATGCACTCTCGGGCTTACGTCCGCTGAGTACTCAGCCCTTCCACATGTTCAGTATCTTCGGTTTTCAGTGTGTCCGTCGCCTCGGCGGTTCTGTGTGGTCGAGCATTGTCGTCTATAAACGGGAAGTCTTCATCTACTGAACACCTAAACAGACGGACAAATAATCTCCCTCTCATACCGCTGTGTTATAACGGCACCACCCGCAAAGATATGCAGCGGTGTTACACCATTGTGCATAATACCTGCACACACCATAACGCCTAGGCCATGTCGGTGAGGTTAATGAACATTCTGTGGTGTTTAAATTGTTCCCCATTATTTCTCAACATTAACTAGTGGCAACAATCACTTGCTACAGTGAAGCGGGATTCGCCAGAGAACATCACTCTGGACCACTGCGGCTGACCCCAACCAACATGCTCCCTACATCAACGAACTCTTTCTCGACGAAAGAGATTGAAGTGGGATGTATTTAACAGGCTTCCGAGCACACAAACCAGCCTTATTTAATTGCCGCAAAATGGTTCTGTCAGTGAGATTTCCGTTTCTTTTCGCCACTGGAGCTGCGTATCGATCCTCTTGCGGTGTAATACTCTGTCTGCGAACACGAGCATGCTTTCGCTTAGCATTTCCACCTTCAGCGGCCTTTTTTAATCGCAAGATGACACTTTTGGACACTCCCATTACTGTGGCCACGGTAGTGACACTTTGACCGCCTTCGAGCCATCCAACTGCTCGTCCACGACCGCAAGCACTCATTCGATGTCTTGCAGACGTGTTGTTTCACCACACGGAACGTCACATCAATCACTACTACAACAACATCGTCAAACACAGTACTACACGAATCTAACGCGTACAGAGCGTTCGTGGACAGGCCTCACTGCAGTTCTCGTCCTACCCTCTACATTTCCTTTTGCTATGACTCGTCGGGTGTTCCGTACCAGTTGTGGATTGTACCGTAGCAATTGGCAGTTGCCGGCCGCCGTGCCTTCAGTCTGGAACCGTGCGACCGCTACGGCCGCAGGCCTCGGGCATGGATGTGTGTGATGTCCTTAGGTTAGTTAGGTTTAAGTAGTTCTAAGTTCTAGGGGCCTGATGACCTCAGTGTTAAGTCCCATAGTGCTCAGAGCCATTTGAGCCAATTGGCAGTTGTTTCTTAGCAAATATCAGTTGTTTCTTTGCAGTTGTCAAGCAGTGTAGGTTTTTACAATAAGACCGGTACCATCCAGAAAACTGTTTTTCTCTTATTTATGCATATTACCTCAAATCTGTTGACAATTATGGAGGGCTTCCATCCAGCACACTAACTGAGTATACTGTCTTCATCGTTCTGTTCTACATTTCGTTATACTCATACAGTAAATAACAAAAGCATCACGAGACAATAAACTCGCTAAATACGCAAATGACCCCGTTTACTGGTCTCTGAGGATTCAGAGAGAAGAAGTCATCAACGCTACTGCTATTACATTCACTGACGATTCAGACAGAAGTGGTCATCGCTACTGCCATTACACTCACCTTCGTCGAGAAAATGGCGCATTAAATACAGGCAGGGAAATACTCTTAGTGTTGTTCTACGAACGAAACGTGTATTGCAATGGGCTGCAACAATCGGCCAAACTTCGTGTCAGCCTATGGGAACAGGATGTTCCAATCTCAAACACCGCCAGGTATCAGGATAGAAACCTGTTCTAGATTAATCACTTTAGTGGTAGTGTCGAAAAATTCAGACAGCAAATGAGCATCGTTAGCTTAATAGCAACAGCGCAAAATTTCAGGGCTGTGCGCTTTCTAGTAATATTTTTGTGCATCCCATTAACATTTACAAGCAGTTGTAAGCTCCAACGCAGAAAATGTGACTTTTGATTCAAGAAACCCTAGCGCTGCAGGGAGAATGAACTATCAGATGCCGAGGTTCTAATACAAGAAACGATGAAATGCTGCCATTAATAACGATTTTGTCTACTAGCTTCGAAACAAGTCCTGATACGCCTAGAATCAGGCGACACCAAACTACGGCCGCGACCTCAGTTCATCTGACCTGCCAACGGACTTTAATTTTCTAGATAAAACAAAGGGAACACGAGACATTGTGATATAATTTATATCAACTATTGTGTTTCGAGTAATAGCAAATCTCCACACGTGCGGAGACCTCCTGGCTACTATGTGTCTTAAATTCACTGTAAGCGGCGACAAAAATGTTTCTGTTCGAAGACCAAACTAATCCCTTTTGCTGTAGTCGATGTTGATATACCCACATCATCATCATCATCATTATCAGCCAATTCATTCATTAAATGATGTGGCCTCTTTGAGTCGTGGATTCAGATAGGCTATCAGCAATCTTCTGCAAGTGGGACGGTCTTGGGCAGTTCTCTGCCAGGTGTTACCAGCGATCTTCTTGATGTCTTTGTCCCATCTGTCTGGTGGTCTTCCTCTAGGCCTCCGGTGCTCTCTCGGACTCCAGTACTAGCTTCGTCCATCTGTTGTCTTTTCTTCTTGCGACGTGGCCAGCCCACTGCCATTTCAAGGAACCTACTGTCTCTAAGATGTCGTTAACCTTCGTCACAGACCGGATGACATCTGCCCTTTTCCTGTCCTTTCTTGTATAGCCCAGCATTGATCTCTCCATGGCTTTCTGTGCTGTCCTAAGCTTCCCTTTTGTAAATGAGTTCAGTGTCCATGTCTCGAAGCCATACGTCATCACAGGAAGAATGCATTGATCAAATACTGCTTTCTTCAGATTTACGGGCATTTTTGGTCTGAATACTGTTCAATTCTTCCCAAATGCTTGCCTGCCAAGCTTGATGCGTCGATTTGATTTCTGGCTTTATGTCTCCCGTCATATTTATAATCTGGCCAAGGTATACATATTCACTGATCTCTTCTAATAAATTGTCCTTGACTTTCACATCTCCAGCTGGGACTCTTTTGTTGGACATTACTTTTGTTTTGGAAAGGTTCGTGTTCAAGCCAACCAGCTGACATTCCGATGCAAGCATCTGTAACTAAGTTTTGGAGCTCTGCGAAGTCTTTGGCCCACATCGGAGTCGCATAAACGTTCAGCAATGTCTGCAAACAGAACCTTTTTGATCCCTCTTGCACACTTAACAAAAATAAATAAATAAATAAACGCGCGCCACAAAGGTATTATCCGAATGGGACGGAAATCTGTAGATATGATGTACATGTATAGGCAAACGAATGATTAACGCCGGCCGGAGTGTCCGTGCGGTTCTAGGCGCTACAGTCTGGAACCGCGCAACCGCTACGGTCGCAGGTTCGAATCCCGCCTCGGGCATGGATGTGTGTGATGTCCTTAGGTTAGTTAGGTTTAATTAGTTCTAAGTTCTAGGCATGGGAGAAGCAAGGTTACCCAAGAGACTCATGGATTCAGCAGTAGAGGGTAGGAGGAGTCGGGGCAGACCGAGGAGAAGGTACCTGGATTCGGTTAAGAATGATTTTGAAGTAATAGGTTTAACATCAGAAGAGGCACCAATGTTAGCACTGAATAGGGGATCATGGAGGAACTGTATAAGGGGGGCTATGCTCCAGACTGAACGCTGAAAGGCATAATCAGTCTTAAATGATGATGATAAGTTCTAGGCGACTGATGACCTCAGAAGTTAGGTCGCATAGTGCTCAGGGCCATTTGAACGATTTGAATGATTAACATTGAAGAAAAAAATGGATGTTTCATTCAAGAGAAAGAGCTTCACAAATTAAGCAAGTCAATAACGCGTTCTTCCATCTCTGCCCTTATGCAAGCAGTTTTCCGGCTTGGCATTGACTGACAGAGTTGTTGGATGTCCTCCTGAGGGATATCGTCCCAAACTCTGTCCTGTCCAACTGGCGTCAGATCGTCAAAATCACGAGCTGCTGGCGCCTCAGACCGTCAAAATCACGAGCTGTTTGGGGGATCCTGCCCACAATGGCCCGCACGTTCTCAAATGGGGAGAAATCAGCGATACTGCTGGCGAAGGTAGGGTTTGGCAAGCACGAAGACAATCAGTAGAAACTCCCGTGTGGGCTGGCATTATCTTGCTGAAATGTAAGCACAGTATGGCTTGTCACCAAACCCCACCAGAAAGGGGCGTAGAATATCGTCGACGTACCGCTGTGCTGTAAAGGTTGCGCTGATGACAACCAAAGGGGTCCAGCTGGGAAACGAAATGGCACCTCCGACTATACACCTGGCTGTCAGGCTACACGGCGGGCTACAGCCACGGTGTTTGTGGCGTCTCCATGACTGATCATCTGGGGCTCAGTTCGAAGCTGGACTCATCACTGAAGATAGTCCTACTCCAGTCAATGAGATTCCAGGCCGCAGACGTGTCTGGAGATGCCCCGGGCAGCGGAGTTTCTGACCCTCGAGCGCCATATGGCCCGACAACCAGGTGAGATGGTTTGGTGTGCCATTTCATTTCAGAGCAGGACTCACTTAGTTGTCATCCGCGACACTCTTACAGCGCAGCTGTACGTCGACGGTATTCTATGCCCCGTTGTGTTGCCTTTCATCGCCTTGTCTTCGTTTTGCCAAACTTCACCTTGGCCAGCACGACTACCGTCCCCCCCTCCCCCCCCCCCCCCCACCAAATTAAGAACGTTTGGAGCATTATGGGCCGGGACCTCCAGACGGTATGGGAGTTTGTGTGAAGCTCCTCCTCTTGAATGAATCATCAAATGTTTCTGAAATACTACTCATTTGTCTGGACATGTACATCACATCTACCGATTTCCGTTCCATTCGGGTAATTGTTTCGTGGTGCGCTGTTACTTTCTCTGAGAGTGTATTATGACGATAAGAACGGTTTCTTGCATGGCTAGATGGTGAGAGTTCGCTAATGGTGGTCCACGCCAGAAACGTTAATGCAATGCCCGCCAGCGTATCAGTTGCGTGGGCGTCTGACGCGCACGGTGAGGTGAGGGCGTACCACGTAGCGTGGAGTGCCACGAGGCGCGCACCTGCGCCCGTGTCCTCCAGGTTGAGAGCTTCCGTGCCTTCCGGCAGCGGTGACCACGGACCGAGTAGGTGGTGGCGGCGGCGGGGGCGGAGCGGAGGCGTGCCGGAAGCGGCCGCTCTCCGGAGGGTCGTGCGCTGCGCTGCGCTACGCCCTGCAGCCGCTTCTTGGAAGTAATTGGAAATGGCGGGCCACTACGCGACCAACATACAGGCTCGCTTCCCCACCAGGCGGCTCGGTCACGCACATGCCGCTGCCTTTGTTTCTGCTTTGTCGGAAGCCCCACGTCCCCTGGTACTGTCTCCGCCCACACCTCCCTATTTTGGTTGTGTGGATTAGTGATGGATATGGCATCGATGGAGCAGTGAACAGAAAGGGATAAAGAAAGAAACACACACACACACACACACACACACACAGAGAGAGAGAGAGAGAGAGAGAGAAGCGGAATTACCTCTTCGGGACATGGGTGTGGGAAGGACCACATCATGTGTTTATATTTATATAAATGATATGCCCTCTAGTATTACGGGTAACTCTAAAATATTTCTGTTTGCTGATGACACTAGCTTGGTAGGAAAGGATGTTGTGTGCAACAGTGGCTCGGTTTCAAATAGTGCACTACATGACCTCAGTTCACGGCCTGTAAAAAATAAACTAACGCCAAATCACAGTAAGACTCAGTTTTTACAGTTTGTAACACACAATTCAACAAAACCTGACGTCTTAATTTCACAGAATGGGCATATGATTAGTGAAACTGAACAGTTCAAATTTCTAGGTGTTCAGATAGATAGTAAGCTGTCGTGGAAAGCCCACGTTCAGGATCTTGCTCTAAGACATAATACTGCCGTGTTTACTATTCGAACGGTATCAGAAGTGAGTGATCGTTCGACATGAAAATTAGTCTACTTTGCTTATTTTCATACGCTATTGTCGTATGGTATTATATTTTGGGGTAACTCTTCTCATTCTAAAAGGATATTTTTGACTCAGAAACGGGCGGTTCGGGCAATAAGTGGTGTTAGTTTACGAACCTCTTGTCGACCTCTGTTCACGAGTCTGAGTATTTTGACATTGGCCTCTCAATACGTATACTCCTTATTGTCGTTTCTTGTTACCAATATTAGTTTATTCCCAAGAATAAGCAGTTTTAACTCGGTTAATACTCGTCAGAAATCACACCTTCATTTGCATCAGACTTCCTTAACTCTTGTGCAAAAAGGTGTGCAGTATACAGCTGCATCCATTTCTATAAGCTGCCACTCGAATTCTTACCAGTAATCCACGCGCTTTCAAATAGAAACTGAAGAGTTTTCTCATGGGTCACTCCTATTCTGTCGAGGAGTTCCTTGAAAAATTAAGCTGATTTTTATTGTATTGCTGATAGCGTTTACTTAAACTTATGGACTGACTTTTTTAAGGTTGATGGCCATTTATTTTTATCTGTTATTACGTTTATGTTGTAATTTCGTGTACTGACACGTTCCATGACCTTGGAGATTTGCTCCTCAGTTTGGTCCACCGGAACTTGATGAATAAATAAATAAATAAATAAATTTAAGAGTGAGTCCCGGAATTTATATGTTCTGACTTGCACGGAAAGTGAAGGTTGTGGTCGAGAAAGAAACTATGCTACAAGTAAACGCTGGACTCCAGACTTCGCACACTGTACATAGCAGAGTGAGCAGAGGCGCGGCAGCGCAACAGAGTTTCTGCAGGTCAGCGCGCACTGCCCGAGCAGAGGCATGCCACAGCTCGTTAGTGGCCCAGCGCTAGGGAAGCACAAATGGTTCAAATGGCTCTGAGCACTATGGGACGTAACTTCTGTGGTCATCAGTCCCCTAGAACTTAGAACTACTTAAAACTAACTAGCCTAGGGACATCACACACATCCATGCCCGAGGCAGGATTCGAACCTGCGACCGCAGCAGCCGCGTAGTTCCAGACTGCAGTGCCTAGAACCGCTCGGCCACTCCGGCCGGCTAGGGGAGCACAGAGCTCCTGCAATGTCTACCAGGAGTCTGTCTTGCCGACTCTGATTCGAAACTAGGTAGACCTTTACGGTTTCGTAGGTAATGAGACGTTTTCGATATTAAAAAAAATAAAAAAACCTTAATGCGATCCCCTAAATAGACAGTAACAGCCAGTGACAGAAAATGAAGTGCTTAAAATACAGACTTTCTCGTGCTTGTCAAACTGTAGACTGTGCGTTTGGTATAGTGTTTTTAAACGGCTTTGTGGCTGTAATTGGAAGGTGTAGACAGAATTGTGAAGGCTGCATGCGTACTGCATAATTACTTGAGAAGTGAAAACGTCATGTCAAGTGATTTCACCGAGGAGAAGGAAATGGAACCACCGAGTACTGACCAGCTTCTGTCGCCTACTCCAAGTAAGTGTAGAAAAAAGAAGCCAATACTGAAGTGAAGAGCTAAACATCAATAATATCAAATGTCAACTGTGAAGATGTAAATATAACAAACAAATAAATAAATCAATACTTACAACTGCTATAATGTAATTCCTCCGCAACCTTCTTCAAATTTCACCCATCATTATTTCACTGAAAAATATTTGTAGTTGCCAGAATATCGCTGCAGATATGGAATTTTCGCATATTAATCAGATGGCAAAATACTTTCCACTGTGTGTGCTGTAATTTGCCAAAATCTTGTTTCG
This sequence comes from Schistocerca cancellata, assembly GCF_023864275.1. NCBI lineage: Eukaryota > Metazoa > Arthropoda > Insecta > Orthoptera > Acrididae > Schistocerca > Schistocerca cancellata. The sequence continues at coordinate 428,633,159 of NC_064627.1, forward strand.
GTATCTCAGACCGTTTATGAGATATAAGGGATTTATGAATATTTCATTCTGGCTTTCCCGCTGTCGCTCGCGTTCAGGATGGAGTGCTTTACGTACAACCCATTTGCTTGACATTGCTGACAGATAGCGATTTCCTTCCAAAAAAGTTCAAACGATAATTCAGTGTATTAGTTACGTTCCACACGCAGCGGCAGCATATGACCTACTATACACCAAACGCAAATTCATGGCGACCTCTATTTTTCAATGGAAACTTTAAGAATTTCTTGTAGTACTTTATCTAATCTCGAAATATGATAATAACTGCGACCATTAACGAAATTATGGGCAGTTGATCATTAAGCTGATGAATGAAGCTATGAGATGTGCAAGAATCATTAATTACCAAACAGTTTCTTGACAATCGTTTCAAAATATTTCAGATCGGCCGGCACGCGCGGTACGCCGTTCACGCAGTCAAGCGAGGCTATTACCTACCGCGACGAATCAACGGGTCCCGAGGGGATGAAACAAGCGATGGGGATGGCAGTTATCACTGAAACAACCGGTTTTACGTTATACCGCTTTTTTCGATCTCTAGTTTAACGTGACTGTTAAAACCGCTGAAAATCACGTTTCTCAAACAACCGGTTTTCGGTTTCTTATTACCATTATTTACAAAAACGAGCATAAGACATCGAAGAAAGATTGAAAAATTCTAAGAGTGACTCCCATTTTATAGGTAAATATACGAAAAACAGTCTATCCACCATTCCCTCCTGTCCTATAAAAGTAGTCCGTGGTTGAATACTACCTAAAATCCCCAGTATTATCCCACTGATTCCAATATTTTTTAAATCGCTGCTCAAAAAGCTTGCTGTTATCGAGGGTCATACCACGTTTTGGACTTAACGGATGGGCAGTGCTAAAGAGTGAAAAGTGAGGTTGGATAACTCTATTCTTTGTGTTAAGTTTGCTGTTTCCAAGGGTTACAAGCAGATGAAGGTATATTATGTCAATACAGGCCACATAGCAGCTACTTCCAATTTTTATTGTAAACTACGGATGAATTATGTAGTTTTTAATATATTAATGTCGCCATAGCTTCCTTTCTCTTTTATTATTTCATAGGAATTATTTCATAGGAGTATTATTTCATAGGAAGTTTTTGCCTAAAATTTATAGTGTTCTTTTCTTTAATTGTTTCGAATGAAAGACCGGATTTTTGTCAAGTATACACCTTCAGTTTTTATGGGGAATTTGAATAAATTGATTTCTTATCGACAAAACGAAAATTGCTCTTTCAAAAAAATCACTTGAACAATTGAGATAGAAGACAAAGTATAGCATTTGCGAGAAACAATTACATGATAGTACTTAAAATTTTAATAATAACTTAACCCATTGGACAATATTTATGTTCCACTCTATTCATAAATACTCGTTCATACTGTGTTGATCTGTAAGTTGTGTCCTTTGATCAATATCAAGCAAAGAACGAAACCTATCACTCAGAAGGAACGGAACTTGCTACCAAACTTATTTATTTAAAGAAGTTTTATTTAGAAATCGAAATACCTGCTATAACCGAGAGCAGACAACTACCGAAAAATACCAGTCATTCCTAAGTAAAATACCGGTATCGATTTTTGCCGTCCCTGGGAGGCGGTCGCAGGTAGGCGAGCATTGTGCGGCGCGGACAACGGGACAGAGCCGGCCGGCTGCCCGAGCTGAGGTCCTGCGCTGCGCCGCACAATGCTCGCCTACCTGCGCTCCCAAGCATCGTCCCCCCCGGCGCCAGTAATCTCTAATCCCATCTCTGTCTGCAGTTCGCACCAGGGCGCCTTCGGCCTCCCAGTAGCAGAATATGCGTCTGCGAAAATAGTTCACTTTCTCTCCTATCTAAAATCTTTTAGGTATGGAACACCTCATTCAGTTAGTTCAGGGCAATCCGGCGCTGTACGATACCACTCACCCAGACTACCCGAGGAGTAAACTGAAGGACAAAATGTGAAAGAAGGTTGCAGGGAAATTACATTACAGCAAATGTAACTATTATTTATTACTTTATTTATTTATGTCATACGCATTTTAGAGCAATAAACGTTTAAGATTAACGACTAAGTTCTTCGGTTTACTATTGGCCTCTTTTTATAGCTCCATACTGCAACTGAACAGAATCTTTCGCTGACAAAATACTCGTTAAATTTTTCTCTCGAAAGACAAGCTTCACTCGTGTTTCTGCATCTACATGGACCAGGTGACAGAAGCTGGTCAGTACTCAGTGGTACTAGGCCGTCTTTCTCGGCGGGATGATTTGAGGAAATGTTTTCAGTTCTTAAAGAATTAATGGCTCTGAGCACTATGGGACTTAACATCTATGGTCATCAGTCCCCTAGCACTTAGAACTACTTAAACCTAACTAACCTAAGGACAGCACACAACACCCAGCCATCACGAGGCAGAGAAAATCCCTGACCCCGCCGGGAATCGAACCCGGGAACCCGGGCGTGGGAAACGAGAACGCTACCGCACGACCACGAGATGCGGGCTCTTAAAGAATTACGCAGTACTCATGTAGCTGTCACAATTCAATCTACACTCTTTAGTTTACACTGAAAAGACCGTTTAAAAAACACGAAAACTGGAACCTGTTGCACCAAAGGAACACTCTGTAGTTTGACGAGCACAAAAATCTCTAGTTAAAAACTTTATTTTTGTCATTAGCAGTAGCTCTAGCTTTAGGGTAGGGTCCACTAAATTCTTTAATAACGAGAATGCTTCATCACCTACGATAACGTCTACGGCTCCTGAGTTCCGTATCAGTCAGAACTTACAACTTCACAGACGCATTCGCAGTGGGCACTGCAGGGCGCTCCGTGCTTCGCTAGCGCTACGCCACTGCTGAACTCTGGCATGCCATGGTTCTATCTTCTCCACAGTCTCCAGTTTACACTCAAAATTCCGTTGACACACACGAAATATAGAACTCAATATAACGAATGCACACTCTACAGTATCACGAGCACGAAGAAAGTCTCCTGTTATGCCCTGAACACTAAATGGCGGCAAATGTTGCTACTAAACCGTCGTAAATTTTATTTAAATAAAGTCTTAATTTATAGGCTATTCTCTAGTTAATTCCTATTACTAGCTCTCCAATGGAATGTTACTTACCAAATAAATACAAAATGTCCTCTTTTATATCATAGAATGACAAGTTTACTGCTCAAATTGTTCCTGAGAAAGAAGTCGTCATTTATGCTATGCACTAACTTCAGGGCTATTTTGCAGGCAAAATCAGCAGACAGTCTTCTGCTTTAGACACTGTTATTACAATCTAAGCAAGTTCTAGCTCGGTGTTCTGCAAAAACTGCTCCTTAGCAGTGGTTAAAGTCCGTAACTGTAGTCTTCATTCAATTCTCCATTGATTACGTTTTTATCAGCTTCTCCAAGCAAATTACCAGTATGTTAGTGCTCGGCACCATTTTGGCCACAGGCAGGCCATTCGAGTGTTTCAAATGTAATGTGTTAATATGCATAAACACTATTAGCAAGCTTTTTTTAAAATATTTGTACACATATACTTTTGATGATTGAACTTATGGGCATCAAATAATTTAAACCACTATTTCATTGTTCAATTTAAAAAGTTTAAAAGACTAAATAGCATGAGCTTAGCATACATCGACTGTATTATATAGAAGCCAAACTGGAAAAATGTTATCAACAGTCAGACCGGTAATACTCGTCCTCGCACGCTCAGTAGGTATTAGTAACGCTGCTCGTCGATATTTCTAGTACTGACAGTACGTCGAAACTCCTCCTCAGACGGTCATTATATTGACTTGTTGACAACATCTGCAGCTGTGCTTACCATCACGCCTGATACGCTGGGTGCGGAATGGGCAGAATTCGAGTTTTGATTTGATGTATGCCGTATGACGAAGGTCCAGACTTTATAATTATGGCAAGTGAAAAGTAAGGCACAATTGCATGGAATGTAACTATGGTCGCCGTCCGCCTTCCTCGCATCAGCGAAGAAAGTTAATAAGGGAGCGGACAGCTACTAGTGTAACAGTTAGGCGGACAGAAATAAAGTCGTGACACGGGGTATACTAGCGCTGTAATGGCAGCAGTAAGGGGGAAGCAAGCAAGCGGGCGGCGGAAACGCGCTACGTTGCGAAACGTGGCGACGGCTGCGGCCGTTCCGAGAAGCGGCCGGCAAGGCTCGCGTGTCTAATTTTACTGTCCGCAGGCCGCGGGCTCACGCACCGAGTGTTTCTACCTGCCGGGCGGGCTCTCTGCTCTAACTTAAGTCTGCATCGCGCGCGCGCGCGCGCGCACACACACAAAGCACGCGCGCGCTGTTACGTAAAATAATAAAAAAAATCGTGGGCTGTGTTTGGAGATGACGGTATCTATCAGGTAAAAAAAGAATCGTCACTCCTGACAACCGGTTTCGACAGCTTCTTGTCTTCACAAACATTTGTTACAAAACGTGTTCATAGTCAGAATCTCATGTCATGTTTTCATTCTGGCCGATAAAATGTAGCACATTATACATAGGTTAGTTAGAAATGAAACATTACATTTAAGAAACACCCTGTCCGTATAAGTAGCGCTAACAAATGACTGTTAATTCTTAAAAATCACAGTATACAATAAAATGTACATCTGCACAATTGTTTACGTTTGCATGATATGTTCCATACATTGAGGATCCACCTTGGACTGTTGCGCCGGCCGGAGTGGCCGTGCGGTTCTAGGCGCTACAGTCTGGAACCGAGCGACCGCTACGGTCGTAGGTTCGAATCCTGCCTCAGGCATGGATGTGTGTGATGTCCTTAGGTTAGTTAGGTTTAATTAGTTCTAAGTTCTAGGCGACTGATGACCTCAAAGTTAAGTCGCATAGCGCTCAGAGCCATTTGAACCATTTGGACCGTTGCATCGCATACCTCGTCTACGCTGTCACGCAAACGTAAACAGCTGTGCAAATCTACATTTTACAGTATATTGCGATTTTAAGAATTAACAGTCATCTGTTAGCGCTACTTATACGGACGTTGTCATGTGCACAAAGTGTGTCTTAACTGTAATGTTTCACTTCTAACAAATGTTCAATGTGCTGTATTTTATTCAGCACAATGACAACATGGCATGAGGTTCCAACTCACAAACAACGTTCAGTAATAAACACTTCTGAAGACAACTATATATGTTGAAATTTTTTACCAATTAAAACACAGATCACTCTGTGTAATTTCTCAACATGCGAAAATTCTGTCTATATTACTTAACGGCAAATCCGGTTCATGGTTCATGTTACCCGATGCCAGTTGCAGTCTGCATATATAATGGCTTCCAGGGGCAACACTAATCTGAGTTTCAATATTTCGGACCATCAACGCCCGAGTTTAAAAATTTTCAAATGCTCTCGTAATCTACTCGTTAAGACATTTAATATTATGTCACTTATTTAACGTCAGAAGAAAAGTATCATAGTTATAATCTGCGTATATGTCGTGCGGCAACGTACGTCACGGCGCGCAAATTACCTAGAATATATTCATCCAGTATTTAAGAATGAGATCACTTAGCGATTTCCAACAAACTTAACACAGAATTTCACACACTTACTCGCTGACACGCTCCCCGCAAATTGACGAGAGGAAAAAAGTCAACTGCTTACATTTTACCTCTTCACGCAGTAGAACTTCAGCATCAAGCATAACGTTGTAATTCATTACTTCTTTGCAACTAACTGTATTCGCAACACACATTGCAGAAAATGTTCACATACACCACTGATGGACCTCCAAAATTATGTCATTGTACGGTACGTAGATCATGAGATAATAGGTCATAAACACGGAGATGCGTGAAAAACTAGCGCACATTACTCAAGACTATACTCATTTAGTGTTTGACAATGAGATCATTTAGTTCCAGTCGCGGATAGTTCACCGTAAGAACGATAAACGGCAAGCCTCAGTGGGCGCTCGGAACTTTATCTTCGTGATCTTTTCGGGAGATATACGTAGGAGGAAGCAATATATTTGCTGACTCTCCTAGGAGCGTACGCTCTTGAAACTTGATAACAGCAAACGCCACCGTCAAGCAGAACGCCTCTCTTGCAGCGCCTACCACTGGAGCATCTCCCTGATGCTTTCGCGCTTACTGTATAAAGCTGTGGCGAAATGCGCCGCCCTTCTTCGGAGCTTCTCTACTTTCTCCGTCAATCCTGTCTGGTACAGATTCCATCATAATGACGAGCAGTATTCAAGTATTGGTCGAGGGAGTTTTTTTAAGCTACCGTCTCTCTTGATGTATTACATTTTTTGAGGATACTTCCAGTGAATCATTTTGGTATCTGCCTTTCCTGCCATTTGTTTTATGTGGTCGTCCAACATTACATCGCTCCGTGCGCACGCTCCTAGATATTCTACGGAAGTAACTGCTTCCAGTGATTGTTCTGCAATCGTCTAATCATATGATAAGGTGTCTTTCTCTGTATACATAATATGTTATACTTGTTTGAGTGTCAGTTGCCAATCCGTGCACCAAGCGTCTGTCCTCTGCAGGTCTTCCTGCATTCGCTACATTTCCCTAGCGCCGTGACTTCTTCGTATGCGACAGCGAAAAGTGTCATGGAACTACAGACGTTATTCACTAGGTCGTGTACATATATTATGAAAGTGATGGTCCTATAAACAATCTCTTGCGGTAAGCCCGAAGTCAGTCTGAAGACTTCTCTTCATTGAGAATGACATGCTCTGTTCTTTTTGGTAGAAACTCTTCAATCCAATCGCATTTTGGGCTGATATTCCGTACGCTTGTATTTTGTTCATTAGACGGCAGAGCGGAACTGAATCGAATGCCTTACGGAAGTCAAGGAACACGGCATCTTTGTGGGTGCCAGTATCTAACGCCTTCTGGGTCTCGTGGACGAACAGATCGTCTTGGGTTTCTGACAATAGTTGTTTTCGGAATCCATCTTGATTCCTGTAGAGGAGATTTTTGGTATCCAGAAATGTCACGTTAATGTTGTTGTTGGACGCACCACTACCGATGTGCCTTTCTGCTGCTGCGTCAAGGAAAAGCGCAACTATGGTTGCCGTGCAGACAGTCAGTGGCACTCCAGAACGCTGGCCCACATGCCTGTATGACCGAGTGATCGGTATGTCTTCTAGGGTGCAATAATTTGACTCACGGACGATGGCAGACGAGTTCAGGTTTGTTACGCGCTCTCACGTCACGCATTTTCCAATATTCAAGGAAATTTCAGTAACGTTCTGAACGCTTTGTTGTGAATGTCGTTAACAATGCTAATGCCCGCATCTCGTGGTCGTGCGGTAGCGTTATCGCTTCCCACGCCCGGGTTCCCGGGTTCGATTCCCAGCGGGGTCAGGGATTTTCTCTGCCTCGTGATGGCTGGGTGTTGTGTGCTGTCCTTAGGTTAGTTAGGTTTAAGTAGTTCTAAGTTCTAGGGGACTGATGACCATAGCTGTTAAGTCCCATAGTGCTCAGAGCCATTTGAACCATTTTTGCTAATCATTAGTATATAAAACCATGTAGTACACTTTATGCCAAACGACGTTTGCCGCACGCCGTCTCCATAGTGTTGCCAAAAGCGTAGCATGAGCCTCCGGAACGCGCCTGTAGCGTTGTTCACTAGCGAGATGTCTCCCTCTACTACCCTGAGGGGTAAAATGAAATTTTCTGAGGGGCAGGAAAAGTGTTTTGGTCGTGCAACTAAATTACATCTAAAAGATCATTACTATTATTACTATTTCCTAAAACTATAATACAGGTAACGTAAGTTCCCTATAATTATATATTTTTTTCATAAAATTAAGACACATATGCTTAAATATCCCGTGAAAATGCCTTCTGAGTTTGCATAGTTTTCGCAATATCCTAGAATTCGTTTCTTTATTCACTTCACAACAATAAACTAACTACTTGACAGTACAATACAACGGTAACTGCTTAATGACTCCTACACCGCTGCATTATTATTTTTATTACTGGCAGTGTTCAAGTACGAATCATTAGCAACATTCGTCTTCCAATTTCTGTCAGTTCAGCTGTAAGAAGTCCAGTGATCAAGTGACTTGCAACAGTAAGAATAGTGGGCACACTTTAACTTGATTGATTTTAAATGGGAATTTAGGGTGCGAGTAAAGCAAGTATCGTTAGGAAGAGGAATGGTGGAGAATAAACGTACATTGTAACAACGCCTATCCTCAGCGTCGATAACTAGCATTATTTAGTAAAAACAATTAGTAGGTAGCACTCACGATGCGCCGAGAATTGCTGTATCGATCTGTGAAAAAGGTTGTTAGAAACAAGCAGTACCAATAGTCCACTGACTCATTAATTCGTGGTTTAATAAACATCTTCAAAAACCAAGCATCATTTATCTTTCGTCATAGTAAAAATAGATATATTTAAAGAAAATTCTTTTTCATTCTAACGTTTAATTAGACATCAATGTTGGTGATGATGGGTAGGAAGGAGGACGTACTAATATCTGACAGGGCTCAGGAGTAATGGTCTCAGAAAGGATAGGAACCAATGCTTTACTATTTGCGACTGTAGGCGGCTTGTGGGTCCCTCAGCCACATATATCAGATTAATTTTTGTATATTTACGCGATCTACGTAAAAAGAGTTTTCCATTTTAACAACATACATCACAACTAGTCACAAAGAATCAAAGCAGTACATATTCTGCAATAAGTGGAAGCTTTCTTTTTGATTTTCTTCGTTGTTAGACAAGGAGGAAAGGCTGGCATGTTCATGCAGGGGAGAGAGTTTTTAAGGAAAAAAAGAAATGCCTCGGTTTATTTATTTGGCAAGATTGCAGATTAGCTTGTAAGTGGGTCGGCAGCAGAAATGGATAAGTAACTTCAGAATATCTTTGTTTTCCCAAGATACTAACCAAGTCAGATTTTGTGACGCGATTACGATCTAAAGCGCGATGTGAACATTAAGAGACACGCCCACTATCAAACGTCCCGAAGTAGACATAGCGCGTGACATGACATAATCTGTCCATCTTGACTGGGCTTGTGACGTACTGACATAGTCGAGCGAGCGGACGTTGAACAAATCGCAGATTGGCAGATGTTAAATGAAACGCGGTTTGAAAGAAATGAGAAATACTTACTCCAAAAACCTAGAAATGTTGGTCTATGTAAAGAAATGGTAGTTTACAGACACTTGTTGATGTCACAGAGACTGAAACCGTGAACGGTAAAGGCAGAGATTCGGAAATCTGATTACAAAGAAGAAAAGCACTCAGCAGCAGTATTACTGCAAAAGCGAATGATAAAAATGCGATATTATGGATCTCCCATAGCAAGTGAAATGGTTAAAACTCAAAAACTTTGAAGATCTGTGAGAGTGCATTTCAGGAGCTGTAAGAAATCAGCTATATTAACAACTGCTCGGAGATCCCTGGTACAAAGGAATTGTTGGGAGGCAGTAAGCAAATGCTACACAAACTGCAAAAAAGGGCAGAGGAACTTATCCACAGAACTACTATCCAGTACCACTCACTTCCATTTGTAGCAGAATTCTAGAACATATTCTGAATTCGTAATTATCTACGAGAGAAAAATTGACTTACCGGCACATACCAAAACACTGATCATGCCAGACCCTACTAGCGCCACTCATAGGCGATATACGAATAGTCATCAACAGACGCTGATACCGCTTTTCTAGATTTTCTAACAGCTTCCTAGTGACACCATACTCACAGTTACTAAGTATGAATGACAACTATCTGAGTGGACTAAGGACCGGCTGAATTCAGCATGTAATCCTGGAAAGACAGACAAACGGCTCCACCCATTCACTCACTCTCCTTCTCCCGTTCGCTCTCTCTCTCTCTCTCTCTCTCTCTCTCTCTCTCTCTCTCTCTCTCTCTCTCACACACACACACACACACACACACACACACACACACAGAGAGAGAGAGAGAGAGAGAGAGTGTGAGAGAGAGGAGGGGGGGGCGGTGAGGGGAGGGAGGGAGGGAGAGAGAAATAATTTAGAATTTACTCCAGAGAATAATGATTGTGCTACCATTCCTCATACTATATTCAGTAGAACAAAACACGCATAAAAGACAAGAGAAGCAAATGGTCATCAAGATTTTCTCACAAGCCGCAATTGTGATATCTGTATAGAAAAGGGTAAATCTCTGCTTCAAGTGGGCATATGAGTCAAAAATAACGAAAATCAACGCATTTGATGAACAGTGTCTCAGACGTGACTGTACTTTCGTTCTTGGCACGGTGCAGTCTCTTGTTGACATTTACAACTTCATGCCGCAGAACGCCATTTGGGCCATATTTTGAGGGTATAAGTCGCAGACACCTTGAAACTGGACAGTACCAGACAGCGGTCTTGGCACTGTTGACTGTGCAACTGGGTATTTCAAGGCGTTTTTTTAAGGCGTTGGAGACGGTTTTGAGACAGGAAATGCCCCTACTACGCCGCAACAAGATGGGCCGAGAGGAACCAGTCCCCGGCAGGACCGATATCATGAAATCCAATAGTATGTATGAGTCTGCAGATTTTCAAGCTGTCGGTATCTGCATTCATTTGTGGTGTCAGCATCATCGAAGATGGACCATTAATTATTTTTTCTGTTTTATTTTCTCTTCTCCCTAGTTCGTAAGAACTATACAACATGTAGACAAAAAAAGTATTTGTCAGTAGCCTATCTATGGAAATCCACCACCAGCTCCACACACCGCTCCGAAAATTAGCTTCGAAACATCACTACCACAAAGGGACGTAATATACGAAGATGGGCTACTAATTTTTACCTTCTTACGTAACCATAATCAGCTTAATAAGTTACAGCTGCAAAATACTAAAGCGAATTCTTTACAGACGAATGGAAAAACTGATAGAAGCCGACTTCGGGGAAGATCAGTTTGGATTCCGCAGAAATGTTGGAACACGTGAGGCGATATTGACCATACCACTTATCTTAGAAAATAGAATTAAGGAAAGGCAAACCTACGTTTCTAGCATTTGTAGACTTAGAGAAAGCTTTTGGCAATGTTGACTGGAATACTCTCTTTCAAATTCTAAAGATGGCAGGGGGTAAAATACAGGGAGCGAAAGGCTATTTACAATTTGTACAGAAACCAGATGGCAGTTATAAGAGTCTAGGGGCATGAAAGGGAAGCAGCGGTTGGGAAGGGAGTGAGACAGGGTTGTAGCCTGTCCCCGATGTTATTCAATCTGTATATTGAGGAAGCAGTAAAGGAAACAAAAGAAAAGTTCGGAGTAGGTATTAAAATCCATGGAGAAGAAATAGAAACGTTGAGGTTCGCCGATGACATTGTAATTCTGTCAGAGACAGCAAAGGACTTGGAAGAGCAGTTGAACGGAATGGACAGTGTCTTGAAAGGAGGATATAAGATGAACATCAACAAAAGCAAAACGAGGATAATGGAATGTAGTCGAATTAAGTCGGGTGATGCTGAGGGAATTAGATTAGGAAATGAGACACTTAAAGTGGTAAAGGAGTTTTGCTATTTGGGGAGCAAAATAACTGATGATGGTCGAAGTGGAGAGGATATAAAATGTAGACTGGCAATGGCAAGGAAAGCGTTTCTGAAGAAGAGAAATTTGTTAACATCGAGTATAGATTTAAGTGTCAGGAAGTCGTTTCTGAAAGTATTTGTATGGAGTGTGGCCATGTATGGAAGTGAAACGTGGACGATAAACAGTTTGGACAAGAAGAGACTAGAAGCTTTTGAAATGTGGTGCTACAGAAGAATGCTGAAGATTAGATGGGTAGACCATATAACTAATGAGGAGGTTTTGAATAGAATTGGGGAGAAGAGGAGTTTGTGGCACAACTTGACAAGAAGAAGGGATCGGTTGGTAGGACATGTTCCGAGGCATGAAGGGATCACAAATTTAGCATTGGAGGGCAGCGTGGAGGGTAAAAATCGTAGAGGGAGACCAAGAGAAGAATACACTAAGCAGATTCAGAAGGATGTAGGTTGCAGTAAGTACTGCGAGATGAAGAAGCTTGCACAGGTTAGAGTAGCATGGAGAGCTGCATCAAACCAGTCTCAGGACTGAAGACAACAACAACAACAACAACAACAACAACGTAACCATAAGCTCTGATTGTGACTTAGTGCAATTTCTCAGCAATCCGTCCAAATTATTGATCTATTCGGTTTGAACTGAAAGGCTTATGTAAGAGTTAAATAGTGACTAATAAGTAAATATTATAATCCAAGTCTTACTAACTAATAGGTAAATATCATAATTAACCCTCTCCTATCTGACGGGACTTAAGAGTGCCGTCCCCTTCCTGGTCATAAAACAGCAGAGAGATTTATGACTGACGTTCTGTCGGGACAGGAAAGTCTTTGGCTGTGACAGTTCAGTATCTCTGCCCACAGACGACAGAAAAATACGACAGACAGTCGTACCGCTGTGTTGTTCTTTTCGTCGCAATAGTTTACGGTCCCTGCTGACATGAATGGACATTATTATGAGTGTTGTGATACTTATGATCTGGTTTCGTATTATTTTCGTTAATTTAAACTGATGTTATGAATGCAGTAAGTAAATTACCCGTGAGATTTAATGAATTTATCCAGATGGGACTCAGAAGTCGTACTTGTTTTTTGTATATAAATTAAATATATTTATTCCAATCCACTACCGTGTTCTTAGTTACATTGGTAATATTCTCCCCATATCCCTTGGCCCAGTTTTACATAGATTGGGCAGGAAAGGGTTAAAAAGTACAGGTTTTTCCTTGAAGTCATAACCTCGTAGATCCTTCGTCCAAGTTCTTCGTTTGTCACTTACGATGCATTTTGCGAGGGTAGTAGAAACAGGCCATGTCATGGATGGAACACTGTACCCTTCGTCTTGTAACAGGAGAGCTAACATCGTTATGTTAACTCGTACTAAAGTGCTTACCACTCCAAGATAAGAAAAATTCCCAGCTGGCGGGTATATCCTCTCATCAGGGACATCCCAGCAGTTAAATGACAAACGAGCTTCACTTTACAGAACGGCGGCACTTTACCCAAAACAACAACACAGGTTCGTAAACACAGTTTCTTTCCGAGAAACGTGCCTCGCTTCTCCGTTGTAAAAATTAGTATTGTTCCCAAGTAGCAGTCAATTTTAGTGAGTAAATTAAGAATGTACGCTGTTGTAAATCAGTAACTGATCTTTCGTACCATTCTAGAAGAACGCCTTGCTACCAGTATAATATTTTTCTTTCTGGTGTCAGTGTTCGATTGGACCAATAAACTATTATTTTTCTTCGGGCAAGTTGTGACCTGCCTCGCAGCTTAGCATGGCTTTCGAACTCAGGCTAGTATCGAGAATATCGAAAACATGGTTGCTTATCCGCTACAGGCGCTCTCGTATTTACAGTCGTATGTAATATGATTAATGACAATTTACGTATATGCAACATCGTAAATCATCTGTAAAATGTTCCCTGGACGTTCTGACTTTATCCACTAAATCGTTTATGTGTATTGTAAACACTAAAGACCCTGTCACACTTCCTGGGGTACTCTGGAAATTACCTCTGGATCTATCAGTTTTCTTCCGTTAAGAGCGACCTGTTGAGTTCAGTCTGTCTTGAATCCAGCCACAGATCCCGTCCGTTATTCGGTTAACTCGTATTTGTTTACTAAACAATCGTTAAGCTAAAAAGAGACTTTCTGCCCCAGCCTTGACCATGAATGCAATCTGCATTTGACGGCGTGCACAAATTGAGGGACTGTCCGCAGTTTTTCTTGTGAAGACCTGCACAGTGAAGGCGACAAATAAGACAACTTGTCACGATGATGCACTTGACAAAAGTGCGAAAACTGAAACTGCCTTAGGAAGGAGCACGTTATCGTAGTCAATGAAGTATGAAGTGTACCGTCGCGCCCGCGTTCGCGATAGTACAGTGTAAACAGGACACACACTCGGAATGGTCAAGCTGGGGCAGAAAATTGTTTTTAACTTGACGACAGTACCGAAAAGTTGTTTAGTAAAAAATAGGCGTTTACCGAGTATCGGACGGTATCTGGATTCAAGGCTTACCTGTAGACAGAACTCAACACGTCGCTCTTAACGGAATAAAACTGATAGATCTAGAGGTAATTTCCGGAGTACCCCAAGGAATTGTGACAGGGCCGTTACCGTTGACAATATGCATAAACGATTTAGTGGATAAAGTCAGAAGCTCCATGGAGCATTTTACAGATGATTTACAAATTTTATGACCACTGTAAACTTACGTGAAAACTATGTTTCCCTAGGTGTGGAATTTTATCGCAGCGTGCTGCGGAATACGCTTGCGTCTTTCGTTGACGCTTAAATATAATTTGACAACTGTAAATGACAGAGTGATACGAGAACTACATTCTGACACTTTCTTTTTAATTCAATGAAAATTTTGTGCTATTGAACTAGAGAAATATTTAAGCTTTTAAGAGAAGTTGATTTTTCGGGCAACTCGATATTTATCACGCCATGTTTCCTAAACTGTGTGACGTACAACAACTTAATTTATAGTTGGCTTCAGTAGTACATGTCGATAACGTGTGCAAACTTGATGGCCAATGCACTCAGTAATAGTGAAGTAATAAATTGAAACGTCACGTATGACGTTGAATATTTAGCAAACCAGCACCCTTTCCCTCTACACTTTTTGTGGGGGGTCAAAGCGAGAAAAAATTTCGGAAACGTTTGAATTTGAAGAGCACAAGGCAAAAATGATGATAGTAATTTTTTCCCATTTTCAGGTTAGGACAGGAATTTGTAACTCAAATAGGGGGGGGGGGGGTGTACACGGCAAGAATGCTGACAGTTACTAAGTTATTTGCCATTTTATTTTTGTTGTGCACGGTACAACCGATGAATGTCATCTGTGGTTCAAATGGCTCTGAGCACTATGGGACTTAACATCTATGGTCATCAGTCCCCTAGAACTTAGAACTACTTAAACCTAACTAACCTAAGGACATCACACAACATCCAGTCATCACGAGGCAGAGAAAATCCCTGACCCCGCCGAGAATCGAACCCGGGAACCCGGGCGTGGGAAGCGAGAACGCTACCGCCCGACCACGAGCTGCGGACTGTCATCTGTGTTCACGGCACATATGATGAGAGTCGTTTCATAAGGATGGCAAAACTTGTTTGATCAGGAGTTCAACGTGCTGTCCTCACTCTTTTGTTTACTTTGTGTTTATGGTTAGAAAGTTGCCAAAGTTTATAGCTTGTGTTCTTGGTAGTAGTTTCTGTGAAAATGAATGAATTGAGTGAGTCAAGTGTGGATGAAGATTGTGAAAACGTCAATAAACCTAGCACAAAGAAGAGAAAATCTCATGAAAGGGTAAGAGATGTGATGAAAAAACTTAAAGTGTGTACTTACGAAACAGGGACAGATTGCAGATGTAAAAGATTACAGTGTTTTGATAGAGTTTGTGAAGGTGAAAGAAAAAGATTATTTTCTCATTTTAATAGTTTAGAATCTAATGATGCCCAGTTCAGATACTTGGCTGGGCTTATCAATGTTTATGACGTCAAAAATTGCAGACCAAGAAAGCCTGAAAATGAATCACGTTTAATGATAAGAGCTACACCTACAAAGTAAGAATAAAGGATAGTGATAATTTTATTGACACCCCTCTGTGTTATAAAGGATTTTTGTCTATTTTTGGTGTAACAAGGAGAAGGGTTCAAACTATTCAAACGAGTCTGAAGGAAACAGGTGAAGCCCCAGCAGAAAAGAGAGGAAAGTATGACCACAAACATTGTAGGACCTCAGAAGAAGTTAAGCAAAGTGTCACTGATCACATTGCGTCGTTTAAGGGGCGTACAAGCCATTATAGTTTTGATTAAACTAAAAAGACATACTTGACAGACACTTTAAATTTGAAAAAAATGTACACATTGTACAAGACAGGTAGGCCTAGTGGTAAGGTTGTGTCCTATGAATATTATAGACAGATATTCGTATCTAACTTTAACATAGCTTTCGGATATCCCAGAAGCGACACCTGCAGTGCACGTGACAGGTACCAAGCAGAAATGAAAGCTCTAAACCTCCAGCTGGAACAGACTAATGATGACAAGGAAAAAGCAAATATTTTAAGCAGTATTAATACAAAACAATGTGAGAATGAACTACACTTGAGGAAAGCTAACATGTTTTATGACACAAAGAGAAAATGTAGGAAAATTTCAAGGAAACGGGAGGATACTGAGGCACTAACCATAATTTAAGCTTACCTAATTTGACCACAAATGACGTTTACTACCGCTGTCAATTGTCATTGTATTTGTTGAATGTCCACATCTTATCTACGGGAAATGCAACTTTTTTTGCTTACCCAGAAACAGAAGGAGGTAAAGGTGCAGATGAAGTAGCATCGATGTTGCACTATTATATCTTCACCATGTTACAGTCCAATGTCAAAAACTTGTACATATTTTGCGATACTTGTAGCGGACAGAACAAGAACCACACCATGTTTCGCTTCTGTCATTATGTGGTACAAATCCTAAAAAACTAGATTGCATAACAATCACATTCCCTATTCGTGGCCACTCTTACCTAGAATGCGATAGAGATATGGTCCTGATAAACGGCAAATTTCCCGCAGAGATACCAGAACTTTGGGTGAATGAAATAAAGAATGCCAGAGTAAAGCCTTCGCCTTTCACTGTGATTGAAACTGACCAAAACCTATTTAGAAAATGGACGCTGCCTTTGTGGAAAATCACTATCACAAAAATGCCCATTTGCTACACGACCAATTCGTGAAATAAAATTTTCAAAAGACCATTGTAGGTTAGTTGAACACAGATCATCTTACACTGGGTGCTTTCTTATGTCACCGATCGTAACACAACACCAACTTACCAAGCTTTCAAGAGAGACAGAAGACCCTGGTGATAATTCGTCCTTCTCTTTACCACCAATTCTGCGTGAAGGTAAGAGAAAATGGCTCAACACTTTACCTTTGCTTTCACATATCAATAATCTATAGACCTATAATGAGTTATAGAATAATACCTCATAACAATAGCGTAACCTTGAAAGTAATGAAAACTTATCAGTACAGGAAATACTTTTGCCGTTATTGCAACAGATATTTAGTTAGGTTATTAGTTAAATTCATATTACGCTATGTACGTAGGTAGGTTACTATTTTATAACAAAAACCACCAGCAGGTTCCATTGTTTTAGCCAAAAAGTTTGCTTTTTTCCAGATCTGATTAAACTACAACCTGCAAAGTACCAAGACCTGCAGCACCTGAAGGAGTTTTGCAGCCCATCTGCTCAAAAGTACTTTGAAGAACTTCCTCATAGACAAAAGATAAGTTGCAAGTAACAGTATTAAAATAAAATCTGTATGGACTTAATGTGTTAAAGTCTACAATATTAAAAAACTTGTAAAATAAACAGTAAACAGAATCTGTTTACAGGTTACAAGATCCTCTGAAGAGAGTGGACTTTCATCGTTTTTACCTTTTTATGACTACCATCACTTTTACCATGTTTTTTGTGTACCTATTTAAGTTTTTAATTAATAAAGTACCTTAAATTGAAAATGTGTTTATTGCATTACATTTATTACCTAAGCAAATAGATATAGAACAATAAAAATGTTGTTGTAATAATTATACGGTGAACGTTTTTGATATACGAGAGACTAGAGCAGAAAATTCGTCGTCCTGAAAAGTTACAAAAAAGTGACTATCATGATTTTTGCCTTGTGTTCTTCATTTATTTTTTCTGTTTGTTGGAAGTGGGTGGGTGCTACAGTTTCCCCGAGACGAGAGCAGTATTGTGTGGTTCAGTGGCGCGCGACATGAGTTCCATCGCGCTGCGACGAACATGTTGCAGTGCAACGCGACAGTACCAGTGGACGCAGCAAAGGCGAAACAGGTAGCGCAGTGCTCGTTCTCAAAACCTGTTAATTTTGGCACTCCCAAAGTACATGGAAGTTACGTAAGAGCAGAGAGACTGTATATCATTGGGAAGAACACACGGGAAGCGAAAAGCAGTCACACAAATGTTTTTACATCGTGAAGAAGGGAGAGCGTCTAACGTTGCTCGACGATGCGGAGGAATGCCTGTTCCCACTGTCTTACAACGCAGACGTATTAGAAACTAATGAATTTTGCAAGAACATCATGATACCCTTGGTAGACGTTGGCGGTTATTCCGAAGCTGTGTCTACAACGCACCAGTTATTATCTTTTAGTCAATTTAACAAAATTAGTTCAGTAAATACCAAGATGGGTAAAGATGCAAACGCCAACCTCTGCGGGCAGTGAATGTTCTCAACAACTGCTCCCGAAATGATGTCCTGGGGTACAGGCCAAGTCTGGTTCCGCTGTGGCCGAGCGGTTCTAGGCGCTTCAGTCTGGAACAGCGCGACCGCTACGGTCGCAAGTTCGAATCCTACCTCGGGCATGGATGCGTGTGATGTCCTTAGGTTGGTCAGGTTTAAGTAGTTCTAAGTTCTAGGGGACTGATGACCTCAGATGTAAAGTCCCCAAGTGCTCAGAGCCATTTGAACCCGTCTGATTCGAAAAATTTACCCATCAAAAATTTTCCTTGTATTATTCAGATTAAATTATTCTACTACAGTCACCTTTTTGAGTATTTCGAGGGACTTCTGCACAATTATTGTATTTTAACCACTCCCACAATCACAAGTTTCACTTCAACCTCAGCATTTCTGCTTCCACTAATGGATTTTACAGCGAAGGTTATGTGTGCTGAAGTGTTACGGATGATTCAAACTACTACTATCTATGGCATCGGTTCTGAATAAGACCGTACATGTCAGATTTTTCAACGAGGGCAACCTGCGGAAATTTATTGTCGGTGAGCAGCTTGAACCAATTACACAGTGCAAGCAATAGTGAAAATAGTCCCATCGTTACCTGTAGTATCACTAATCGTGTTTGGCTGCATATTATGCCTGAGAGCAAAATCGTCACAATGGCCACAACCAGTGGGTTACAACAAACTGATATAAAATTGAGAAGATAACGTGAACTCAATGACATCAGTGAAAATCTGCTGATATTTTTTATGCTCTCGTGTAACAGTAGGTCGAGACACTTTTTCGGCATCCATACCCTTTACGTGTTTCTTTCTTTTTTTTATTTTGCGATCTATTTCAAGGGCTAATAATATAAATGGCAAATTGGTAATTTCGAGATCCCTTTAGACAAGGGTAGAGACTGAACAAGGCCAACGGCTTTGCCGCAGTGGTAACACCGGTTCCCGTCAGATCACCGAAGTTAAGCACTGTCGGGCTCGGCTAGCACTTGGATGGGTGACCATCCGGTCTGCCGATCGCTGTTGGCAAGCGGGGTGCACTCAGCCCTTGTGAGGCAAACTGAGGAGCTACTTGACTGAGAAGTAACGGCTCCGGTCTCGGAAACTGACATACGGCCAGGAGCGCGGTGTGTAACCACATGCACCTCTATATCCGCATCCAGTGACGCCTGTGTGCTCAGGATGACACGGCGGCCAGTCGGTACCTTTGGGCCTTCATGGCCTGTGCAGGAGGAGAGAGAGAGACTGAACAAGCGTGTGTAGTGTTACTATACGTTCCATTAATGCACTGTCTAGGCACATTAACATGACCTCCTCTTAAAAGCCTGGACCGCTTCTAGACGTGCAGGAAGAGAGTCAATGAGGTTCTGGAATGTACCGACAGGGATGTCGAGCCGTGCTGACTCCGGTACCGTGTCCAACTGCACTAGGTTTCTCGGTTGAGGATCCATGGCACCAACTGGCCAATCGAGCTGGTCCCACAGATTGTAGATTGGGTTTAAATCCGAAGAGTTTGGTGCCCAGAGGATTGTGGCAAACTCATCCTGGTGCTATTAAAACAAACGAGCTGCGTGACCCGTTGTATTGTGCTGCTGGTGGACGCCATCGAGCCGAGAAAAAGAAGACTGCATGTAGAAGTGGACAAGGTCCCCAAGGATAGATGCACATACTTGGGTTAATCCGCTGTGCCTTCCAGAATGACGACACACCAGGAAATCCCCTCCGTCCTGGATCCTGCCATGACTATTGCAGGGTGTTTGCTTTCAGACGCCAATGACGGGCTGCCCGATGGAGCATAAAGCGTAATTCATCTGGAAAGGCCACCTGTTGCCACTCAGTGGAATATCAAAATTACAGCCTTCGTCACTTTGGGTGCATGAACCAGACGCCTACTGCGGAGGCCCATACGCAGCAACATTCGCTGAATGATCGTTGAGGAAACACTGTTAGTGGTTTCTTGCTAGCTCCTTGATTCACCTGGAGGGTCAGTTGCTCAACAGTTGCACGTCCATTCGCCCGTACACATCTCCGCAGTCCTCGTTCACCCCGTGGTGTATCACAGCTACCTCGGCGCCAGTTTTGGATAACGCCATTTTGCCTTGCACGGAATACTTTAACCACGGCAACACGCGAACAGTTTACAAACTTAGTCGTTTCGACATTTCGACATTTTGGCGATACTAATTTTTTTACACATATCTGTTATTAGTTTTGATTTGAAATTGAAGTAATTGCTGCCTAAAACAATTTTTCTCGTTTTTTAAAATTATGCTAACCTTTTTAAGTGTTCCTGTGTTCGGGAGAATGCTCAGGAAGCAAAGACAGTTGCACTCGCGGTACAAGAAAGATCGGCAGAATGAGGACAGGCAAAAGTTAGGAGAGATTCGTGTTGCTGTAAAAAGAGCTATGCGCGAAGCATACAACCACCACCACCGTCATACCTTAGCAAAAGATCTTGCTGAAAACCCAAGGAAATTCTGGTCTTACGTAAAGTCGGTAAGCGGGTCGAAGGCTTCCATCCAGTTGCTCACTGATCAGTCTGGCCTGGCAACGGAAGACAGCAAAACGAAAGCTGAAATTTTAAATTTAGCATTTGAGAAATCTTTCACACAGGAGGATCGTACAAACATACCGCTGTTTGAGTCTCGTACAGAGTCCCGTATGGAGGACGTAGTGATAGACATCCCTGGGGTTGTGAAGCAGCTGAATGGATTGAAAATAAATAAATCGCCAGGTCTTGATGGGATTCCAATTCGGTTTTTCAGAGAGTACTCTACTGCAATGGCTCCTTACTTAGCTTGCATTTATCGCGAATCTCTTGCGCAACGTCAAGTCCCGAGCGACTGGAAAAAAGCGCAGGTGATGCCTGTATACAAGAAGGGTAGAAGGACGGATCCTCAAAATTACAGACCAATATCCTTAACATTGGTTTGTTGCAGGATTATCGAACATATTCTCAATTCGAATATAATGAATTTCCTTGAGACAGAGAAGTTGCTGTCCATGCATCAGCACGGCTTTAGAAAGCATCGCTCCTGCGAAACGCAACTCGCCCTTTTTTCACATGATATCTTGCGAACCATGGATGAAGGGTATCAGACAGATGCCATATTCCTTGACTTCTGGAAACCGTTTGACTCGGTGCCCCACTGCAGACTCCTAACTAAGGTACGAGCATATGGGATTGGATCCCAAATATGTGAGTGGCTCGAAGACTTCTTAAGTAACAGAACCCAGTACGTTTTCCTCGATGGTGAGTGTTCATCGGAGGTGAGGGTCTGATCTGTAGTGCCCCAGGGAAGTGTGGTAGGTCCGCTGTTGTTTTCTATCTACATAAATGATCTTTTGGATAGGGTGGATAGCAATATGCGGTTGTTTGCTGATGATGTTGTGGTGTACGGGAAGGTGTCGTCGTTGAGTGACTGTAGAGAGGATACAAGATGACTTGGACAGGACTTGTGATTGGTGCAAAGAATGGCAGCAGACTCTAAATATAGATAAATGTAAATTAATGCAGATGAATAGGAAAAAGAATCCTGTAATGTTTGAATACTCCATTAGTAGTGTAGCGCTTGACACAGTCACGTCGATTAAATATTTGGACGTAACATTGCAGAGCGATATGAAGTGGAGCAAGCATGTAATGGCAGTTGTGGGGAAGGCGGATAGTCGTCTTCGGTTCATCGGTAGAATTTTGGAGAGATGTGGTTCATCTGTAAAGGAAACCGCTTATAAAACACTAATACGACCTATTCTTGAGTACTGCTCGAGCGTTTGGGATCCCTATCAGGTCGGATTGAGGCAGGACATAGAAGCAATTCAGAGGCGGGCTGCTAGATTTGTTACTGGTAGGTTTGATCATCACGCGAGTGTTACGGAAATGCTTCAGGAACTCGGGTGGGAGTCTTTGGAGGAAAGGAGGCATTCTTTTCGTGAATCGCTACTGAGGAAATTTAGAGAACTAGCATTTGAGGCTGACTGCAGTATAATTTTACTGCCGCCAACTTATATTCCGTGGAAAGACCACAAAGATACGATAAGAGAGCTTAGAGCTCGTACAGAGCCATATAGGCAGTCATTTTTCCCTCGTTCTGTTTGGGAGTGGAACAGGGAGAGAAGATGCTAGTTATGGAACGAGGTACCCTGCGCCACGCACCGTATGGTGGATTGCGGAGTATGTATGTAGATGTAGAAGTAAAAACATTCTCAATGTGTTCCGCCAGAGGAAAAGTTTGGGAACTCCTGGTTTGTGCTGACAGCGACCCAGCATTACTAAATAAAGTGTCTGCATTATTCATACTGTGAGTGGAACAACTGCCACGCATGGCTAATAATGTATAGCGATTATAGCGACATGTAGGGATTTCATATGTTGTTTCGTGGCAAAAGAGGAGCAGTTACACGTGTTATAACATTTTATGGAACTCCAATAAACATTGGGATCTCTATGAAGGATCGTCCAGAAACCCTGGTATAGAAATTTGAAGTGTTGCTTTCAGATTAGTTGTGATTCTGGGATTTCAGTTTACTAAGGAAAGGAGTCGTCATCGATGAAACTGATTCGTGTTCAAGTTCTAAAACCGAGCACACGATTCTCTGTTAACGAAGCGCTGCTTTTGTCGCCAAAAGCCCAATTTGGAGCCAGCTTGCACAGACCATTTCGTTGAGAGGAACTCGTATAAGTATAGACAGAAGGAGGGCCCTGGGAGGCAGGCAGGGCAGAAATTGGGGGCGATGCAGTCCTTAATTCTCATCGTATAAGACAAGAGGTTGGCAGAGCCCGTGGAATGCCGAGGACGTGCTGTTGGACCATCCGCTGCAGGTGCTGGAGCCTCAAGAGCTGCGAGAACAGTGGCATTTAAAAAGTCCTTCCGAGGAAGCAATTACCAACGCTAATTGCGGTCTCACCACTCGAGCGCCGCGTTCTTGCGTGTCTCACCGCGTTGTTGTCGGGTTACGCAGTACAGCGGGCGGAAAACGAGCAGGTGAGCGTTGCACGCCGCAGGATATCATTACCGAGCGCTAATGTTTCTGACTGAGGGGAAAGGCGGAGGGGCGGGGGGGGGGGGGGGCGGAGAACCAAAACATTTATTAATGCGAAAATTTCAGTAGATGTACTTCTATGTACAGGGAGTCCCAGGACGAATCGTCAGTATTCAGGGATATGGCAGAAACCTTCATCCGAAGCAAAAAACTTCGTTGCTTTCGACCTCTTTGCTTGGAAATGTTTTTCTGCCACAGAAGTAAGACGGGTTCCGAAACTGAACCCTGTTGGACATCCTTTGTGATTTCTCCACAGTCGCTAAAATGTTCTGCTTTTCGAACACTGTTCGAATATCAGAGCACAGCTTTTAGCGCTGTGTTTATTAATTATGATTCAAACCAGTTGTGTGTAAAGCCATCAGTATCATAAACACCCGATTCAGTCAAATTAATGTGACCACCGCCTATGTTCAACGACAACGTGCAATAACCACTCACAGACGATAGGTGGCAGCACTAGCAGTGGAGGGTATACAATTTTTTTTTTTTTTGGGGGGGGGGGTATCGGAAGCAGTTCAATCGTTATCGTAATGCGGGAACGGAGATATTTATCTGACGTCCAAAAGGGCTTGGTCACTGATGACGATGTTTGGTTTGTGGGACGCTCAATTGCGCGGTCATCAGCGTCCTTCGAAAGTCCCAATTCTTACACAATCCAACTTTTACACAGTCCATTCTTGCCACTGTCACCAATGATAATTATGATGAAATTATGAGGACAACACGAACACCCAATCCCAGGGCAGAAAAAATCCCCAACGTGGCCGGAAATCGAACCCGGGATCCCGTCGCCCAGAGGCAGCAACGCTAGCCACTAGACCACGAGCTGCGGACGGTATGATCATTGGCTTTCGAGGCAAGGGTGGAAGCACTTTCGAAATGGCTAGATCTGTAAACTGCTGCAATGCCACCCTTGACAAGATGGTGCTATCCAAAACCGGCGCCGATGCAAGTGTGATGCATCACAGGGTCAACGATGTGTACAGGCGAAAAGACCTGCAGCTGTTGAGCAGCTGACTCCTCCAATGAACCAAGGGGTTACCAAGAGCGTCTCCTCAACGACCTTTTCATTGGACGTCGCTGCATATAGGGCTCCGCAGCAGGCGCCTGGTTCGTGCAACCACTCTGACTGCTGTTCATCAGAGATGAAGGCTTGAGTCTGCACGCCAGCAGGACGTACACTGAATGGCGACAGGTGGCCTCTTCAAATGAATCACGCTTTATGTGCCATCGGAAAAATGTCCGTTGCCTTTTGCAACAACCATCGGACTGATCCAAGACGGAGGATGCAGCGTTATGCTCTGGGGGATATTTTCGGGGCATTCCCTGGGTGATTTTGTCACTGTGGAAGGAACGAACAATGGATGCATCTACCCTCGAGGTCCATGTCTACCTTTACGTGCAGTTTGTTTTTCTTCCGCACGATGGCATCTACCAGCAAGACAATTCACGTGTCACACAGGCCGAAATGTACACCAAACTCCCAGGATTAAAACTCAATCAAGAATCTGTGGGACCACCTCGACCGGGCTGTTCGCGCCATTAGATCCTCAACCGAGAGACCTAGCCCAGCTGACCACGGTACTAGAGTCGACATGTCTTCACATTTCTGTCGGTCCCTTCCAGAACATAACTGACACTCTTCCAGCACGTTTCGCAGAGATCCGCACTGCAAAAGCTGGTTATTAAATGTACATTGTACCTGTCATACCCCAGAATATTGACCATTTCTCCTCGGACACCCTGTATATACTCCTCCATCCACTACACAGTGCTTGGTGGAGGGTACATCGGACCAGTATTATCGGTTTTCTGTCCTATTCGCTTCCAGTGAGTGAGGGAGCCGCGCGGAGTAGCCACACGGTTTGAGGCGTCCTGTCACGGACTGAGCGGCTACTCCCGCCGGAGGTTCGAGTCATCCCTCAGGCAAGGGCGTTTGTGTTGTTCTTAGCATAAGTTAGTTTAAGTAGTAGTCTAAGGACCGATGACCTAAGCAGTTTGGTCTCTTAGGAATTCACACACATTTGAACTTTTTTGTGTGTGAAGGAAAAACAACTGTCTCTATGTCTTTGTTGTGTCCTAATTTCTCTTATCTTGCTCTCATGACCCCTGTAGTGGCAACATAATGGTCGCACAGTTAGTTAATCGATTATAGGTGCTCTAAATTAGTTGCCGCCCGATGTGGCCGTGCGGTTCTAGGCGCTTCAGTCTGGAACCGCGTGACCGCTACGGTCGCAGGTTCGAATCCTGCCTCGGGCATGGACGTGTGTGATGTTCTTAGGTTAGTTCGGTTTAAGTGGTTCTAAGTTCTAGGGGACTGATGACCACAGATGTTAAGTCCCATAGTGCTCAGAGCCATTTGAACCATCTAAATTAGTTCTGCGAGCATTTCTGTTACACCTTCATAGTGCCGGCACCCTGTACCAATCTATTACGAACATAGCGGCGCATCTCTGAATTGCATTTCCCCAGAATCCTTTCACTAAAACTCCTCCATTCGCCGTTTTAATACTGATGTTACGGGATTTCATGTAACTTCTAAATATTATCCCTAAATATAAAATGTGCGGCGCTCAAGATGTTCACTACAAAGCTTGTAATCGGGCTCTTTCTCTTTGTTACAGGCTTTATTTACACAGGAGACAGAAAAACTTGTCGAAATGTGGCAGACTTATTTCGGGACGCAACAATGAAGTCACAGGCTAACATGCCACCACATTTGTGATGTGGTCCACTCAGTCTCGGTGCCAGGTGATCACAGTAAATGTGATCCATAATACAACCACAGTCCTCAACAGAGACCAAATGAGACGGCGAAGGAGATGAAGCAAAGTTTCAACATGCTGATCTTGCTTTACATGCATTTCTTTGGTCTACTACCAAGACGGATATTTGAAATTATCCGAGATCGACAGTATTCGCAATCCTACGAAATAAAAGCTCGGTGATCGTGGTATAATATATGAAGGAAAAATTTAATGATTCTGTAACTTTCCACCGCGTGTGTGATTTACACGGAAAAGTACATAAGCGACGTCTCAGCTCTTTTTATAGCCAGTGAAGATCCGCTTTCTTGCGAGTAACTTATTTTTTCTTTGAGTTTTTAATATTCACATATGCTTCGGCACTGTTGTATTATCTGCAGTTATCATTTTTCGTTCATGTTTACAGTAACTCATTTTTCCATATAAAAGGAAATGATGCAGAACTTCTTAACTCTCCTTTTACTGAAAGAATAAACTTTTAAGTTTGGTATACCATGACTGTGGAAGGTAATAGCATAAATACAACTAACTGTTCACTGTAGCTACTGAATCATGTCTTGTGATTGTCTCAAAGCGGTCCGCCACGAATTCCCCTCTTGTGTCAGCCACTTCATGTCGGAGTAGCAACTGCACCCTACGTCTTCAATTACTTGCTGCATGGATTCCAGTCTCTGCCTTCCTCCCAGTTTTTACACTCTACAGCTTCCTCTAATACTATGGAAATTATTCCCCGATGTCTTAACGTGATGCAAATTTTCCTCTTGACCATGTATATGTTCCTTTTTTCCCCTATTCTGCTTGAACCTACTCATTCCTTATCTTACCAGTCCCCCCTAATTTTGAAAATCCTTCTGTAGCACAACATATTAAACATGTTGATACTCTTCCTTTCTGGCTGTCTCAACATTTTTGTGGAGGTTTAATACCTCGTCTTTAGGTACTCACGTAACAGTGTTGGTCTGGACACTGTCACTATGGCGGTTTCACAGAGAGCATTAAAAATACTTAACAGTGATCCTTATTTAGTACAAAGATAATCCACACATTTGGTGTGATGTGCAATGGATGATCAAAAAGTTTCCGTTCGAAGACCGTACAGGACAATCAGGCAAAATCGCCGAAGGAGTGATAATCGCAGGGGGAGAAATCGAGTGTCTCCCACGTGATCGGGGTTAACTTCTGGGTTACGACATTTGCTGCATGGGGACGTGCATTATCGTGAAACACCAGCACCCTGCACGGAAATTGGAGTAACATTCCTTCGGTAGCCAAGAAAAGGATGAAAGCACGTCGGTCCTGTTTGGACGCATTTGGTAACAAAGTTGCAATATTTCACGTTTCCGCATTTATCACACACGTCGCAAAGAATGGAATTCCACACTAGTACCTTGCCTACATGTCGGTGCTTATATTCACGCGTCGTGGTCGCGCTACGTTGCAAATACGCTGCACGAACGCCCGCAAACTTAAACTTTTTCAGCGGCCTTTATATTTTCCAGAAGACGACCGCATTTAGCCATGAAGTGCATTCTATGAAATTATTGCACTGAACAGTAACTCGCTACAGCGTACAATTTGTGGTTTTACGTGTAATTTCCATAAATTAATAATGTTTTAATCGTATAAACCAAAATATACACTGTAAATGAAATGGATTTGATTAATTGCATTGTCGGTTAAAGAATTATTAAAAATATTTAGACAGCAGTTATGGATAGCCTGTCCACACAACTGAAGGGTTTGTTGTCGGTATTGATTACTGTAATATACATTTTTCTGTGTTATTGTATAAGTCGTAGAAGGTAATGCAAACGACCTAGCTAATAGGATAGCCGGTGACATCAGCAATGGGTTTCCGAGAACACATTAACGCGTAACTGCAACAAAACATAATACATGCAGTTTCTGACACGGTGTTGCTGTAAAAGCAAAATCTCATTGTCCCAAGGAGGTGAAAACGTCTGTGATGTCGAACACTTCAAATTCTTAAGACTCAGGGCAGCTTAAAGCTTTCACGGAAGTGTCACGTTCAACGTCTTGTGTAAAAACTGAATGCTACTATCATCACTATGAGAATAATCTACGCTGATTCTGGACTGTAACGCGAACGCTTGTTTACTTGGCTGACTTTCTAACTCTAGCGCACTCGCCAAGAATATACTTACTTACATGAAATGTATTCGTATTTGCAAATGCGGACAACGATCAATTGCATCAGAGAATGACGACAAAAATCTGTGACCGACTGGGTCTCAAACTCGGATGTTCCGCTTTGAGCGAGAGAGCGCCTTAATCGCTTTGGCTATGCGGGCACGACTCATCCAGACTTCCGTAGGTCGTCTTCCTGCGTCACATCCTGTTCTTGTACACACATCATTTAATTCCCGTCCAGGGGAGGACCTTTTTATTAAAAAGTCACTACCCGGCATCGGCGGATAAATACGATATGCAGTGGCTGTGTTGTACAGAACGATGCAATGTTCCTTGGCGCTTTACATACAACATATATATATGCGTGACGTTTGCGATTCGTCAGCTGCTGCACTATTCTGATGCCTTTAGAATTCCCTGTTGGTCTTTTATGCATAAACTGGCCCACATTATACAGCAACACAGAATTGACAGTCCACTGTTCACGTTAAAAACACAAACATACGATGACAAAAACGTTTCTGTTTTTAAAGTGTACTAAACTCCGCCCGAACAGCCCCGGAAGGCCGAAGGTTCTCCACCGACAGCCGCGTCATCCTCAGCGGATTGGCGTCCTTGGATGCTGATGAGGGGGGGGGGGGGGGGCGGCATGGATCAGCACACAGCTCTCCCGGCCATTTCCACGTTTCGTGAAAACTGGAACCGCCATTACTCTTGTCCTCGATTGGCACTACGAGGATTAGTGCGCCCCGACAAGTCAACAGCGCATGGCGGCCCAAATAGTCACCCATCCAAAGGCCAACCACGCCCGAAGGGGCTGAACTTCGTTGATCTGACGGGAACCGGGATCAACTGTGGACTGACAATTCTGCGTGTGATGTATAATATGGGTGAAAAAAAATGGCTCTGAGCACTATGGGACTCAACATCTTAGGTCATAAGCCCCCTAGAACTTAGAACTACTTAAACCTAACTAACCTAAGGACATCACACACACCCATGCCCGAGGCAGGATTCGAACCTGCGACCGTGGCAGTCCCGCGGTTCCGGACTGCAGCGCCAGAACCGCACGGCCACCGCGGCCGGCATAATATGGGTGAATTTATGCTTGAGACGGCAACAGCACATTTTGGGGCACCAGATTTAATTTATGTGGCAGGTCATACCTCGAAAAACACCACGCATAAAAGTCGTAATACACGAAAAACGCACACTTAAAATGTGAATTATTTGGCGAAATGCGTCTTGCAAGAAATAAATAAAGGAACATTGTGACTTTCAGCAACAAATGCTACAGTATAACAAACAATATCACTGTTTCTACTGTCAGTCTTTCACCAACCGTTTCCAAATGAAAAAAGGGAAGGAAGATGAATGGACGGTGCAAAGGCAGTGCTTGTGGCGTTAATAAGAAACACCATGGAGGTGTCGCTTTAAGTACAAATAGGCGCGTGCTGCGAATGACAAAGGGTGGGACGGCTCAGCGACACCTGTTCTGTGGTGCCACCGCCTGGGGAATGCTAACGAGACCTGCGGACGGGGCCTGAATGTACCGCAGCCTCTCTCCTGAAGACACCTGCGTCCCAGCAGCCACGGCACTTCCCCGTCCACAAGGGAATCTCCTTCACAGCGAAAAGCTGAAAACATACTACAAAAACCGCGACATCCAAAAACCAGAGCAAGCACTGCTGGAAGGAATTTCTGCAGCAATTATTTTATGACGTAATGTACAGTCTTTTGCAGTTAATGCTAATGTCATCGTTGATAACAATACGGGTTGGCGACTGATTCATCAAAATTTCTTGGTGCAATAATTTACCAATAGCCGTACGTATCGTAGAAATTTATTTTATTTTATGAACTTCTATGTGCTACCAGTTTCGGCGTTACATTGATGCCATCTTCAGGCCGACTCGTCATAGTCGTAAAATTGCTATACACAGAAGGAGCCATGTAACTGGACCCGTGAATCAAATCGTCCTGCAACAGCTCTTGGTGGCCAGTCTGACAGTGTGTCAGCCTGTGTCGCCTGGCCACCAAGAGCTGTTGCAGGACGATTTGATTCACGGGTCTAGTTCTATGGCTCCTTCTGTGTGGAGCGATTTTACGACTATGACGAGTGTGGCCTGAAGATGGCATCAATGTAACGCCGAAACTGGTAGCACATAGAAGTTCATAAAATAAAATAAATTTCTACAACACATACGGCTGTTGGTAAATTATTACATCAAGAAGTTCATGTCAGCCGTCGTCCCACGATCCATAATGGATCAACGAAGATTCATCAAAAGTTCTCCCCAGAGATTTCTAAGATTTTTCCAGATTGAAATGCCAATTTTCCTTACTGGTTCTCATGGTAGCAAATTTTTTGAGTTGCCACATCACTTATTACTGTTTGCTCCGAGTTCAGATAGGATTCACACTTCTGTCAAGAATTCAGTACGTAAGTTCACGTTAGCCCAAGAAATTCCTTCGTTACCGCTATCCGACACCATTCCACGCTGTACTCTGCCACTGTGCGATATCTATCTCTCAGTAATACGAGTGCAGATTATCTGGTTTCCAAGTCATTCGTGAGAAGTTCGACAACTTTTGAAAAAAGGAAAAGCGAAGCCGAAAATATTGTTACAATTAGAAATATCTATGAACGGATTTGACCAGAAAAATGATGCGGATACAGTATACAGAACAGACAAAGTGGTTGATGAACCATTTATTACGCACACCGAGGCAATGGAATGTGTTGATCCGTTATTATAATACGCAGCGCAAAATTAGTTTGACTATACTGATGTTTTGACTCTCCAGAAAGTAAGAACCGTCGCCGGAATAAAGTGAATTGGAAACAGAAACGAAAAATTAGTTCGACTGTTCCACGCATTTGAACTGAAAGTAAGGGATACAAACTACAGTGTTTTATGAGTAATTTTCTAAATACGTTGTCAGTTTCCAGCGAGCAACGCGGAAGTAATGTAGTTGATTTTCAAATTCGATATGCTGCACGTATTCCAGATACGGTAAAAGGGCTATCGGGTGAAAGAATAATTAAAAAACATATTTTCGATTATCTCTGCCGTATTGGGTTCTCTTTAATCCAAACAAACGGGATTTCTGTGTGAAATCTACAAAACACGATGTTCTAATATTGGTCAGTATCTTTAATTTTTATAAAACTAAATAATTCCACCTCTGCTATTGAGGGAACAATTACGTGACGAATTCTCAGACACACAGTGCACTCCGTCTCACTCACAATCGTATGGTGGGAAACCAAACAGTGGACCGAGAATCAAAGTCGGCGTGCCCGTCGGGGTCACTCACAATCGAGCAGCAAACACTGCAACAATTCAATGCAATTATTCACCTTTCCTTACGCGATAGCACAATCGATTTTAAGTAAGCAGGATTTCAGAGCGCTTTGCCACAAAACGACTCAGAACTTTTTTTCCATAACGAACAGTTCAACTCTATCTAGAATGTCTCACAGTTCCCTTTGTCTTTCAATATACCTTGAGATTTGCAGTTAATTCTGTTTCCTCGAGAATTCTCAATTTCGTAATACACTCTAGTCTTGGTCGCTGTATATTTTTTAATATTGTTGCTCCTAATAACGCGTTTAGCGTTACAGAACCTTCAGATCAAGTCCGTGGTGCAGAGAACTAACCTTAAAAGGATGGAACAAACTTTTATGTAAACAAATTTAGAATAACTGATAGTTGTTACATACTTTATGGATAAATAGTACCTAGTCCGTGATCAAAAAATCTTAGTCAACATCAAAAGCCAAACTCTCGCCCTGCGACGCATTGCAAAGTAACGTGTTCGGGCACCAGATGGTTGTAGTAATGGCGTATAGCAAATATAATTTTCCACTCTAATTTGTAATATCAAACAATTATTCATCTCCTTAAATATCCTAATAACATTTTGCAATCCTTTTTCGGTGGACGTTATTACGCAGCGAAAACTGTGCGGCTTGATTCGCATGACGTTGGAATTTCATACTAATTTTCTTTACAAAGAAATAAGACTGGAATTGTTACATGTGCATTGCTCCTTACTATCATTATGTTATTATTGTCATTTTTTTCGATTGACACTATATCTAAGATGTCGTATATAAAGTTTCTTCCCTCTTCTCAAAATAAAGTTCCCTGTACATGTAAGACCGCTAGCGATAGCTGTTTGTTAATACCCAATCCGGGGAGAAGGCAACCCAAAGACTGCGTTTTATTGGCAGAACACTTAGAAGATGTAATACACCTACTAAAAAGACTACGCTTGGCTGTTGTCAGCTGGAGTACTGCATGCAGTATGGGATACATTTCAGTTAAGACTGATGGAGGACATCGAAAAAGTCCAAAGACGAGAAGCTCGTTTTCTGTTATCATGAAATAGAGGAGAGAGTACCACGGGTATGATACGCGAGCTGGAGTGCCAATCATTAAAACAAAGGCAGTTTTCTTTGCGGCGGTGAGTTCTTTTCACGAAATTTCGATTTCCAACGTTTCCCCCCGAATGCGAAAATATTTTGTTGAGACCTACCTATAAAGGGTCAAATTACAGCTCGAACGGAGAGATTGAAGTGTTCACTTTTCCAGCGCGCTGTAGATCTATATGGAGGTGTCAGCATCTTTTTTTACTTGAACACTATTCCGCGACTGACAAAAGAAAGTGGAGGGAGCCGACATTAACGTGTCAAACGTTCGTTTGCAGCTTAAAGATCTACGTATAGTATAATGTGCATTTTTTACATGATCAGGCTTACGTTGATTTCAGCGTGTGGACTACTGTGAAATGTGGAAAAAATAGTGACTCATCATTTTGTTGATTTTTACGCAGTCCTTTTATAATAATTTTATATATTGAACCATAGCAATCTCTTGCCTATACAGGCCACAATCGAGGTCTCTGAATCTTCGAAACCACCCGTGAAGTAGCGTGAGATTTTGTGTAGATCATTACCAAGGCTAGTATGGCCTTGAGCTTGCGTGTTAGGTAATGGTTTTCATTCCATGTTAGGGCTTGATGGTAGCCAGATACCCTTTTTCTCCCTATGACGGAATGTGTGCATTCCAACTGGCTTACGTGCAGTATTTTCCCATGTGAAGATGCGCGAACCTTTTCTAAATGCTTGCGTATCTTGTAACTGAGTCGGGACCTGGATAACAACGTCGTATTCACCTAGTCTACCGGAGAAACCGCCTAAAAAACCGCCCTCGTCGCTAATCCGCCTGGATACGACCCGGGACCGGCACGTCGTCCCGTAAGCAGCGAGGCAACGAGCGCTCCTATCCGTGCCGGTATTTCGATAAGATTATGTGAACATTATTATCTCTTTGTTATCTGACGAGAGAATGGGTTTTGCTTCGCAATGGTTATACGGAAAGACGGTAAACTCTGCAAAATCTTTCACAGTGGATCGTCATAATGCTTGAGTAACACAAGGACGACTCACTATCACCAACCTCCCGAAGTCTAAGGTGCAGAGGAGGGAGTATATTCAGGAATTGTTTTACGCTCGGTCGCAACGAAAATTACCTACGCTTAATCGTGGCTACACTTTTTATTTGAAAACTAGTGTGCAACAAAACAGTAAATGTTAGCGACATAATCACTCCTCATGTATGGACGGAGCATCAACAATGCTTAGGCAAGGCTTCTCCTTCTTCCAATCTCGCATTAATATAATGAGACAATCATAATCATTCCTAGAGAGAGGAATAATTTTCATTTTGTACAGGCGATTACAGTGTCCAAGTACACCCGCAGTACAATTTTTATTACATGGAAATAAATCAGATTCTTCGGTCACAGCTCGAAATTAAAAGGGAATTTTACAATTTACGTGCCTTCGTTGCCATTGGCATGAGCTACGAGGTACAATGAAATGCAAAATTCGGACTGTGCAACTGCGTCATT
The DNA here is from genome assembly GCF_023864275.1 of Schistocerca cancellata. NCBI lineage: Eukaryota > Metazoa > Arthropoda > Insecta > Orthoptera > Acrididae > Schistocerca > Schistocerca cancellata. The sequence goes on from NC_064627.1 coordinate 428,667,394, forward strand.
CGCTGTTACCTGGAGACAGGAGTTCACATTAAAGCAAAGTGATGGAGGTACATAAATATTGTGTACTCCGTTGCGCAAAGGACGGCAGCATATTTATTTGCTAAACGCTGGTAGTACAGCTGGCATTGCAGCTTTTGTAGGCATTTCGCGGTTCGCTTTGACGACATTAATGGTGTTACATAATATATTTGTAGTGTAATTGCAATAGTTACAATTATTGTAACGTTATTCGAGTATTAAATGTATTTGAGAGGGGAAGGTTATAAGTTTGCAGTTTTTTTATCACATTGTGTAGCTAATAGTTTCAGTTCCTACTGTAATTCAGAAAACACGCACTGAGTGGGCGGAATGACGACAGGAACGACTTTTCCTTTGAAATTATCAGTTTATCGTTCTTACTGATGTGTGTAACTTCAACAATGAGTTTTCCATTGGTTACTCACTTTGGATTCTGTCTTAACTCAGCAAAGTAAATTTAAAACTCTAATGCTGTTAGAGAGAGAATTTAAAAAAAAATAATGGTGTCCTGTGAAGAACGCAGCGCTTTTGTCGTACTTTAGCCCTGGCGTGTACTCACCATTCTATACTGTTGTAGCCTTTGGCGCAGCAGTGAAGACTCTTGAACTTAGTCTCGATGGCATACTCGCGATCGCTGATCTCTTTAGTGAACTGCATCCAGGGTCCAGTCCGGTTGAAAGTGTCCATACGGCAGTAGTCGACTTTGGACTCTGCTGTTGTCGACAAAACCAGGCATATCGCCGCCACGAAAATTGCGAGTGCCATTTCCCACGCTGTCGAAGATTTGAGTTCAGTGTAGTTGCTGTTAGTTGATATCCAACAGCGCGTCCATGAAGAATTATCTCAAGAATGGAAAAGAGAGTTCGATCCGCAAGACTGTGGAACACGAGCGCACGCAGCGTGGCGCGGACCACGCGAAGCGGGCGTCAGCGGGAGCAGCAGCGGCACGATCCTCCTTCCTTCGCTGTCAGAGCGCGACTGGGCGGCGCGGCGCGGCGGGCGGCCGGCCCGCACACTTCGGCTGCCGTCGGTAAAGTTCGGCGCGCATCCGTCGCGAACTGCGAAAACTTCTGAGAAGCATGACAGCAACTTCGTTCTGCCCTGTTCCTGTTGCATCTGCCACCACAAAGACCGCTGGCTACGTGAGCGCTCGCGTATGTGTGTGCGCTTCTGAGGCGACGGAAGTGCCGCCTGTTGCCCCATCTGTGTCGGCGAGCTTGTGCTGGTCCATACCGTCACTGACACATTGCTACTCCGTTAACACAACGTTAAAAGCGGTTAGCAAAATAATACAAAATTTGCTAACGACTTTTTTTTAAACAGTGATGTTCCTCATTTTTTATGAAACTCTATTTTAGATTAAGATTTTATCACTACTTATCGGCTTTTTTAACTGGTTAGTTAGTTATTTCATGCTTCATGGGAAGGCGACATTCCAATCCGGACATGTTATGTGGTCATGACCCCCACCCAGAAAGCAAACTGCTATATTAACCAGTGACGTAAATAAAATATTCTGACCATGCTAAAAATAAAACGTTCTAAATATTTTTTTTTTATTATTGTTAAAATCTTAGACGTTGGTGGCATGGTAAACCTTGGGGTATTATGTTTTGGGGGAGGAGAGAAAGACAGTGAAAATTGGAATTCACGCACACCTGAAGACAACGGAAAAGAAGGGAATGAGTATACTATGACTACTCATTTGCTTCAACCGGATTAGTGAAAGGCTGGTGTGCAGTGAAATAATCTGAAGCTGAATTCATTAGACAATAAGCTTGCAAGAGGGCCATAAATCGTTCTAATTCTTTCATATAGCACGCACTGCACTGACACACAGTCTCCTGTTCTCATGATGAGCTGTTTTAGCATATCATATTTTGACCGGAGATACTGTATAGGTCGAATACGGAATTTGACTCGAGGGGGAATCCGTCCGTTATTTTAATTAATCTAAGTGAGTAAGTGTGGTTCGAATGCAGAATGGGCAAGTTCAAATTTTCGGTGTTCGACCCCCAGTTGGGCCCAGGAAGTTTTTCCTGTAACTTTTCTTTTACTTTACCTCTGTTGGTGACTTGTACAGGGTGTAGCGAACCTTTTGTATCAAACTGAAACAGGTGATAGTGGGTCCACATCCTATTGTACTGAGATAGGGACCCAGTGATCGGAAATGCATGTTTATTGCGCTATGGACATACACAGCGTACGCCATATAATAACAACGTAGCTCATAGTAATTACCTGCCACACCGCACATTAAAGCTGCGTTCAGACATGCGGTAATCGCGCAGTTTAAACCGCGCGGTTTGAATCGCAAAATAACGCCTGTGTGTTCAGACAGGTGCTGCGCGTTTGCGGTTAAGTGGTTGGCGTTCTCAGTGTGTAGCGGGAACTGACAGTGTCAAAATAGTTTTAATGTTTATACCGTTCTGTAGACTGTGTTATTCCTTTTGTTGTAGACGATCAGTAGTTTTGTATCTTTTCATAAATAAAAAATTCAAAATCCTGCATTTTGTATTAGAGCTGCAATTTACTGTCTTCTTTGACGTCCTCTCCGAATAATATCCGCTTCAGTTAAAGGCTCCTCCTCCTCATTATCACCATCTTCATGTAAATCCTGTGCCGTGTCTTCAAAATCTTCATCTTGTTGATGTTTCGCGACATTATGCGGTATAAAGCAGCAAACTATTATTGTTGGAACATTTGGTAAGGAACTCTACACATATACTGCAAAACAGAAAACCGCCACTTCAGCTGACCAAAGCAACGCTCTATCACAACTCTTTCCTTTTTTAAAAGGTTATTGAATGACTTGTGACTGTCTTCAATTGGATTACGAAAGGGGTTCATCAGCCAGGACTCTAGACCATACCCTTCATCGCCCAAAAGACCAGTGTTCTTACATTCACTCAGCACTTTCCAGACACTTGAATTTCGCCATATTTGATTGTCATGTACTGACCCGGGCGAGCTAGCCTCGACACTAGTGAACTGTTCCTTCACATGTAGCCTGCACAATTATACTAGCAAAACCCTTTCAGTTGATATATTCGTCGACAAATTGCACAGGTTTTGGAATTCGCACACGTGTACAGTCAATTAAAACAAAACAAAACAAAACAAAACAAAACAAATGGTTCAAATGGCTCTGAGTACTATGCGACTTAACTTCTGAGGTCATCAGTCGTCTAGAACTTAGAATTAATTAAACCTAACTAACCTAAGGACACCACACACATCCAAGCCCGAGGCAGGATTCGAACCTGCGACCGTAGCGGTCGTTCGGTTCCAGACTGTAGCGCCTAGAACCGCACGGCCTGTCAATTACACCAGCAGCACTTGGAAATTTACATTTTTGTAGCCACTCATTTTTAGCCACAGTAATATCATGTGTTGATGACGGAAACTTGATCCACAAATCAGCTTTTTCCAATATCTTTTTAGAATCACTACTCACTGTTTTATTCACTGTAATTTGATGAATTCTCATTTATTCTGCTATTCCAGACTGGAATCCTGGATCAGCTACATACCGAAGGAAATCATCTTCTGTTCCGATGATAATGCTCCACCTCTTCTTTCCCCTATCTCTGTAAGAAAATGCTTTGCAATCCTCTTAACATTTTCTTCGTTGAAACGATTCAGAGTTTTATAATGCTCTCCAGGTGGTTGGTTGGTTGGTTTCGTGAAGGAGACCAGACAGCATGGTCATCGGTCTCATCGGATTAGGGAAGGATTGGGAAGGAAGTCGGCCATGCCCTTTCAGAGGAACCATCCCGGCATTTGCCTGGAGTGATTTTAGGGAAATCACGGAAAACCTAAATCAGGATGGCCGGACGCGGGATTGAACCGTCGTCCTCCCGAATGCGAGTCCAGTGTCTAACCACTGCGCCACCCCGCTCGGTCTCTCCAGGTGGACATCGACGTGATCTGTAGCATTTTTCGCGGCGTAAACGTGCTGCTATTTGAGCCAAATCTGTACTCTGCAAACGTGAGCCTGCTACTAACCAGCCTTCAAGTTTTACAAGCAATTGCTTCCAGAATGAAGTCACAGCTTCTCTTTATTCTTACAGTTCATCTAATACCGAAGCAAGAACTCAAGGGGAAAGCAAAAGCTTTCATTGTTCTTTTTGTTCCCACAAGCAAAAGCTCTTGCTTTACATTTTATTCATAAATTCCGAAGTTTTAGCTTCAAAATTCGAAGGACAAGCATTTGCTGCACTTTATTCTTACGGCCCCAGGGGTTGTGCTGTGTGTGTGGCACAGGTTGATGTGCCGGTGCGATGCATGCGGTCGTCACACGACAGGCAGGCTGTGAGCTACGTTGCGTACTGTATGTCTGTTTGGTAGTCAGGGGCGAACGCTGTTTATCATCCGCTGCGTGTTCCGGTGGGCAACAGAAAACGGGTATGTTTGCAAGAATGCGGCATAACTGCATGCTCCGTTACATTGAGACTGGAGGTCATCGCTTTGAACAGTTATTACGATCGACGTAGTTATGCGCCGTATGCTGTGCATGTCCATAACACAATAAGCATGCATTTCCGACCGTTGATTCTCTATTTCAATATAATCGGGTTTGGAGCCACTATCACCTGTCTCAATTTGACCCAAAAGGTTTTAAACACCCTGTATATGTACAAAAAATAAGTTACTTCTTGTTTTTGAGTGTACGTTAACTGACTGGGTAAGTCAGCTGACAGGTCGGGAAATGGTTTGGGCAGACCACATACAATAATATATGTTCTAAAGAACTATATGGGACAAGATTCACAAGAGATGGCACAGTAAATTATCACAATAAGCACATGCGGATAGATGCAAATCCCTGAGCAATCAAGGAGGTGAGTCATCAGGATCGCTTCAGTATCAGTGTGTGGGCAGGAATTGTCGGTGACAGTTTCATAGGGCCATAAACTTTACCAAACAGATTAACGGCTGCTATGTATTACCGACTTCTGCACGATGAATTACCAGAGGTACTGGAGAACGTTACTCTTGCGGAAAGACAAAAACTGTGGTAAAGACAACAACGACTGTGGTTTACGTACGTCGCGGCACAAACCTACTTTCGACGGATCGTGTCGCAGTACGTCACCTCAAAGTTTCATGCACGATGGATTGGTCAGGGACTTCTGCTAGATAACGCAAGATAGGTAGTTAAAGCCCGAGTTGGTGACATATAAAGTGTTGTCATTAAATCGTCGAATTATGAAACACTCTCTCACGGGAATCCATAATTTCCCTTTAATTTTAATCGTTAAGGAAATCCCTCCTCTGTTTCAAAAGGCACATTCTTTCTTCATACAAATTGCAGATGAAGCCGTTGCTTGCTATAGTATGTAACTTTTCTGACTGTCGTACCAAAAGGCCATACATAATGCCAGTAATATGTCCGCAAAGAGCTAAGTTCACTAATGTGGTTGCACCGACGCTCTGTTGAATCATACCGCGATTGTTGATGTACCGAAACAAAAATTGCTCCAAGAATTGTACCATAATACCTGTCGAACTTTATTCGGGTTGTCTATTTGGGTACATCTCATTGTATATATGACTACGAGTGTGTATTTGGCAGTAAACAAAGCCTACGTTGTATAGCTTGTTACCTAACTGTGTGTGACCTTAATAAGCAGTATTTCCAGCTGAAACTTGTATACGCGTTACGAAGTAACAATTAAGTAACCGCAAAGACGCGAAGGGAAAAATATACCTTGAGTCAAGGGCACCCAATCATTTAGGTTACCTGGGCCACGTTGGACGAAGACGAATATACTTAACACCAGAAACGAAGTAGCGTGTAGCGGGAGTTTCAGATTGAAAATATTCAGTTTATCATAAATATACATAAACGGACTTTTTATTTTATTTACTGGTCGTGTGACGAATGCTCACTTCTTGTGCCGCTGTGATACTTGCCTGGGGTCGATTGCCGCAAGACTGCTCGTCTCCTACCACTGAGTAAGTGACTCAGCCAGCAGAATTGCTGCCATTGGCAAGGCCAACCACACAATCACTTCGATCCGCAGTTGCGTCTCTTTAATAACAGCTTCGTTAAAAAGAATTTTCATCGCTTTTAACTGGTCGGGAAGGTAAGCGTTGTGGCTGCTCGATGTTCCTCGCCATCGTGTTGCTATACGATAGCCTGTATCAGAGCCAAAGTTCCTCTGAGTCTACAACCGAGAGAGACTGCACAGTCGTTGGACAATGGACTCGTATTTGGTAATTCAGATCCCCATGTGAGGCTCCAAATTTAAACTTGCCTAGTTTCCCTAGCTCGGTTAAAGAATGCTGTGATGTTTCCTTTGAAAAGGTCACGACAGTGATACTGTCTCAGCCTTCCCCAATCCGAGTTTGTGTTCCATCTTTGACAACCTCGTCGCCTACGGGATATTAAAAGCTAATCTTCCCTTCTCTTTTCCAAAGTGTGCTTGTAGAGCGAGTGAAATAGAAACGGCACACGCGATTTTTCACTCTGCTTAATAACGTCTTCCTGATTTGTGGGACCTAGACTTGGCTGTGGTGGTGGACTTCAAGTTCTGCCTTTATTTTACTTCCGTACACATTCACAAGAGCTCCGACTTCCCAATATAGCTAGGTTTCATCGTTACATACGACTGCGCCTTATGTAGAAAGTGAGTTGCAGAAATCGAACACAGTACCACTTTTCCCAGCACACTGTCTACCACTTAAAGACTTATTATAGGACTACACATACGTACCTATAAGCCGAAAAATCCTGTAGAATATAAAGCAATATAGCCGAAAAATCCTGTAGAATAGAAGCAATATAGTGCTTTTCATTCATCTGTATACTTGTAGATACGTTGAGAAATAATGTACATTACCTAGCAGAGGGAGTACTTCTTGTCCCTCAAATTTACAGTTTTAGAATTTAGTTCACGGTTAGAGCACCAATTACTAGGACTGTGTCTCTTTCTGAACTGAAACGTGTCTTCACAGTCCGAACAAAAGCGGTCATTAGGAGTCCGCAGAATATTTCTTTCATCCACCGTTAGAATCATTTTTGGAAATATTAGTACTATATCTAGATTCTAGCAACATAAATACAGTTTTTCTTGGAACGTTAAACAGTTCACATTTCTTAACGCAAACTGCGGATGTTTTCGGTGTACTCACAAGATTTGATTCTTACAGTTGGTCAAATACGACAGAGGTCTCTCAACCTCGAGAGATATTCCGCCAGAGATCTTACCATGTTTTAGAAGAATATATCATAAAGAACTGATTCTACTGAGTATTCTATAAATACATCTTTACCTACGAACAACATTCTATCACTTGCTATATCCGTCTTAGCGTCTTATTTTTTCCAGAGAAAATCTGACTTACGTCTACATCTACATTTACATCCATACTGCGCAAGCCACGTGACGGTGTGTGGCGGAGGGTACCCTGAGTACCTCTATCGGTTCTCCCTTCTATTCCAGTCTCGTATTGTTCGTGGAAAGAAGAATTGTTGGTATGCTTCTGTGTGGGCTCTAATCTCTCTGATTTTATCCTCATGGTCTCTTCGCGAGATATACGTCGGAGGGAGCAATACACTGCTTGACTCTTCGGTGAAGGTATGTTCTCGAAACTTTAACAAAAGCCCGTACCGAGTTACTCTCCTGCAGAGTCTTCCACTGCAGTTTATCTATCATCTCCGTAACGCTTTCGCGATTACTAAATGATCCTGTAACGAAGCGCGCTGCTCTCCGTTGGATCTTCTCTATCTCTTCTATCAACCCTATCTGGTACGGATCCCACACTGCTGAGCAGTATTCAAGCAGTGGGCGAACAAGCGTACTGTAACCTACTTCCTTTGTTTTCGGATTGCATTTCCTTAGGATTCTTCCAATGAATCTCAGTCTGGCATCTGATTTACCGACGATCAATTTTATATGATCATTCCATTTTAAATCACTCCTAATGCGTACTCCCAGATAATTTATGGAATTAACTGCTTCCAGTTGCTGACCTATTTTGTAGCTAAATGATAAGGAACTATCTTTCTATGTATTCGCAGCACATTACACATGTCTACATTGAGATTCAATTGCCATTCCGTGCACCATGCGTCAATTCGCTGCAGATCCTCCTGCATTTCAGTACAATTTTCCATTGTTACAACCTCTCGATACACACCAGAAATCACTCTTACTTCAGAAGACTTCTCTCCATTGAGAATGTCATGCTGCGTTCTGTTATCTAGGAATTCTTCAATCCAATTACACAATTGGTGTGATAGTCCATATGCTCATTTGTCTCTTAGTAATTCTGTACTGCAAGTCCCTCCATTTTTGCAATTCTATACGTTTAGAGTCAGCTGCTCATTTTTGTACCAAGTTGAAGACGTTTTAATATTTCACTGATGCACATTTTTCGGGTAACACTTCATTATACACGACGATACCATTTTTACAAACTCTGACATCCCAGCTTATCTATAAAGTCATTAAGATATATAGCTTGATCTATAATGATTCATTTACGTTTTACTGAGACTTACACAAGGTTAACGTAGTGTCTGCTGATGACAGTGTGTTCATACGACGTGTTACATTGTGTTTGTCAGCAAAGAATTGAATCCAGTCTTCAGTCTGACTAAATGCAGTAACTGGCTTGTTATAAAAAGTGTCATTGGGACACAAAACGTAACTCTCAAAACTCACACATTACTCACATACACTTGTAGACAAAATAAATCAGTGAATAAATAAATCGACGCTGCACGAAGGAGTTATCCGAATTGACGGAAATTGGTAAATGTGGCGTACATGTACAGACAAACAAATGATTGCAGCTGAAACTTCCCCTTTGTATGTAAAAAATGACAGTGCTGGAAAAATTCTTACGTTATTTGATTTTCAAATAGCTGAGCAAAACTGAACGTACTCAGACAGTTCTCTCTTTACTTATTCTGATCATCACTAAACTGACACGCAATATTTTTAGCGCAACCCAATCTGACTTTCAGTAATCCCTACAAAAGAATGGCCCTGACTAACAATATTTATACCTTTCATGAATCACTTACCTCACAAGAATCTTCGTTACTCGAACTACTGCAATACAGCGAGCGCCAATGCTGCCAGCTAAATAAAAGATTGAAACTACTGAAGGCACTAACTACTGACCTCCGCCTGCCCAACGCTACACGCTGTTCACATCCAACTGCCCAACACTACACTAGCGAATATTCCAACAATGAGTCCAACCAGCCACAGACTGCATACAGCGCAGTCAGCGATTTTAATACAGAGCGCTATGTGGCGTCACCAACATAATAACCTAAACAGCCTACTTACACGGTTTCAGGAAAATTGAATTACTTATTCAAGAGAAAAAGCTTCACAAACTGAACAAGTCAATAACGCGTTGGTCCACCTCGGCTCTTGTGCAAGACGTTATTCCGCTTGACATCGATTGGCACAGTTGTCGGTTGTCCTCCTGTGGGATATCTTCCAATTGGCGCATTAGGTCGTCAAAATCCCGATCTTGTTGGAGGGCCCTCGGTTGGGGAGAGATCCGGGGACCTTGCTTGCCAAGGTACGGTTTGGAAAGCACGAAGACAAGCAGTAGAAGTTTCGCCGTGTGCAGAAGGGCATTATCTCGCTGAAATGTAAGCCCACGATGGCTTGCCACGAAGGACGACAAAACGGGGCGTGGAATATCGTCGCTGTACAGCAGTTCTGTAAGGCTGCCGCAGGTTCGGGGCCCACAAGGAAGACAGGCCGTGGTGCTTACGTCACACCACGTGACACTGCAGGTCTTACGAGTGCCGGCAGCCGTCTGCGGCGGGGAGCAAGTAATTATTTCAGAAGAGTTTAGTAATTCATGACTGCGTTTTTAAACGAATGCAAGTTCTTGAAAGCACACGACAAAGTTAAGGCTTTTGGTGGGTAGCTTTTTAGTTAGGTATTGTTTCCCGTGAGCCCTGCATGGAGCTGAGATTTCGCAAAGCGTGGTGGAAAAGCTGATTAGTGTGACGTCACAAGTTTTTTCAGTGCCCATATATCTCGTTGGCTCCGTGCGGATGAACCAAAGGGGTCTTGCAATGAAATGGAATAGCACCTCAGACTACCACTCCTGGTTCCAGGCTCTATGGGGGGTGACAGTTGTACTCCAGTCAATGAGACACCTGATCGAAGACGTGTCTGGAGACGCACCGGACAGTAGTGGGATATCAACCGGACTGTCAGCCGCCATAGGGCCTGGCAGTCAGCAGTCATAGTCTGGGGTGCAATTTCAGTACATAGCAGGATCCCTTTGGTTGACATCCGCGGCTCCCTTATAGCACAGCCGTACGTCGACGATATTCTAAGCCCCGTTTTGTTGCCCTTCATGGCAAGCTATTTTGGCTTACATTTCAGCAAGTTAATGGCCACTTGCACATGACGAGAATTTCTACTACTTGTCTTCGGGCTTGCCTGATCCTACCTTGGCCAGCAAGATTTCCGGATCTCTCCACAATTAAGAACTTATGGAGCATTATGCGCAGGATCCCCAAACCAGTTCGGAATTTTGATGAACTACTTGGATAGAATTTGTCACAATATCCCTCAGGAGGCTATCCAATCAATGTCCAGCCGAATAACTGCTAGCATAAGGGGCAGAGGTGGACCAACACGTTATTGACTTGCTCTTCCCCTGGAATAAATCACCCAATTCTTCTGAAATTATTTATTTATCCGTACAAGGGCAGCGGTCTTGCGGCAGTGGATACACTGGTTCCCGTCAGATCACTGAAATTAAGTGCTGTCGGGTGTGGCCGGCACTTGGATGAGTGACCATCCGGGCCGCCATGTGCTGTTGGCATTTTCCGGGGTGCACTCGGGAGCATCGTGATGTAAATTGAGGAGCTACTCGACTGAATAGTAGCGGCTCCGAATAAAAGACAACCATCATAACGACCGGGAGAGCGGTGTGCTGACCACACGACCCTCCTATCTACATCCTCAGCTGAGTTTGTCATGGTGGTCGGATGGTCCCGATGTGGCCTAAAGTCGGAGTGCATTTTTCCGTACATGTACGTTGCGAGGTGCCGGGGCTAGCAGTGTATTTAACACTAAATTCTTCTAGAATCTTCATATATAAATGATGCTCTAAGCCCTCCCTATTCTAGCTCCGACTTTTACTGTTGCACATGGATTAAAAAGAAACGCGAACTGACTGTAATCGACCTTGCAAGTGGAGTAGAAAAGAGTTTGGCACCTGCAATAACTTTATTTGATAAATAAGTTAAATAAAGGAAAGTTTCATTGACGTAGTGAGAAATGAAAGGGTTGCTTTACCGATTAACAGAATGAAAGTTCTGTCCAAAATAACAACATGATTTATTATGACTAAAATCAAAATAATAAACAAAACACATGAAACATTTACAATACATCAAACTGGCTCAAATTGGATACTCAAATAAACGCTGTGAAGGTGAAGTTGTCCCTAAACTAGATTGTGACATTTATGACAAAGTGGTATGTGGAGCCAATTCCTTGCAACTCAAATCTTAAGAGAAACACACAGCCAACCCAACATTAATTGCTGCTACAGTAGTGAGGACTCAGAAAATGAACACCCAAGACAGAACAAAGTTAGAAAAAGACGAACAGGCGCGCTCTGCTGAGCTCTGATTATCACCTAGGAAAATCCGTATCTGCCGGTGCTACGGACATACATTACCAAACTGTCTTCTTAACTGCCAGAACACGATCTGGCGTACCGGAGGTGATGGCTGGTTGCTTCGACGTCCCGTCGTGGTGATGATAATGTCGTGAGTATAGCCTGAAACAAATTATCCTGGTATGGTTGTTCCAGACTAAAGATTTCCTAGCAATACATATGTTCCTCTGAGGGAGACGAAGAAGACTCCCCACACAATCACTGAAGGTACAGTGATTGATTTTAACAAGTGAAGTCACACAGTAACTCCGATACAGTCACCTTTAGCCAAAACTGCTCAAGACAGACAACATACGCCGCTTTTACGCAGAACGCTCAAATGCCAACTGTACTCGGAAATTAAATTAAAGTATATTAGACAGCCAACGGAAGGCAGGCTGTCCAGAGCAGCGAGAGCTCAGTCTTGTAACCTACCCTGACTGAAAGGCAAGAGCCGACTCTCTCATGAGCACCCGTACAAGCTGAACACAGAACATTCCCGCCCCCACGACAGTGGTCGTGGTTAAACGTTCGAATCAGCAACTTGAAAACCGGCGGAGAATTCCACTCTTCTGCCGAAGCACTACCATTCCACCAATGGAGATTCTTGGCACCAATTTCTGCTCCGATTTTGCTACGTCACGGAGCTATGCCCTGAGCAAGCCAATCACAGTTACGATTTTGCAGAAAACGCCCGCGCAGACTGCCTGGGAACACAAGCATTCCCACGCCTCGCTGGTAGCCCGCCAGAAAGTGTTTTCGCTAAGTTTCTGCAAAGTAATGGAATCTCTAGCCCAGCTGCTCCTTCAGGCCCATGCGGGCGTGTCTCCGCCGCTATTATGACAATGTCGGCGTCTGGAAAGCATTCACTCGACTCCCTCACACGCGTCGGCTTAACTCTTTCTAGATCAGCAGAGCCCGGCTGTCACCGGACCAACCGAGTGACGAGAGACGCTGCTTGGGAAGTCCGCATGTGAAGGAATAGCAGCTTTTCACCGCATGCAATCAGAGAGGAAAATCGAATTACTCAGAGTAAGATAGAAATATGAGAGGGGGCTTCTGCCACCTCTCAACGTCACATATAACGATTTCCGTCACATTCGGAAAATTCCCTTGTGGTATGTCTTTTTTTTTGTTACAGTGTATTTTTCAACTCGTTAATGTGCAGCATGAATAGTAACGACCATATCATACTTCCAATGCACCGTATTTCCTGCTTCTTATAATGCAGTGACAGTTACTCGTTATTATTTATAACTCTGTTGTTGTCGTTGTTGTTGTGGTCTTCAGTCCAGAGACTGGTTTGATGCAGCTCTCCATGCTACTCTATCCTGTGCAAGCTTCTTCATCTCCCAGTACCTACTGCAACCTACATCCTTATGAATCTGCTTAATGTACTCATCTCTTAGTCCCCCTCTACGAATTTTACCCTCCACGCTGCCCTCCAATACTAAATTTGTGATCCCTTGATGCCTCAGAACATTTTCTACCAACCGATCCCTTCTTCTAGTCCAGTTGTGCCGCAAACTCCTCCCCAATCCTATTCAGTACCCCCTCATTAGTTATGTGATCTACCCATCTAATCTTCAGCATTCTTCTGTAGCGTCACATTTCGAAAGCTTCTATTCTCTTCTTGTCTAAACTATTTATCGTCCACGTTTCACCTCCATACGTGGCTACACTCCATACAAACACGTTCAGAAACGACTTCCTGACATTTAAATCTATACTCGATGTTAACAAATTTCTCTTCTTCAGAAGCGCTTTCCTTGCCATTGCCAGTCTACATTTTATATCCTCTCTACTTCGACCATCATCAGTTATTTTGCTCCCCAAATAGCAAAACTCCTATACTACTTTAAGTGTCTCATTTCCTAATCTTATTCTCTCAGCATCACCCGACTTAATTCGACTACATTCCATTATCCTCGTTTTGCTTTTGTTGATGTTCATCTTATACCCTCATTTCAAGACACTGTCCATTCCGTTCAACTGCTCTTCCAAGTCCTTTGCTGTCTCTGACAGAATTACAATGTCATCGGCGAACCTCAAAGTTTTTATTTCTTCTCCATGGATTTTTATACCTATTCCGAACTTTTCTTTTGTTTCCTTTATTGCTTGCTCAATATACAGATTGAATAACATTGGGGAGAGGATACAACCCTGTCTCACTCCTTTCCCAACCACTGCTTCCCTTTCATGCCCCTCGACTCTTATAAGTGCCATCTGGTTTCTGTACAAATTGTAAATAGCCCCCTGCCACCTTCAGAATTTGAAAGAGAGTATTCCAGCCTTTCCTTAATCTATTTTCTAAGATAAGCCGTAGGGTTAGTATTGTCTCACGTGTTCCAACATTTCTACGGAATCCAAACTGATCTTCCCCGAAGTAGGCTTCTACCAGCTTTTCCATTCGTCTGTAAAGAATTCGCGTTAGTATTTTGCAGCCGTGGCTTATTAAACTGATATTCGGTAATTTTCACATGTCAACACCTGCTTTCTTCTTGAAGTCTGAGGGTATTTCACCTGTCTCATACATCTTGTTCACCAGATGGTAGAGTTTTGTCAGGGCTGGCTCTCCCAAGGCTATCAGTAGTTCTAATGGAATATTGTCTACTCCCAGGGCCTTGTTTCGGCTTAGATCTTTCAGTGCTCTGTCAAACTCTTCACGCAGTATCATATTTCCCATTTCATCTTCATCTACATCGTCTTCCATTTCAATAATATTGTCCTCAAGTACATCACCCTTGTACAGACCCTCTATATACTCCTTCCACCTTTCTGCTTTCTCTTCTTTGCTTAGAACTGGGTTTCCATCTGAGCTCTTGATATTAATACAAGTGGTTCTCTTTTCTCCAAAGTTCTCATTAATTTTCCTATGGGCAGTATCTGTCTTACCCCTAGTAAGATATGCATCTACATCCTTACACTTGTCCTATAGCCATCCCTGCTTAGCCATTTTGAACTTCCAGTCGATTTCATTTTGGAGACGTTTGTATTCCTTTTTGCCTGCTTCATTTACTGCGTTTTTAAATTTTCTCCTTTCATCAATTAAATTCAGTATATCTTCTGTTACCCAAGGATTTCTACTAGCTCTCGTCTTTTTACCTACTTGATCCTCTGCTGCCTTCATTATTTCATCCCTCAAAGCTGCCCATTCTTCTTCTACTGTGTTTCTTTCGCCATTTCCTGTCAATCGTTCCCTAATGTTCTCCCTGAAACTCTCTACAACCTCTGGTTCTTTCAGTTTATCCAGATCCCATCTCCTTAAATTCCCACCTCTTTGCACTTTCTTCAGTTTTAATTTACAGTTCATAACCAATAGATTGTGATCAGAGTCGACATCTGCCCCTGGAAATGTCTTACAATTTAAAACCTGGTTCCTAAATCTCTGACTTACCATTATATAATCTATCTGAAACCTTTCAGTATCTCCAGGCTTCTACCATGTATACAACCTTCTTTTATGATTCTTGAACCAAGTGTTAGCTATGATTAAGTTATGCTCTGTGCAAAATTGTACCAGGCGGCTTCCTCTTTCATTTCTTACCCCCATTCCATATTCACCTACTACGTTTCCTTCTCTTCATTTTCCTATTATCGAATTCCAGTCACACATGACTATTAAATTTTCGTCTCCCTTCACGATCTGAATAATTTCTGTTATCTCATCATATATTTCATCAATCTCTTCGTCATCTGTGGAGTTAGTTGGCGTATGAACTTATACTACTGTGATAGGCGTGGCCTTCGTATCTATCTTGGCCACAATAATGCGTTCACTATGCTTACCCGCACTCCTATTTTTTATTCATTATTATATCTATTCCTGCATTACCCCTATTTGATTTTGTATTTATAACCCTGTATTCACCTGACCAGAAGTCTTGTTCCTCCTACCACCGAAGTTGACGAATTCCCAGTATATCTAACTTTAATCTATCCATTTCCCTTTTTAAATTTTCTAACCTACCTGCCCGATTAAGGGATCTGACATTCCACGCTCCGATCCGTAGAACGCCAGTTTTCTTTCTCCGAATTGGGGACTATTTTACCTCCGGAATATTTTACCCAAGAGGACGCCATCATTATTTAACCATACAATAAAACTGCATGCCCGCGGAAGAAATTACGGCTGTAGTTTCCCCTTGCTTTCAGCCGTTCACAGTACCAGCAAAGAAAGGCCGTTTTGGTTAGTGTTACAAGGTCAGATCAGTCAATCATCCAGACTGTTGCCCCTGCAACTACTGAAAAGGCTGCTGCCCCTTTTCAGGAACCACACGTTTGTCTGGCCTCTCAACAAATACCTCTCCGTTTTGGTTGCACCTACGATACGGCTGTCTGTATCGCTGAGGCACGCAAGCCTCCCCACCAACGGCAAGGTCCATGGTTCATGGGCCTGAAGTCGGAGTGCATTTTTCCGTACATGCACGTCACATCTAACGATTTCCGTCCCATTCTGATAATTCCCTCGTGGTATGTCGTTTTTTTTCTTAGAGTGTATTTTCCGACTCGTTAATGTGTAGCATGAATAGTAACGACCGTATCATACTTCCAATGCACCGTATTTCCTGCTTCTTATAACGCAGTCACAGTCGGAGTAAATTACCAAGCGTGGTCTGTACCTACACAATTTTTCTGGTACGATAACACGGATCCACTGTCTAACTCAACATTCAATTAAAGTAACAACTATGTAATGGCATGGATATGTATGTTCGGCTTGATTTAGTTACATGGCCACACACACACACACACACATTGCAACACGACTTAAAAAAAACAGTTGCCTGTAGAAACGTATTTTATCTCTTTCATTACTCTTTTCTTTCAAAATGATTAAAATAACGCTAAGAAATTTTTATATAGAGAATGAAAAACATATGCCAAAAGAAGATAATAATTATGAGTCTGAAGTGCTGCTCAAAACATATTTGTTGAAACTGATGAATTATTTAGGACAGGTGGAGACTTTTTTTATTTTCTCGGTGTTCAGCTGGTTCACCAAGCACTGTAGGCAAATAAATTGCACTCATATCTTACTGAATGAGTCGTGGCCAGGAAGACACGAAACGAATACACACATACGTCACATTTGTGAAAATTGCAGCACCCAGAAGGAATGGTCTGAATCACTCCAAAATCGGAGATTTTTTAGAACAGCGAAGCTATAATATGTGAAAAAGATTTCAGAGAGGTGGCGTGCATGTAGGCCCAGCAGCGCCCTCCTTTGTGTAACAGAACAAGTCAGTGTTGTGCCACGCTCAGAGACGTCAAAAGGTGTAAATGGGCAAACAAGTGCAGGTATTCCTCATCGATGTCAAAGAGCGCATTATCACCATACGAATGACTTGGAATGGGACGTCCTGGAAACGGGTTAGTCGTAGAATGACATAGCGGCTCGTAAAGGGCACGCTGCGACGGCGGTGATGCATTTGTGAAACTACTGGTTAAAAGAAGGTCGTACACAGCGACGAGCATGTACTGGACCACACGAAGTGACCACAGCGTGGAATGACAGCCATCTTGTCCGCACGACCAGAATCGACAGAACAGCTTCGTCCACAGTGTTAGCTCGAAATTGGAGCACTTGCAATGGGTGTGTAGACGTTTACATCAATGGTTTGACGTCTTCCGCTGAGGGCTGGACTGGTGGCACACATGCCGTTGCGTCGACTTCCATTGACCAGACACCGCCAACGCTTCAAATTCCAATAGTCACGTTGATGAAATCACAGGTGTGCTGAATGACAAAATGTGGTATTTCCAGATGAGTCCTTCTTCAGCTTGTACTACAGTGACGATCTCGTACGTGTTAGCTGCTACCGTGGTGAACGCATTCGGGCAGACTACAATGTTAGCGGCACAAAAAATGGGTCAAATGGCTCTGAGCACTATGGGACTTAACTTCTGAGATCATCAGTCCCCTAGAACTTAGAACTACTTAAACCTAACTAACCTAAGGACATCACACACATCCATGCCCGAAGCCGTGGCGGTCGCGCGGTACCAGACTGTAGCGCCTAGATTAGCGGCACAGCGGATCAACATCGAGTGTCAGAGTTTCGGGCGCCGTTGACTACAACATGCGATCTCACCTCCTACGTGTTGAGGCAGTCTAAAAAGCAGCATCTTTATCATGGAGGTTTTAGCAGGTAGTTTCACATTCCATATTTCAACAAGACAACGCCCAGCCTCATGTGGCGAGGAATGTGTAAGCTTTCCTTGAAGAACGATAGCTACCATGGTTCCGTGCCTTTCACGTTTGCCTGACATGTCACCTATCGAACACCTAGAACATGGTATGTCGGCAGCTTGTTCATTTTGGACCTCCTGCAACAATTGTTAATGCTCTGTGGACAGGCCTACAAACTGACTGGCAGTAAGAACTCCAGCAGCATATGCAGGTCCTTTTCGATTCCATGCCACGAAGTCTAGAGACTCTGAGTGCAGTGAGTGGTGACCTCACACCGTTCTGAATTGTCACGGTCAAGGTGCATGTGTAGTTCTGTCATTCTCATGATTTGTGTATTGCCATGTCCCTAACCGGGAATAAATTTCGCTGTAATCACTTCTCTTCCTTAGTGCTGCAATTTGCACAATGATTAGTGTTGTCGATGAAAGAACATTGTTTATATTATTCCAACTGTATAATGGAGCTTGTTTTGCCCCAGACAACTGCAGTATGTTATATCTCAGTAGTTTCAGTCTGTACAAGGTTCTTAATGCTACTCTGAGACCCATCTTCTTAGACTGGCACAAAAGAAATACATTCCTGGAAATGGAAAAAAGAACACATTGACACCGGTGTGTCAGACCCACCATACTTGCTCCGGACACTGCGAGAGGGCTGTACAAGCAATGATCACACGCACGGCACAGCGGACACACCAGGAACCGCGGTGTTGGCCGTCGAATGGCGCTAGCTGCGCAGCATTTGTGCACCGCCGCCGTCAGTGTCAGCCAGTTTGCCGTGGAATACGGAGCTCCATCGCAGTCTTTAACACTGGTAGCATGCCGCGACAGCGTGGACGTGAACCGTATGTGCAGTTGACGGACTTTGAGCGAGGGCGTATAGTGGGCATGCGGGAGGCCGGGTGGACGTACCGCCGAATTGCTCAACACGTGGGGCGTGAGGTATCCACAGTACATCGATGTTGTCGTCAGTGGTCGGCGGAAGGTGCACGTGCCCGTCGACCTGGGACCGGACCGCAGCGACGCACGGATGCATGCCAAGACCGTAGGATCCTACGCAGTGCCGAAGGGGACCGCACCGCCACTTCCCAACAGATTAGGGACACTGTTGCTCCTGGGGTATCGGCGAGGACCATTCGCAACCGTCTCCATGAAGCTGGGCTACGGTCCCGCACACCGTTAGGCCGTCTTCCGCTCACGCCCCAACATCGTGCAGCCCGCCTCCAGTGGTGTCGCGACAGGCGTGAATGGAGGGACGAATGGAGACGTGTCGTCTTCAGCGATGAGAGTCGCTTCTGCCTTGGTGCCAATGATGGTCGTATGCGTGTTTGGCGCCGTGCAGGTGAGCGCCACAATCAGGACTGCATACGACCGAGGCACACAGGGCCAACACCCGGCATCATGGTGTGGGGAGCGATCTCCTACACTGGCCGTACACCACTGGTGATCGTCGAGGGGACACTGAATAGTGCACGGTACATCCAAACCGTCATCGAACCCATCGTTCTACCATTCCTAGACCGGAAAGGGAACTTGCTGTTCCAACAGGACAATGCACGTGCGCATGTATCACGTGCCACCCAACGTGCTCTAGAAAGTGTAAGTCAACTGCCCTGGCCAGCAAGATCTCCGGATCTGTCCCCCATTGAGCATGTTTGGGACTGGATGAAGCGTCGTCTCACGCGGTCTGCACGTCCAGCACGAACGCTGGTCCAACTGAGGCGCCAGGTGGAAATGGCATGGCAAGCCGTTCCACAGGACTACATCCAGCATCTCTACGATCGTCTCCATGGGAGAATAGCAGCCTGCATTGCTGCGAAAGGTGGATATACACTGTACTAGTGCCGACATTGTGCATGCTCTGTTGCCTGTGTCTATGTGCCTGTGGTTCTGTCAGTGTGATCATGTGATGTATCTGACCCCAGGAATGTGTCAATAAAGTTTCCCCTTCCTGGGACAATGAATTCACGGTGTTCTTATTTCAATTTCCAGGAGTGTAATTTATCGACGGAAGAACTTGAAGAATATGGTATATATAGAACGCAACAATGAGGCGTTTAGTTTGAAGCTTAAAGAAAGATTGGTTGGGCAATGTTGAAACAACACTGAAGAACCTTGTTCAAACGTTTATTGGGCCGCCCAATCCAGATTTTTTTGCTGATTATCTATATCGCCTCAGACGAATGCTGCTCTCATTTCTTCAATAAGATGCCACGCCTTACGCTGTAGCTTGTCCGTGCTGATCCACTGGCGCCAGCGTGCATTCTCTGTAGCCCTTAAGTCTAAAATTCATTGTGGATGAATATTCAGGCCCTCTATGACCAAATTCAGCCAAAACATGCGTAAACGCAGCTCGTCGTTTCGTCGAATTGTGCTTCAGAGCGACGCAGCAGGAGTCTTAGCATGTGCTTCTCATCGCCGTCTCTACACAGGCGTCGTGTAGCGAGCTAAAGCAATACTCGACAATGGATATTAAGTATCCAAGGAAGTGACATCTTCGGCTTTCATTCAGTTGTAGAGACCTAGAAATCGTGTTTGTTATCTGATTCAGTCATTACATTCGGAACACCACTATTTGATGGACTTCCTATTGAGAACATACTACGTCATCGGTGTTTTTTTGTCTCTTTGAACACTCTGAATTTAAAATATTTTGGCTATTTTTACACCACTCCCCTAACCTATGAACATGGGCGCACTCGGTGTGAGGTGGGTCGTGTTTCAACGATGCAGCTCGACGTACAGTAGGTACAGCCAGAACAAGGGGTATCCGTGGAGACACAACATGAACTTCTCGTTGCAGACGAGGCAGAACAGATTTTTCTGTAGTTGCAGAGGCAACAGTGTTGATGACTGATTGGTGTCGTCTTGTAACGTCAGCCAACACAGCCTGGCTCTGTTGTGTCTTAATGATTATGGCATTCTCTCAGACGGAATATTCTTGAGATAAGATACCAACCATTCAGATCTCCACAGGGGAACTACTCAGGAGGATGTTGTCTTGTGGTTGGGAAAAAAAAAAAAACCTGACGTTCGACGGATCAAGATGTAAAATGTTAGATTTCTTGCATGTGTTGGTAGGTTACAAAATGTAGAAATGTAAATGCGTAACTTGAAGTTATATATAGTGGAAATTAATGAAGTAGCGGGAAGAACAGGACTCCCGGTCAGGCGAATATAGGGTTATAAATGCAACATAAAATAAGAGTGATGCAGGAGTAGGTCTAATAATGAATAAAAAGTAGAAATGCAAATAAGCTTCTATGAACAGCATGTTGTACGAATTATCGCAGTCAAGATAGAGACAAAGCCAACATTCACCACAGTAGTAGAAGTTTATAAGCCAACAAGCTCCGCAGATGATGAAGAGAATGAGACAATATATAATGAGAGAGAAGAAATTATTCTTGTAGTGAAGGGAAACTAAATTTCGTGATGGGGACTCGAATCTGATGGTAAGAAGAGAAGAAAAAGTAGAACATGGACTTTGGAAAAGGAATTAAAGGGAATCCCTCCTAGTGGAATTTTGTACAGAACAGGCCTGACGATTTTAAATAGAGTATATAATACTGATACAGATATTTCGAAACTAGATTTTAAGCAGCAAACTATTTCGAAGGATATGAACCCAGGCTACAATTGCAGCAAAAGAAGTAAGCAAAAGGGAATACATAGTCTAAAGATGAGACTGACAGAAAGTGCAAATGGCTAAAAAGGTTTGGTTAGAGGACAAACGCAAGGGTGTAAAAACATGTATGTCTAGGAGAAAGATTGAGGCCACCTATAGGAAAATTAAAGAGACCTTTGGAGGAAAGAGAAGCGGTTGTATGAATATCAGGAGCTCGTATGGCAAGCCAGTACTCAGCAAAGAAGGGAAAGCTGAAAGGTGGAAGCAATGTACAGGATGTAACAGCATAAGAGCAGATACTTTTATATGTGGTACATTAATATATACATACATCAGCGTGTTGGTTGTTTTTTCTTTCCATCGAACAAGCTTCCCACAAATGCATCACATAATTTACTACCTAATGTTTTCTGCACAGTCGTAACCACACCACTGAGTGGACTACACTTGTCGGAATAGACTTCCCGTTTTGCGTCCATGTGTCACTTCAACATATGGCCTACTGCCTACGGAAACTTATGTATTAAGGGTTTGCTCTTGCTACATGTATTTGGAGGTACTAACCAACCTAAAAACATGTTGCTCCTAATAGCTATAATTATTAGTCTGCATATGACATAAATACTGGTGTAATGTTGTCTCTGCACTTATGCCTGTTACAACCTGCATAGAAGGAATATACTACGGATGTGAATCTCAAAGCAATATTACAAAAACTGAAGATGAAGCAAATGAGGATGAAATGAGAAATACGACACTGTGAGCAGAATTTCAAACAAGGTACCTCCAGAAGGTCCCTCAGAATTATTGACAACTTTAAGAGAACATACCATGACAAAGCTATTCTACATGTTATACAAGACATATGGGACAGGCGAAATACCGTCGGACTTTAAGAAGAATGTAATAATTTTAATTCGAAAAAAGGCAGGTGCTGACAGGTGTGAATATTCCTGAACCATCAGTTTAATCATTCATCCTCGCAAACATGGACACGAATTATTTACAGAAGAACGGAAAAACTGGTAGAAGCCAAAGTCGAGGAAGATAACTTTGGATTCCAGAAAAATGTGGAAGCACAGGAGGAAATGCTGACCGTTAGACTTAGCTTAGAAGATGGGTTGCAGAAGGACAAAGCTCCAATTATAGCACTTGTAGATATTGTTGACTGGAACGTATTCTTTAAAATTCTGATTGTAGCAGGGATAAAATACAGGATGAAAGAGAAGTAGCAGTAGAGAAGGGAATGAGATGGGGCAGAGCACGTTCTGATGAGAGAAAAAATCAAATAAAAAAAATGAGACTTGCTGATGACTTTAGAATTCTATGAGAGATGGGGAAGGACTTGAATGAACAGCTGAATAGAATGGACAGTTTCCTGAAAAGAGGTTATAAGCTTAACATCAACAAAAGTAAAACAAGGCTAATGGGATGTAATCGAATTAAATCAGGTGATGCTGAGGGTATTAGATTATGAAATAAGACACTAAAACTAAGAGATGAATTTTGCTACTTAGGCAAGAAAATAACTGACGATGATACAAAATGCAGATAGCAATAGCAAAAAATGTGTTTCTGAAAACGAGAGGTTTGTTACCATCGAACGTAAATTTAAATGTTGGGAAATCTTTCCTGAAATTATTTTTTTATGGAATATAGCCTTGTACGAAAGTGAAACTTGGATAACAAGCAGTTCAGAAAGCAAAGGAATAGAAGTTTTTGAATTGTGGTGCTATAGAAGAGTGAGGAAGATTAGACAGGTAGATAGAATAAGTAATGAAGACGTACAGAACTGAGTTGAGGAGTAAAAAAATTTATGACACAATGTGACTAAAAGAAGGATCCCATTGATAGGAAACTTCCAGAGACGTCATGGAATCGTCAGTTTGGTAATGGTGGGAAGTGTGTGTGTGTTTATGTGTGTGTGTGTGTGTGTGTGTGTGTGAGGGGGGGGAAGTGGGGTGGAATAAAAATTGTAGAGGAAGTCCACCTCTTGACAAAAATAAGCAGGTTCAGAAGGATGTAGGTTGCAGTACCTAAGCCGAGATAAGGAGACTTGCACAGGGTAGACTAATGTGGAGAGTTGCCTCAAAACAGTTTTCCGACTAAACACGACGACAACAACAATGTGTGCAGTGTGACTAACTTACTTAGCACAGCTTGTAAATGCAATTATGCGAGACTGGGACAGAATCTTAAGAGCAGCTGCTAGCAGGATTGCTTCATTAATTATTTCATTTACTTTCTACTATTATTTCCCTTAGTCACAAGCATTTAACGTTGTGAAGAAAAAATGCAGGAAAATATTTCATCAAATGTGGTTTTATCAAATGCAAGCGACTAAGGACAGATCAGTCTCACGAGCAGGTTTAGTTTTTATAAAAAGCTACAATAGTTACAGTAAAAGTTTGTAACCTCCCCACAAAAATGATAAATGAAAATGGAGATGAGCCAAGTGTAACCTCCCCAAAGAATAATAATTAAATGAATTTTAAATATTGTAACCTCTGAACAAAATTGTGTCGCATTTATGCTCTGTGTGTAGAAATGCACTCACATTTAATGTTACCACAAAATTCTTTTCTCATTTAATGTCAAGTTCGAAACAGAAAAATTCTTAAACACCAAAATAATAAAAAAGTTTAGTAACCTGATAAATTTTTATGAGGACAGCAGCGCTGCCCTTCGGCCCTGTATTCTGAATAAAAAAGCAAAAATTCTTACCTCAATAAAAACTGCAATTATATCTGCTCTTAAGTTGGAATTTTTCGACACAGCTTCGTGCAATGCTGCTGTATATATATTTTTTTTGATTATTGGAAGGAATGATCATGCATTTGAAATATTCTTTAAATTGAAATGAATGCTTTTCTTTAAAAGAGTTACTTTATATTATAAAAATTATTATTGGGGCATTTTTTTGAACAAATTAAATTACAATTAACATACATTATTAAATATGCGCAAGGCTGCTTCTTTACCTTCTACAACAATACTCATCTTCCAGAGTCCCGACCAGAGTCGCGAGCAGAGCACACAGCCGACGCATGCCGACTCCCGCCGACTCACGCAGACTACACCAGACTAATGACTACTGCCGACTACTGACGACTACTACTGACTCACGCCGACTAGCGACAAGCAACAACTAACTACATACTACTCTGTGGTCAGAGATTCTGTCATGCCTCGCCCATCGCCGGCAATGTACACGTCTTACAAGTTATAGTAGCAAACCTCCAGAAGGTGTACCAACTTAAGCTGCAGTAAAGATATAGTAAGTACTGTGATTAGCTGAATAACAAGAAATGTTATCGGGCAGTTTGTATGCGAACTGTATCAACATGGTACACACGACAAACCAGCTAAAAAAAGGACTGTGGGTGTGAAGCAGCCTTAGGAAGAGACGTCATGATGATCAGAAGGTCACATGTAAAAATACGTATAGCTGCAGACCATCTCAACGACTTTCAGGCAAACTTGGCACATAAGCTCACTGGACAATATATAGAGTGGTCTGCAACAGTCTGAGTATCTAGTAAGAGTGTTGCAGGGTAGGCAGTGCTGAGAAATAATTGTTAGGAAAAAAATTCGATACATTGCGCCATTTCTGAGTCAACTAGCATTGGAAGTTAGCCAATTAGGACATTGTGCACACAAAGTGGACCTCCAGAGACGGTGCTACCGAACATTTTTTTCATTTAGTGTCCTAGAACCGAACAAGAACGTGATACAGAAATTGGACCTGGGATGGTAAAAAAAAAGGATCAAACACAAGAGTAGCAGGACAACCTTCGTCTCACCTCACACTGCATTGTTGCCAGATTTATTCAAGATGGTGGATCCAAGATGGCAGCCATAGATGTGGCAACGTTGCAGTTATGTCATGGTGGGAAGTTCAAATTTTGACGGAAAATAGGTAATTGGGCTGCCTCCACTAACCTAACCCCCTCTCCTCCCCCCTCCTCACACCCCCCTCCTCTCACCTCCACTCCCCTTGCCTTCATTCCCCCATCTGGAAATTGGCAGGAAAAGAGTCTGTGTTGCGGAGCCAGATAGGAAGGATGTAAGTCTTTTCTTTGCATGACCTCATTCGAATGAGCTGTTTTACCAGTAGCAGATGATGCCATGAGCAGCCATAGTCGATCATTTAGCTCGTTGGGGCCATCATAATATATATACTGTGGGATTCGATTGTTCACTGCTTTATGCTCAATATCAACACCATCGCAGCTGCTGCTGTTCTTGATGCTTGTTTTCACCATCAAGTATTTGTTTTAGAATGGTTTTATATTTGTTGTTGCTCACGATTTTTGCGATCTTACGTTCATCAGTAAAATGCAGTATTTCACAGTACATTTCTCTATCAGTAACTGAATAATTTATAGGTGTTTTCGTGGGTCTTAGAAAAATAAGATTCATTAAGCCAGGTGTTCTCTCAAATGGCCTATCACAAATTTACATTGTTTCATCAGTTATTTTATAGCTGCATGCCCAACATGTATAGTCTTTCCCTGCTAACGCCGAATGTCCTACCTATCTGGCCAGGGGCATGATGGATAATGAATTCGTCAATGGCAACACCATCATTATCGTTTGGTTTTGTTTTTGCGGAGAGCTGTCAGAGAGTCAGTAACAAACTTAAAGGTCTCTCTTAGTGTTTGCTGTCGATTCATATGCCCTAGCCTTAGTAAACGTAGTTTCTCTCAAATGGCTATCTGCACCTGAATGACCTTCAGCTTTGTTGACATCTTGGTTTATACCAATCAGACGTCTCTGCAGCATGAGGCTTTGTATATTCGCCCTTCTTTCTCTTATTATGCGCCTGCTTCTCCATCTGAACAACAAGAGCCTCAACATCTGTTTTCGTCTCAATAAGTCGACCTTTTCAGTTAAGTGCCCGCATCTCGTGGTCGTGCGGTAGCGTTCTCGCTTCCCACGCCCGGGTTCCCGGGTTCGATTCCCGGCGGGGTCAGGGATTTTCTCTGCCTCGTGATGGCTGGGTGTTGTGTGCTGTCCTTAGGTTAGTTTGGTTTAAGTAGTTCTAAGTTCTAGGGGACTTATGACCACAGAAGTTGAGTCCCATAGTGCTCAGAGCCATTTGAACCATTCAGTTAAGTCGGTTACTTTGTTACCGTTTAGATAACTAACTCATTTAATGTGCCGATAATTCTCAAAATAGTTTGGTAATACGTCTCTAACCCCCTGCACATACCTCCAACTTTATGCACGATAGTCTGAATTTTCGCATCCAAGTACAAGAAAATGTTCTGTCTATGTACACCCCTTCTCTGGGGTTGGGAGGTACGCATGCACACGAATTTGTCCTTGGTGCTGCACATACTGATGTACTCACCTCTCTTACCGGGCTATACATACAGACACTCTTGGAAGTCTCGCTTGTACCTACCACCATTCAATTTTCTTGTTTTATGAATAACGAGAAACCCATAGTGTGAATGATTCCAGCAATCGGAACATATCTTTACAAAATCATTGAATAACATGCCAGATCCTGCATGTGCATAGGAAGCGTGTTTTAAATTCAGATTGTCTTGTTTAAAGGCTACAATGAGGTTTGCATTATTCCTAACCAACTGTTTCGGGATTCTGGAATATGTTTGGCTTAGATAAAATACATCAGCATCCATATGACGACCTAAACAGAAATATTTTCCAATTTGGTCTTGGTTTTCCACAGCAACATCGTCAAATATGAAGACAGTGTTTGTCTTTACTTTTTCAAGTTGGGGGGATATCACCGCTTTCACAGAATGTCGTGTATGTAACGCCTTTTACACCGTGCAGTGTCTCTCTAATTCCTGATCCTTGTGCTGAAACAGTGTTTTTAAGAATACACAGGCATGTTCATATCTGACTACATCTACCTGTGTCAGCAGCGTCATGAGGATATTAGTGTTGCCACAATTGGATGGGCCTACAATAATTGCTCATATATTATAAGGAAGGAGTATTCCATTCTTTTTCTTAAGGTCTTCTTTTGCATCTTCACAGTACCAGTCACCGACAACAAAGTCCTTGTGATCAGGATGTTTCACCCACCCTGCCATGATACCGATTACATCAGGTACTGAGAAGTAGTTTGCATATATAGGGAGATACACTTGTAAGGATGGTAATTGTATGTGTAGCGACTATAGCTCCATCACTTGACCAAGTGAGCTATATTGGCTACACACAGAATTCAACTATATATTTTACCTATGAAGAGTAACGTCATTATTCATTTTGTCAGTGACTGGTGAGGAGGTATTTGAGGCAACTGTCTGCTGCTGCATGATTATAATTGATAATAATGTTATTAATAAGTGGAATACTTGGACTACAGTTACGGAGAGACATGAAATAAAACACACACAGAGTTTGAGATTATGCATACACATATTATTTCAAAAATCATCAGACACTTTCACTATTTTCTTCACACCTGTACGGTATTTCCCAAACAAAGCTTTTTGATGTGCATAAATTCCGCGCATATCTCTTTCAAACTGATGGGTGCCTCACAAAACTTGGGCTTTTCACACACACATTTCGCCTATTTCTCTTTTGGCCCTGCATTCATGTGTAAACAAAGGTACTGCTCCAAACCATCAACACGTACACTAAGCACTCATAGAAAGTTAACATCATTGTGTGTGGAGTCTATGCTAAGCAACCAATGACTCAGTTTCTCCAATGCAAGGCATCCACATCGTATAAGTTCATAACTGAGGCATGCCATAGGTAAACACTCTTGTCACCCTATTTCACACATAGTGCAGAGTCATCATACACTGTTGTAACAGACAGTGTCACGCCTGTAAGGAAAATGTCCAGGGGGTACGACTTGGATAATGCTCTAAAATCATCTGCTGATTAATGTAGCGCTCTGCACAACATATTTCATCCCAGTTGAACTCAGAAATCGCCATTTTAACACCCTTCAATGGATTTTCAATTTCTATTCTCACATGCAACCCCTAGTCGTGATGCACTTCTATACCCACATTTACATGCTAAATTGTATGTAGAACTGAAAAGCATGGGTACACTGGATATCTTCTTATCCACAGCTTCTAAAATATGCACCTGCACTAGAATGGGAATGTTCTGCTGTGATGGGTCGTATGTCGGTGACCAGTACTGCCCTACATCTTGCTGTTGTTCAGGACCACCAGCAGCATTTGATGTGTTGGGAGCAGGCTGCGTGTCCTCATCACACAAATCAATGAGTGGGACAGACAATAACAGCTATGTGTCCTGCTGCAGCAAGTGAGCTGTGTGTGCTACAGGATCCCGTGTGGTCGCTACAGGTTAGGCGCACTGGAGGTTGTTGCTGCTGTAGCTGCAGAGGTTGATGCAGGTCTGGACAAGATGGTGGCTGAGGTTGCTGCAAGTCCAGACACAGCAGAGGTCGACATGTTGTCGCCTGTCCCTACAGGCTTAGATGTGTCTAAGGCTACTGCTGAACAAGGAGGACGAGAAGTGTGACATACGGACCAAGTCAGAAAAACAACAACAAAGTGTGACATATGGACCAAGACACAAAAACAACCAGTAATAATAATAATAATAATAATAATGCTGACTACAGACAAAGATGTAATGATGTGATGTGGTATAATTACTTATCAATTTCTTCCTGTTAAGCAGGGCTGTGCTGGATTGCAGCTGCTGATGACACCTCATGATTCTTCTTCTTCTTCTTCTGCTGCTGCTGCTGCCACTTGCTGACTGAGTGAGATTGAGGCTACAGAGCTGCTGAACCTGCTCTATATCCCCTCCAATGACATCACCAGATGCTGCCAACCTGTTGGCTGAAGCCTATAATGTAACCGGATTCACGATTCCTAAGAGTTACCACTCTTTTTTTTCTGTATCGCCATCTTGGACTACGTCATGGTAGGGGAGTGGTGCAGCGCCGACAGTACACTCTGGTCGCGGTATTTTGAACCAGGCCAGTTGGTCTCCAAACCTCAAGGTTGAAACCTATGGTTCATTGTGGAATAGAGTGTTAGGGGATTTCAAAAAAGGTAGGCAGTCCCAGTGACAAGCATCTATCTGTGTGAGTACTGAAATGCATGTTCACACCATCCCACTGCGTTACCATTATTTGTCGAAAAGTATTCGCCACACGCTCGTCCATTATCTTTTCTTTTCACTCATTGTGTAGGAGGCTATGGGTACAGTCCTTAGCTGTGCACTAACATGTAATACACGTATTAAATTCGTCTCTGCATACAGATGCTTGTGCCGGAGTGGGTGAATGTCTTGCCTTTCGCACTTCGGAAGACTGTCTGGACTTTTGTAGAATGATCTGCAGCTACAGCACATGCATATATCAGTAGGAGCTGCAAAGTGTAACTTAGCTCTATCTTGCTGCATCTTCATTATTTCATGAAGCGTATTCGTCTTCACCAAATATCATTGCTATCAACACAGTACTCATATGCTTGATTACAGCTAATATACCTGTTAAACTCTTCCTTCTCCACCACAGACATCTCATTCATTGAACACAGTAAACAATTAGGTCCGTCTTCCCAGTCCAGCAGCTAGAGACAGATTGAGTCCTTTCCCCCCATTTATTGCTAGACCACCATCTTGGATTATGTCATAGGAAGGAAGAGAGGAAGGGCTGACAGTGCTGGTGTTGTGAACTAGGTCAGTTTGACTGTGGACCTCATGGTGAACACACCGGATGGAGCAACTCTCTATGACAACTCAAATTGTTGAAATAAGCAACGGATACTTACTTCTGTCCTACCCGGCAGCCCAGCACAGACTGAGTTCTTTCCCATCAATTTCCAGTTGGGGGAGGGGAGGGGAGGGGAGCAATGCATACAAAATAAAGACTTACATCTGTCCTATCTGACAGCCCAGCATAGACTGACTCCTTTTCCCGCCGAATTCCAGATGGAGGAGGAGAGTGGAGGATAGGAGCGTGAGGGGGAGAGGAGGAGGAGAGGGAGAGGAGGGCATTACGTTAGTGGAGGTAGTCCAATTGACGTATTTTCATCCCTTACATCACTGGGACGTTGCCACATCTATGGCAGCCACCTTGGATCCGCCATCTTGAATAAATTTTGCAACAGTGCAGTGTGGGATGGCACAAATGTTGCCCCACTACTCACAAACTAAGGACTGAGTTGTCTCGTGTGTTATCACGTATGCTATGAGAACAACTGACACTGATTGTATCTGGCGAGCCACTCGAATTTGCTCGCACAATGGCGTGATTCGGTAACTTCAGTGGTGATTAACTCAGAACGGAACAACGTATAGAATTTGTTTCTGAACTACACTCTCTGCCGGCCGCTGTGGCGGAGCGGTCCTAGGCGCTTCAATCTGGAACGCGCGTCCGCTACGAGCGCAGGTTCGAATCCTGCCTCGGGCATGGATGTATGTGATGTCCTTAGGTTAGTTAGGTTTAAGTAGTTCTAAGTGACTGATGACTTCAGATGTTAAGTCCCATAGCGCTCAGAGCCATTTGAACTACTATCTCTCAGCAGAACCTACCTTGCAACACTCTAACAAGCTTTTCAGACTGTTTCTGGTCACTCTGTATAAGAGGCGATCAAACAGTTCCCATTTTATGACGTTGCTGCAGCGTATTTGTAAAGTAGCGCGACTGCGATGCGGCTGTATAAGCACCGACATGTAGGCAACGGATTAGGAGACGTGAACTATGGCTATGTTATTACCGAATGCGTCCAAACAGGAACAATGTGCTGTTATTCTTTTCTTGGCTGCCTAGGGACAAATACCGGTAGATGTCCGTAAGAGAATGAAGAATGTGTATGGGGCAGCGTGTCTGTCAAAAGCAGCGTTATCGAATGTTGCGCCAAGTTCCATGTCGACCACGATTCGCCACAAATAGAAGTTAGGCTAACTTGAGAGGGACCCACTCGAGCATCCGTACTATGATCCTGATCTCTCTCCATGCAGTTATCGCTCCTTCCATCCCTCAAAAAAGTCCTTGAAGGGTCGACGATTCCTGTAGGACGATGGTGTGCAGCAGACAGTTGCGGACTTTTTAACGCAGCAGGACACAGTGTTTTACCAAACTAGTGTCTTCAACCCAGTGCGTTGGTGGGCTGATTGCTTCAATGCTCACGGCGATTTTGAATGACATGTATACCGAATCTGAAATGTATGGCTTTCGATCGGAAACTTTTTGATTGCGTCTCATATGTTGTTCAGTGTCTAAAATGAGCACAATGATCGCTTTGGAACGGTGGATGAGTAGAACTGGTACCAGGTTGTCACGTGACTTTCCACTGCTGACTCAAGTACCGGAAGTGAAGTGGTGTGTATGTCGTCGTAAACTACACGGAATCATCGCCCGACAAATGAATCGATGTGGTAACCTGACAGAACGGCAGTAAGGCGCTATCGTGTTTGGACGTGCCCAGGACCACATCGTGAATGAAGTTGCCCGATTTGTTGGTGTATCAGTGCGGACTGTCCAGCATGTCTACAAGGAGTGACGTAGCACTTACACCCACTTATCACGGCGTAAAAGCAGGGGACGTAAAACATAATAACCGTTAGAGATCGGAAACAACTGTCACGCTACGTCACTGACTATCGAGTGCGAACTCGAATGCAATTGCTGTTGTTAGTTAAAGCAGGTCTGTCTCAATCAGTTTCCATACGAACATTGCAAAGGGAACTGAATAAAATACCCGTTTGGAATCGAGTACCTCGCAAAAAGCCATTGCTCACGTCGGCACAAAGTTGTATGGCTACAAACGGACAATCAGACCCTTCAGACCGGAGGTGTATTGTTGGTTTCAGAGCCTGCTTTTTTTTAGGAGGGAGGGGGTTTGGTATTCCGCATTATGGATTGAGCACCAGAGCCCGTTGATTCGGGTTACTGTGGGCATCAAATAGGCTGCATATTTCAACATTCTCGGTGATCACATTGGAGTAGTCGTGTGTTTCCTATCATTACCTTCTTATCTCTTGAACCTGCATTTATCACAGCTAACAAGGGGAAGCCGCGACCCTCGGATCCGGAATTTACTTCAGACTTTGTACACTTTTAGCAGTCCACAGGACAACACACTGTACCGGCAGTAAGACGTACTGCTTAGGCCATTTCGAGAAAACTGCAAGAAAAGTTTTACGCTTCAGTAGTGTACCGCCCGTTGCGCCACTAATCGCGATCATGTGATCAGCGTTCAAGCTCCGTAAATCGTGGGTCTCTGGGTCGACTCCCACTCATCTTTTCTTAAATTTTTTTTTCAACACTAGTCACATTATTTCGTACATAGGAGGGTAATACGATGAAAAAAACAAGTGTATTTGCATGAAGTTTTATTGAATTTACACTGTTATTTAGTACTTTGCTAATTTTTATTATTACAACAAATATTATGCGACTTTTATTTATATAGGCAATTTAAAAACTTTATCAAGCGCTTTCAAATTAGTTTATGACAACGAGAACCTGCTTCTCGTGAAGATGCTATTAAAATACATTCAATAGTACATCGCCAATTTTCGGCACCGATGTTTACGAAAATGTTTCGTTACGCGTGGTTCACATCCAAACTCTATGAATAAAGTGAAATTTTTCAAAATGTCAACGCGCTTTGTTTTTCCTTAGAAACTCTGAAGAATCCCTGTGTATGCGATGAAACTGCATTCTTTGGGTGTAGTGGATGCTGTTTTAATTTATATTTTCCGTGTCTGTACGAAAAATATCATTCCGCAATTTGAAGTCGAATGCACATCCGACGATCAGTCGTACATTACCCTCATGTTCTGACATATTGTGCTACTGAATGAAGTCATTCACACTTATTTATCGACGTTTGACTTGGGCTTTCCAAGCCTGTCTCTCGTCCTTGAAACCTGCGTCTGCAGAGTCCAGGTGCAAAGCAGTTCCCGGTACCTTATCCGATGCAAGTATAAGGGATCTGAGAAATCGGGACAGGCATACATATTGGCCGTTCACTCGTCGATTGTTATAAATATAATATTTGTTGTGATAATAAAAATTGGTAAGCAACCAAATAACACTAGAAATTCTATAGAAGTTCATGGGTGCCTTTGGAAATAACATCGCCATCGCTCATGTTTCTGCATTTACCGTAAACACGCCTGAAAGACACGAATGACCCTCTAACCCCTTGCCTAAAGTCGGTGCTTTTACACCCACATGGGAGTCGCGCATATGTGTCGTTTCGTCGTACTACCTTTCAAATGTAATATGTATGAAGTAATGTTACGAGTATCGAGAAAAATATAAATAAAAAAAACACGAGTGGAATTTGATCCGGCGATCCACCGATTAAGGAGTTTTGACGCTAGCCACGTGGCCGCAGCTACATCGTGCTCAGCGTCGCATCTCACCGGTGCGTCACTGACACGTAAGACTTCTCTTGCAATTTCTCGAAAGTGCCTAATCAGTAAGCCTTACTACTTGCATTTTATTTTGTCCTACCTGACTGCTACAGATGTACAAAGTTTGAAGTAAATCTTTAATCTGAAAATCGTGGCCTCCCCTTGTGAGACGGGCTTAGTGTAAATCATAAATCATAATCACAGATCAAAATACCCTCATATTTGATATTCAGACGAATAGATTGGCACCTGGTTTGCAATGAAATACAGCTGCAGTGAGGCGAACAAACTAGGAATGCAAGGTTTGGTTCAAATGGCTCTGAGCACTATGGGACTTAACATCTGAGGTCATCAGTCCCCTAGACTTAGAACTACTTAAACCTAACTAAGGACATCACACACATCCATTCCCGAGGCAGGATTCGAACCTGCGACCATAGGAGCCGCGTGGTTCCGGACTGAAGTGCCTAGAACGGCTCGACCACAGCGGCCGGCGAATGCAAGGTTTAACTTTGTTTTTATAGGGTCACCTAACAACGATCAATTGCACCACAATGGTTTGGTTCTGAGATTCAGATCATACCTGAGCTAATAAGTCGTTTATATACTCAAAATATCGACGCATAGCACATTAAAATGACAGAAAATAAAGTCTCGTAATGTTGGCTGGAAAAATGGTGCAACACAACAGGCACGAAGTCGTCTAAAATATTGAATCACAAAGCTCTCTAGGACCTCAATTTAATCATGAATGTCCCGCTGACATTGTGGAGGTGTAGCTATTTACATGTAAGACTGCTTGGGAAACGCTACTAGCTTTCTGAATCAGTGCAGTTCGCAATTGCAAAGTAAAGCAAATTATATGCTGCTCAGAAAGTCGAGTGCAGTAAAGCGAAACACAATACTCATTCAAAACTCAGCAGCCATGCTCCAGAACGTGCCAATCAGCACCGAATAAAGACAATCAAGATGCGGCAGAGAAAGACTGCCCCTGACGACCTCTGAACCACGAATGCACCAAACAGCTTCCCCACGATAAGTGCCAAAAATACTGCTTCTCTAAACCCAACTCCCGACTTTTTGAAAAACTGTGCATGGAATGGAGGGCTCCCAGCTACTCCCACAATGATCAGCGAGAATATTGCTTAACTTACTTGAATACAGGGGAACCTTGGAGAAATTTCCCATTTTTGCCTTACAGAATGCACCTTAGCATGCAGCAGTTTGATACTGACTGCCAGTCATGTTCCACTCACTGGTTGAGCCCTTCGCACCTAAACTCAGTTTATTGGATAACAAGATTTGGAGGTAAAGACAACGAATTTCGGAGTAGCGCCACGGTGGCCTATCTTGCTGAGGACAACAAGGAAACCGGTAATGAAGTCGGGACACACGGGTGCAGAAAGTACGACGACAGCTACTTAGATTTTGGTTTTATGTGCACTGTTGTGAACAATGAAGAACGTTTACAATGTCTTTTGTGTTTGAAGGTACGTTCTGTTGAATGTATGCTACTTAGCAAATTAAAGCGTCATTTAGAAAGTGTTCATAAGAATGACGTGTTCAAACCAAGAGAACATTTTTCTAGGAAACTGAGTCGAATGAAAGGAGAAAAAAAAAATAATTTTTTGGAACAGGCGAAAATCTCGAATAATGCATTTCTAACGTCCTACAATGTGTCTTACGAGTAGCAAAATGTTAGAAAGCCCATGTTCCAGGAGAACTAATTATACTGTGTGCTGTTGACATTGTGTCCATTAAGCTAGGAGAGTCCACATGGCAAACAGCTTTCGCCCATGCCTTTCAGACGACAATTAGTCGTCAAATTTGAGTGTCAGGAGAGGATCTTCATGAACAAATTATAGAAAAAATTAGAGGGGGGGATTTCACTTTGCTGCTCGAAGTAAGATCTACGTAATTTTCGTAGGATAAAATTGAAGAAGGCTTGCCAGTGACTGTGGATTTCTCTGAAGTCGATCAATTAATAACAAGCACTTTATAATCGAAGTGCTGCAGTTACATTCCACCCGACAATAACACCAAGTAGGTTCCTTCCAATCGTAACCTTATTGAACCGAGTGCGTCACGCCATTATCAAGAGAAAATATGTTAATTATCAAATTATTTGCATAGACGGTGAAGAGTAAATTTCAGACTGGTTATCGTAGTTAATTGTTGCACTTAATAAGCTTACGCCAACCGTAGAAACATAATAATAGACTGAAGTAATAAATTTGATTATTAAGATTTATTTCAATACATATTTAGCTGAAGTTAATTCAAGGATATTTCATGAAACTATAAAGCTTATTCCTCCTGACAATCCCCCAATTAACGAATTATTATCAGTCAAAACATAGTTAATCAATTATTGGCAATATTTCATTATCAGTAGATTAAACTGTGCAAAGTACCTAACTTTAAAGATAGAATGACAGCTCATTATTCAAAATCTCGATAGATAATTATCTGTGTTGTCAGCATTGCAATTAGCTGACAAATTATGAACAAAATAAGTGTAGTTAGATTGTTATGACATTGTTTTATATGAATACTGAGCCTGACACAGCACTTACGTAAAAGTTCCCGTTCCACCTGCTGCGCTACAAATAGGTAACCTTTAGTTTTGACACAATTATTCACGTACGTAACAGTACTGTCGCTCATCAGTTGAGCTGGCGAGCGATGTTTTAATTGCTTTTACAACTTAATCATTTCTCTCGACAAAATTTCCACTGGCAAAATTTATTTCCAAATTATTTCCATTATTTCATTTACCGATCGTTATTGAATGAAATTACTCATTCAATAACGACCAAGTTATAACGTCTCCTGTTTCCCGCGGAATAATCATTATTTACTTCGGATTCGGATGCCTTATCCCGACACGGCTCAAAATTCATAATTCACGGTCATCGTCAACTTGTAATTTCGCAAAACCCGGGAAGCAGGGGGGTGTTACACACTCAATGGACTGCCGTTTTGCGTCCGGTTGGAAGTGGTGCAGTCATGCTTCATGGCCTGTGACGATGATGTTCAACAAAAAAATTTCGCAATCTGCCTCGTAACGCGCAATCAGTTCCTTGCGGAAAGTCCTTCGTTGCTCTTTATGGTCTTCTGTTAGGCGGCGAGGAACCCAGCGGATACACACATTTGAGTATCCCAACTGGTCGACGAGAGTGTCAGCACTACCAACAGAGACGTCCAACTGTGCATCACCTCGAATGAAAGTGTACGGACGTTCCAACATTGCAAGAATCGTAGCTGTGTGCTCTCGGCTTGCACACGGCACATCGGACAGATTTGTGCGACTTTGTTGCTGTGATAACAGACGCCTCGCTCCACGACTCACTGTGCTTGTGTTCACCGCCAGATCTCCGTAGATATTGTACGAGCACGTGTGAATAATTGTGAAGCTCTTGTTTTTCGCCAAAAGAAACAATGACAGCTCTCTGCTTCGAACGCACCTCCGTTACACACGTCATGCGGAGAGCTACGTATAGCGCAAACACCTATTGGAACTTCATGAAACTAATGTGCCGAAACGGGAATACCCCACGGTGTCCAGTAACAAATTCTGCGATTTTTCAACCGAAATTTGGTGAGAAAAAAATGTGTTCCATTACTTATTGTACGCCCCTCGTGGATAGTATTTCGCTCCCTGTATTTTACTCATGCTTGCTTTTATTCCGGCATATCGACAAGAGCCGGCACGAAGACGAAGAACGCAAGGCCAGAGAAGGCGGTGCGACGACGTCAGCCAATAGCGAGATGACCATGACGTCACCACGATAGGAGCGGCATCTAGCCGAAGTGAATATAAGCGCCGCTCCTGCCAGCCTCGGCAGGATACGGATCCTGTACACCTCCCGCAAACTCGATCCTCCTCACCCGCTCGTCTCCCCGCTCCTCTCCCACCCCCGCCCGCTGCCGCGCCTGTATTCCCACGTCCCACCCGGTCTCCATCTCTCCACCCTCCTTACCCTCTCCCAAGGTGGCTTCCGCCAGCTCCCCCTCCCTGATGATGTCCTCCTCCCCTCCATCTACCCCTCCTACCAACTTTGATCCTCCCTCCCTCTTCCTGTATCTCTTCCTTTGGGCACCCTCCATCCCTCCCCCCCTCCTCCCCACTTCTCCCCCGGGCCACCCCTCCCCTGTCCTCAGCCATTGGCATCTCTGTTCTCCCCTCTCCACCCTCTCCACCCACCCTCACCCTGCTTCCCCTCTTGGCAGGTCCCCGGACTCGCACACGCTACGTGGACTTTCGCGCGCCGGAGATCATCGCCATCTGTGTCTCGTGTGTGTGACGTCGTTTCGTGTTTTTAGTGTCCGCCGTCACGCTTCTCCGTTCACTTGTGCCATCGGATTCATCAGTGTTCTGTGCGCCGTGTCAACGTGTTTTCAGTGTCTTTCTCGTCGAGTGTGAACTGCTCCGTGTTTTTTGTGTGACTGTGACCACTGTTTTTTGCCCGTCACTGTGTTCATTTTCATTCTCCATTTTTTGTACTGTGATTGTCAACTCTCTGGCTGAAGAGCGGCGTAGCATGCCGCTGCCAGCCTACCTGTTTTGTTCTGGTGTTAAAATAACAATAAAGTAAAAAAAAAAACAGCCTCAGCCGGAGAATATTAGCACGGTATTAGAAGAGAGCACTACGAGAGCAGTGATGTGTGATTCATATCAATTGATTACATGGATATGTAAAGGTTTTTATGTAAAGGTGTTTTTTTTAATTGCTGCTACCAGTCACCAAATTTGTCAACTATTATATTATTTATTTAGCGACATGTTACGAGGGAATACCTCATCTTCAGGCTAAATGGCATTGCAAAAACAACTTTACAATAAGATCATACTGATGTTACATAGTTTTTTCGTAAATGCTGTGGTCATCTTTGTTCTTCTGGTGTGGCAGTCTCATTGTGATCAGCTGATGTGTTTCTATTTCCGTGGCTCTCTTGGTCACTGCTCACAAATTGTCACTAACATGGCAGTAACTTGAAAACACGATCACAAACAGTTCTGTAGTGCAGTGGACAAGATGGCGGTCGAAATACAACTGGTTTCGATTTGACTATCGATTTGTCGATCTGTGTGGTGTCAGATGTTTACTTGTTTTCTGTACGTCTTGTTATCGTGTTACAGAGGTAGGTTGACGAAATACATTACAAATTGAGCAGAAATATGTAAAATAAATAGTTTATATCATGCTGTGTTCAATAATATTGTAACAGGTACTCAATTTGTAATGTATTTCGTCAACCTATATCTGTAATACATTAACAAGACGTGTAGAAGACAAGTAAACAACTGACACCACATAGATCGACAAATCGATAGTCAAATCGAAACCAGCTGTATTTCGACCGCCATCTTGTACACTGCACTACAGAACTGTCTGTGATCGTGTTTTCAAGTTACTGCTACGTTAGTGAAAATTTGTGAACAGTGACCAAGAGAGCCACGGAAATGGAAACAAATCAACGCATCACAGCGAGACTACCACACCAGAAGAACAAAGATTACCACAGCATTTACATCTAACATGAGTATGACCTAATTGTAAAGTTCTTTTTGTAATGCCATTTAGCCTGAAGATGAGATTCCCTCGGAGCATGTCGCTAAATAAATAAGTAATACAATAGTTGACGAAGTTTGTGACTGGTAGCGGTAATTTAAAAGAACTTTTACATATTTCTTGAGACAGTCATGGTCGAAAAATAGTCAAAATGGCTTCAAAATGCTTACATGAACCTTGTATACAGCAAAGGACTTTGATTGTTTGCATGTCGCCCGCCGCTTGCGACATCGATGTAAATTTAAAGTTAAGTATTGTGAATCTTCTTTTTTATAATAAAAACTATTAATGTTATTTTGCTTGAATTGTTGTATTTCACTTCGAGAATGCAGCCTCCTTTAGACACCCTATACGAGACAAGTGGGCAAGACTCCACAACCTTCAAAATACCAAAAAGTGTAGTCCGTCACATTGTCATAAGCTTTCTCCAAATCTGCCAATGCTATAAACGTTAAGTATGGCACCTAAGATAAGTTGTTGGTCCGGTATGACCTTTTGTGTTGCTACATTTCTCCAGTACGCTAACTGATCCTCCCCGAGGGCACCTCGTTTCAGTTTTCCCATTCTTCTCTGAATAATTTTTGCAACCATGGCTTTATTAAAATGATGATTCGATAATATTCACACGTCAGCATTTGCCTTCTTTGGAACAGGAATTATTGCATTCTTCATTAGGTCTGAAGCCATTTCTCCTGTCTGATATATCTTGTTTTCAGTGTTACAAGGATATCGTGATCGATACCTTTGCCAGTGAACTACTTAGCAGCAGGCGCTAGCTGGGAAGCCTTAGCTTCTAGAACTTTCTACAGACTCCGCCCTTTCCGGCAGACAGGGCACTGTCGTGATGCGACTAAAATGCGAGTTTGTAGCGAGCGCACGAAGCAGTGGTGGGGCAGACTTGGTCGA
This sequence comes from Schistocerca cancellata, assembly GCF_023864275.1. Taxonomy (NCBI): domain Eukaryota; kingdom Metazoa; phylum Arthropoda; class Insecta; order Orthoptera; family Acrididae; genus Schistocerca; species Schistocerca cancellata. The sequence goes on from NC_064627.1 coordinate 428,707,735, forward strand.
GTGAACACCGCAGACTCGTGAGTTAGAAATGCATGAAGTCGAATTATAAAGACTTCAATGGAGCATTAAAAACTATTTCGTTGGAATAGGAACGTCCAACCGTCTGTGGCTACTTCAGAATTTGTCAGTTTCCAAACTGAATGAGGTGCTGTTAACATTGTTTGAAGATGAATTAGTTAAGTTAAATGGCATAATCTTTTATTTCAGATGAATCTTAGCAGCTTTTGTGGTTAACTTTCTTCGTCTTCGTCTTCTTCGTCTTCTTCTTCTTCTTCTTTGTTCAGTGCCCTCATCTTACGGTGAGGTTGTCGCTCCATCTTTTTCTTGGATAGCCAGTATTTCTTTTACCACCTGATAATTTATTTCTTACTATTTTTCACAATCTTCCGTTCATCCATCCCATCTACATATTCGTTCCATTTATGCTTTCTCTTATGTACCCACTCATTAATGGCGTGCACTTTACATCTTCTTCTAATGCTTTCATTTCTCTCTGTATCTCGCAGTGTCCTCCCTGTAATCATTCACAGAATTTTTATTTCCGTGGTTTCCACAACTCATTTTGTTTTTGATGTTTCTGCTCACGTCTCGACTGAGTATGTCTTAATTGTTTAGTGTATTCTTGCCTTTGCATTGTTTCTTAAAAGCTTATTTTTCCAAATAGTATCATTCAAACATCCTGCCACTTTATTTGCTTTTGCTACTTGGTCTCCAACTTCCTTGTCGACATTTCCACTGCTGGGCGGTTCAGTACCAAGATATTTTTCCTTCCAGTTCCAGTTTCTATCCAACTGGTTCCACAGATGTGGTCATACATTTGGTTTTTTGAGTGGATATGACGATATTTAGGTTTTCGGTAGCCACGTTAAATATATATAAAAGTTTCTGCACTTTACCTTCACTGTTTACCAGAAGACATGCATCGTCAGCATAAAAATTGATTTTTATTCCTTCGTCCTCTGTTCTATAACCGCTGCCAGCCAATACCTGCTTTTCCACTTCCTCCATGACTATATTAAAAAATAGCGGGCTCACAGAGTCACCTTGTCAACACCACTATTAACTGCTATGCAGATAGTTAACCTGGAATCAGTTTTCGCATGGATGTAGTCGTTGGAATAATAATTCCTGTTAATACGATTTACTACTACATACATAATATGAAACGTTGTACTGCACCATGATCAACGAATATGTATGTTTAAAGTTTCCAGATAACAGGTCTAAAATTCGTAGCAAGAAATTGAACTGAATTGAAAAAAAAAGTTGGAATAAATGTCTTCAGCTGTTTTCATTGAGTCGGAAGGATTCCCCAGATTGCAGAGCTGGTTTACTGCACAATTTGACTGAATCCTTCTGTAAATCAATAAAAACTAGATAAGCTGGTCTTCTGTATTCAATGAACTTCTCCATGACCTGTCTAAGAGCGAATACTGCATATGTGGATGACCTAAAACGATACTGTTTCTCTGCAAGGGTTGTATTGCTTTTTATTTTATTTCCTATTATTTTTTTTGTGAGTTGAATTGAACTCGGTAGATTTATCTCTCTGTAGTTCATTCCGCTTTAGGTCGGGTTGGTTACTCTTAGGTATTTTACTGTAATTCCTGTATCCACTGATTTATCGCCAGAAGTGTAATCGAATAGTAGAGGATGACCGAGCGGGGTACCGCAGTGGTTAGACACTGGACTCGCATTCGGGAGGACGACGGTTCAATCCCGCGTCCGGCCATCCTGATTTAGGTTTTCCGTGATTTCCCTATATCGCTCCAGGCAAATGCCGGGATGGTTCCTTTGAAAGGGCACGGCCGACTTCCTTCCCCGTCCTTCCCTAATCCGATGAGACCGATGACCTCGCTGTCTGGTCTCCTTCCCCAAATCAACCAACCAACCAACCTAGTAGAGGATGACTTCGCCTGTTTATGCGCAGCACCTTACATTAATTTACGTTTAGGCCGACGGTCAGTTCCTGCACTACTCGTCGATTCTCAGCATGTCATCACGCATTTCGCTACAGCCTTCTGATGTTGCAACGTTCGTACACAGGGTGTCCCGGGAAGAATGGTCAGTTAAGTGTAGTGAACATGGGGTATAATGTGCATACCTTAAGACGTATGAGCATTCTTCATCTTCTATACTGTGAAACATGTCCCTTCTACTGCGAGCTCATTGCTTTCCATATTTTGAGAGGTGGCAGTGAGGAGAAAAACTGTCCATTAAACACATGCTTTAACGAACATACCTTAAATGCTGTGTCCACCTGTCCATCTTCGCTACAGTGAACAACTCATAGCTCTTAACGTATGCATTTTAGAGTCCATGCTGTTTTTTGAGTCATCGGACTTCTGGTTGGTTTCGTGCAGCCCATAAATTCCTCTCCTGTGCCAACCTATTCACCTCAGACTAGCAGTTGCAACCTACGTCCTCAATTATTCGCAGGGTGTATTCTAATCTCTGTCCGCCTCTACCGTTTTCGCCCTTTACAGCTCCCTCTAGTACCATGGAAGTCATTCCCTGATGTCTTAACATATGTCCTATCATCTTCTCCCTCTTTCTTGTCAGTGTTTTCCATATATTCCTCTACTCGCCGATTCTGTGGAGAACCTTCTCATTTTTACCTTTTCTGTCCCCCTCATTTTCAGCATTCGTTTATAGTACCACATCTCAAATGCTTCGGTTCTCTTTTGCTCCGATTTTGCCACAGTCCTTGTTTCACTGCCATACAATACTGTGCTCCAAACTTACATGACGAGAGATTTCTTCCTCAAATAAGGCCTATGTGTGATACCAGTAGACTTCTCTCGGAATGCCCTTTTTGCCAGTGCTTGTCTGCATTTTATGTCCTCCTTGATTCGTCCACCGTGGGTAACCTGGCAGCCTACGTAGCAGAATTGGTTCAAATGGCTCTGAGCACTATGGGACTTAACACCTGAGGTCATCAGTCCCCTAGAACTACTTAAACCTAACTAACCTAAGGACATCACACACATCCATGCCCGAGGCAGGATTCGAACCTGAGACCGTAGCGGTCGCGCGGTTCCAGACTATAGCGCCTAGAACCGCGCGGCCACCGCGGCCGGTCGTAGCAGAATTCCTTAAATTCATCTACTTCGTGATTCCCAATTCCGATGTTAAGTTTCTCGCTGTTCTCATTTCTGCTACTTCTTTTCTCTTATTTCGGTTTACTCTCATTCCATATTATGGACGCCTTAGACCATTCCTGTCAAGAGATCCTGCAATTCTTCCTCACTTTCACTGAGGATAGCAATGTCATCAGCGAACCTTATCATTGATATCCTTTCCGTGAATTTGAATCCCACTCTTGATTTTTTTTCATTTGAAGACATGCGCAGAAAAACGGGCTAAACCTCAAATGTAAAAGGTTAGACGTAAGTGTTGCCATCTATTGTTGGGTACAGAAGCTATCAAATTTGACATTGGTCTCATACCTAAGTGATATTTAGGGGTGAGACCAACGCCAATTTCGATAGTTTCCGTATCCAGCAACACCCCGTGCAATCTAGGGCGCCTTGCCACGGTTCACGCCCCCCATCCACCCTCCACCCTCCCTTCGGAGGTTCGATCTCCTTTTCTCGCATGGGTGTGTGTTGTGCTTCTACATCTACATCTACATCCATACTCCGCAAGCCACCTGACGGTGTGTGGCGGAGGGTACGTTGAGTACCTCTATCGGTTCTCCGTTCTATTCCAGTCTCGTATTGTTCGTGGAAAGAAGGATTGTCAGTATGCCTCTGTGTGGGCTCTAATCTCTCTGATTTTATCCTCATGGTCTCTTCGCAAGATATACGTAGGAGCGAGCAATATACTGCTTGACTCCTCGGTGAAGATATGTTCTCGAAACTTCAACAAAAGCCCGTACCGAGCTACTGAGCGTCTCTCCTGCAGAGTCTTCCAGTGGAGTTTATCATCTCCGAAACGCTTTCGCGATTACTGAATGATCCTGTAACGAAGCGCGCTGCTCTCCGTTGGATCTACTCTCTCTCTTCTATCAACCCTATCTGGTACGGATCCCACACTGCTGAGCAGTATTCAAGCAGTGGGCGAACAAGCGTACTGTAACCTACTTCCTTTGTTTTCGGATTGCATTTCCTTAGGATTCTTCCAATAAATCTCAGTCTGGCATCTGCTTTACCGACGATCAACTTTGTATGATCATTCGATTTTAAATCACTCCTAATGCGTACTCCCAGATAATTTATGGGATTAACTGCTTCCAGTTGCTGACCTGCTATATTGTAGCTAAATGATAAGGGATCTTTCTTTCTATGTATTCGCAGCACATTACACTTGTCTACATTGAGATTCAATTGCCATTCCCTGCACCATGCGTCAATTCGCTGCAGATCCTCCTGCATTTCAGTACAATTTTCCATTGTTACAAACTCTCGATTACCACAGCATCATCCGCAAAAACCCTCAGTGAACTTCCGATGTCATCCACAAGGTCATTTATCTACACTCCTGGAAATTGAAATAAGAACACCGTGAATCCATTGTCCCAGGAAGGGGAAACTTTATTGACACATTCCTGGGGTCAGATACATCACATGATCACACTGACAGAACCACGGGCACATAGACACAGGCAACAGAGCATGCACAATGTCGGCACTAGTACAGTGTATATCCACCTTTCGCAGCAATGCAGGCTGCTATTCTCCCATGGAGACGATCGAAGAGATGCTGGATGTAGTCCTGTGGAACGGCTTGCCATGCCATTTCCACCTGGCGCCTCAGTTGGACCAGCGTTCGTGCTGGACGTGCAGACCGCGTGAGACGACGCTTCATCCAGTCCCAAACATGCTCAATGGGGGACAGATCCGGAGATCTTGCTGGCCAGGGTAGTTGACTTACACCTTCTAGAGCACGTTGGGTGGCACGGGATACATGCGGACGTGCATTGTCCTGTTGGAACAGCAAGTTCCCTTGCCGGTCTAGGAATGGTAGAACGATGGGTTCGATGACAGTTTGGATGTACCGTGCACTATTCAGTGTCCCCTCGACGATCACCAGTGGTGTACGGCCAGTGTAGGAGATCGCTCCCCACACCATTATGCCGGGTGTTGGCCCTGTGTGCCTCGGTCGTATGCAGTCCTGATTGTGGCGCTCACCTGCACGGCGCCAAACACGCATACGACCATCATTGGCACCAAGGCAGAAGCGACTCTCATCGCTGAAGACGACACGTCTCCATTCGCCCCTCCATTCACGCCTGTCGCGACACCGCTGGAGGCGGGCTGCACGATGTTGGGGCGTGAGCGGAAGACGGCCTAACGGTGTGCGGGACCGTAGCCCAGCTTCATGGAGACGGTTGCGAATGGTCCTCGCCGATACCCCAGGAGCAACAGTGTCCCTAATTTGCTGGGAAGTGGCGGTGCGGTCCCCTACGTCACTGCGTAGGATCCTACGGTCTTGGCGTGCATCCGTGCGTCGCTGCGGTCCGGTCCCAGGTCGACGGGCACGTGCACCTTCCACCGACCACTGGCGACAACATCGATGTACTGTGGAGACCTCACGCCCCACGTGTTGAGCAATTCGGCGGTACGTCCACCCGGCCTCCCGCATGCCCACTATACGGCCTCGCTCAAAGTCCGTCAACTGCACTTACGGTTCACGTCCACGCTGTCGCGGCATGCTACCAGTGTTAAAGACTGCGATGGAGCTCCGTATGCCACGGCAAACTGGCTGACACTGACGGCGGCGGTGCACAAATGCTGCGCAGCTAGCGCCATTCGACGGCCAACACCGCGGTTCCTGGTGTGTCCGCTGTGCCGTGCGTGTGATCATTGCTTGTACAGCCCTCTCGCAGTGTCCGGAGCAAGTATGGTGGGTCTGACACACCGGTGTCAATGTGTTCTTTTTTCCATTTCCAGGAGTGTATATTGCGAATAGCAACGGACCTACGACACTCCCCTGCGGCACACCTGAAATCACTCTTACTTCGGAAGACTTCTCTCCATTGAGAATGACATGCTGCGTTCTGTTATCTAGGAACTCTTCAATCCAATCACACAATTGGTCTGATAGTCCATATGCTCTTACTTTGTTCATTAAACGATTGTGGGGAACTGTATCGAACGCCTTGCGGAAGTCAATAATCACGGCATCTACCTGGGAACCCGTGTCTATGGCCCTCTGAGTCCCGTGGACGAATAGCGCGAGGTGGGTTTCACACGATCGTCTTTTTCGAAACCCATGCTGATTCCTACAGAGTAGTTTCATAGTCTCCAGAAAAGTCATTATACTCGAACATAATACGTGTTCCAAAATTCTACAACTAATCGACGTTAGAGATATAGGTCTATAGTTCTGCACATCTGTTCGACGTCCCTTCTTGAAAACGGGGATGACGTGTTCCCTTTTCCAATCCTTTGGAACGCTACGCTCTTCTAGAGACCTACGGTACATCGCTGCAGGAAGGGGGGCAAATTCATTCGCGTACTCTGTGTAAAATCGAACTGGTATCCCATTAGGTCCAGCGGCCTTTCCTCTTTTGAGCGATTTTAATTGTTTCTCTATCCCTCTGTCGTCTATTTCGATATCTACCATTTTGTCATCTGTGCGACAATCTAGAGAAGGAAATGCAGTGCAGTCTTCCTCTGCGAAACAGCTTTGGAAAAAGACATTTAGTATTTCGGCCTTTAGTCTGCCATCCTCCGTTTCAGTACCATTTTGGTCACAGAGTGTCTGGACATTTTGTTTTGATCCACCTACCGCTTTGACATAAGACCAAAATTTCTTAGGATTTTCTGCCAAGTCAGTACATAGAACTTTACTTTTTAATTCATTGAACGCCTTTCGCATAGCCCTCCTCACACTACATTTCGCTTCGCGTAATTTTTGTTTGTCTGCAAGGCTTTGGCAATGTTTATGTTTGCTGTGAAGTACCCTTTGCTTCCGCAGCAGTTTTCTAACTCGGTTGTTGTACCACGGTGACTCTTTTCCATCTCTTACGACCTTGCTTGGCACATACTCAGCTAACACATATTGTACGATGGTTTTGAACTTTGTCCACTGATCCTCAACACTATCTGTACTTGAGACAAAACTTTTGTGTTGAGCCATCAGGTACTTAGCGTAAGTTAAAGTTAGATTAAGTTGTGAGTAAGCCTAGAGATCGATGATCTCAGCAGTTTGATCCCACACAAATTAAAAAAAAAACTTTCATTATTAGCCGCAACGTGAGAACAGCCTCTCTGGTGCCTTTGCTTTCCTAAAGCCATATAATAGATTGTTAATTTTCTTTTCTGTTCACGTGTATGTTATTCTTGTCAGCAACATGGATGCATGAGCTATTAAGCTGATTGTGTGATAATTCTCACACTTGTCGGCTTTCGCTATCTTCGGAATTGTGAGGATGAGATATTCCCGAAAGTCAGATGGTACATCACGAGTCCTACACATTCTACGTATCAACATGAGTAGTTGCTTCGTTGCCACTTTCCCTAATGATCACACAAATTCCGATGGAATGTTATCCGTTCTGCCTTATTTTATCTTCAGTCGTCCGAAGCTCTTTTAAAATCCGATTCTAATACTGGATCCCCTATCTGTTCTACATCGACTCTTTTTTCTCCTTCTATCACGTCATCGGTCAAGTCTTCACCCTCATAGACACCTTAATTAACAGTGGAATTCCCACTATACTCTTAACGTTACCACCCTTGCTTTTAACTTGACCGAAGGTTATTTTGACTTTTCTGAGTTAGTCCTTTCGACTGTCATTGCTTTTTCGACTTCTTCACATTTTTTATGCAGCCGTAACTCCTTAGCTTCCCTGCACGTCCTGCTTATTTCATTCTTAAGTGACTTGCATTTCTATATTCCTGTATTTCCCTGAAGAGTTTTATGCTTTCTTCTTTCGTCGATCAGCTGAAGTATTTCTTCTGTTACGAGTTTTCTTCGCAGTTACGTTCCTCGTGCATATATTATTCTTTCCAACATACGTGATTTCTCTTTTTAAAGACGTCGATTCTCTTCAATTGAATTACCTGCTGAGCTGTTCGTTATCGTGGTATCTATCGCCTCAGAGAACTTCAAGCATATCTCTTCGCTCCTTGGTACTTTCGTACTCCACCTCTTTGTGCACTGATTTTTCCTGACTGGTCTCTTAAATTTCAGCTTTCTGTTCATCATTATTAATTTGTGATGTGAGTCTACATCTTCTCATGGCTACGCCTTACAATGCAGTATCTGATGTCGGAATCTCTGCCTGCCCCTAAGGGCAGTAACCATCCTTGAACCTCTGTTCGCTCCTCCGCCCTCTTTCACAAGGCCATGGACAGAACGAGGGTGTCTTTATCCTGGAAGTCTTAGACCGCCATTGTACAGTACATTATTTACCACCATCATCCCTGACGCTTCAGTAACTATACACTGCGGTCTTCTCTACGGTAGTAGAAAACTGGAGCCATAAAACTGTTTTATAAATGCATCACACGTTAAAGGTAACTCTGGCTGAAGGGAGAATAGAGTATTTGTGAGACAACAACCAACCGCTAAGTTGATGAAATATTTCAATAACTGGCATTGTAGATGAGAATCACTGATTGTTGTATGTAATTTGAAGCATTTATGCCTTCCAATGAAAACTAATTTAAGTGCTAAAGGCTGAAAATGGTACAAAACTGCTATTGGCAGGGGATAACATCACGATAAATGTATTTCACTCACTCTGAAACTGTCTCAGTTTCTTTTGCGAAGCTCCATATGTATACGTAGCATTGCAACGCTAAAATATGGCAGTAAGTTATTCATCGTATTTCCTGATTTCGTCAAAAGAATCACAATTGAAGCACACCGTGTCTGAGGCTGTATGGTTGGCACAGATAGACAACAGAACAGAGATATACTGTATTTACAAGCGTCGTCTGATACAGGGTAACCGATATCTTATCGAAAATGTCATGAATAATGTCAGCATTTCAATATGTCAGTCATATATTTATTCGGGTATTCTTATCTTGTCAATTGTAGTTACATGTCTTTTCATTTCGAATTTTCATAATTAAGAACGGACATTGTGTGTGTAGACCAGCTGCTACACACTACATTTTCGTACTTACTATAAGCTAACGCTCTTTTGACTCTCTTTCTGTTGCGCCTTTGTTCGAATTAGGTGAACGCAGTTGCTCTTGCGTCGAATGAAGATTTATAGGGCTCCCACGACATCTTTTTTGCTTTCACGTGGGAGTTAAACAATACGCACAATGCAGTCTAAGTAGCCATTATATATCACAGGGTCATAAATTAACTGGAATACAACGGATTTACGTTGAAATAATTCTCATCGAACAATTAATCATCATTAGACAGTTAAAACAGTTCTTTTGTGAAGCCTGTAATTCAGAGAGTCGTGTTCCAGGAACTGTTTTCGGGCGCTGTTTTCGGTGCTCGCAGTGAATAATGAACATGGCCCCGTGTTTGCCGGGGGCGCAGCTATATTTCATTATCACGCCGGGTATTCTTTCGGCGCAATTAATACACGCCAGACTGCGCCTGCCACGGCGGACCAAGCACCGTGCCTTGGGGGGCCACCACCGCTGTTAGCCCGGGGACAGAGGTCAAGTACGTGACCCCAACAGTCGCCTCCCTGCTCATTCCTCTAGTAACAAGAGACCAGCTGTGCTTTACGTTCCCCGAAGAATATCACACTTTTTCTTTGCTGAGCATCTCCCTTCGTAGTCTTAGCGTGTTGAGAGTAATTTATTCGGGCTGAGGACCAAAGTACACAAGAACAGAATGCTCACGAAGCAGGTGGAAAATTAAGAAAGACAGCTTTTTACTAAGGAGGACGTGAGAAAGAGCTACAGCTTATCGCCCCTGTTGCTGCTACTTCTGTGGACTACTAAGTATATTCAGTCTTCGATTCTGATTGCACCTTACAGCAAAATACATTTATATGGCAATGTGTTAATAGAAAACGACAACAAGAAGCACAACATATTTTTGCTCATAATTTGTGTAGTTGACTTCGACGAAAGTTCATTGTAGCAGTTCCGTTGTGGTACTGAATTCATCTTAGTTTTTGTGCACTGCATGTGGTGTTGGTGGTTCTGGTTACTTAGAGGATTAGCTTTTTGTTTTTTATAAGAAACATTTATTTATTCGATTTTATTTACAACTTGTTACTTTGGGCCCCAGTAATAAACAACTGACTGATTTAGGCGAACTCTACGACTGAACTCATTCAAATTCTCGACAGAACTTTCTTTAAAACTGTATTCAGTGCTCAAAGATAGCAAAAGACAGAGAAATAAATTTAGTAATCCTTGTTGTGGCCGCCCCCAAAGCTTCGAATATGCTTGGCGTTGAGCTCTTCAACATCTTAGGGTTGAAAATTCATGATGCTGAAGCTGCGGTCAGTGTCTTAGGTCAGAGTTCACATACCTGCAAACTCTTTTCCACGTTTCCATCAGTAAATTTCTGCAGGAAGGTGCTGCGCTGTATCCATCGAAGCTGGCCCTCCAATCAGAAGGTTTTGACTTAACTGGATGTCCAGCCTTTCTGTCCCCAATGACAGGAACTCTGCATTCTACAGGGGGTCATCATACTACAAGGAGATAATCGGACAACAGTTGTCATCCCTTGCATGCTACAGCACTGAGTCCTCAACCTGCTTCAAGAGAGCTATTGTGGCATGGTGCGTAGAAAGAGGCTAGCACACCAACTTGTCTACTGCCCCGGTATGGACTCAGACATAACAAATATGGTCACATTAGTAGTAGGGCAAGGGTGGCGCGCACCATTCTGCATTGCTGTCATATTTATTCAAGATGGCGGGTCAAAGATGGCGGCTATGCAAGTGGCATCGTCGCAGTAACATCATGGTGGGAAGCTAAAATTCTGGCAGGAAAAATGGTTATTTTGGCTACCTCCCTTAACCTAAAACTACTTCCCTCCCCCCCTCCCCATCGCTTCCTCCTCTCCTTCTCTCCCCTCCCCATCTGGAAATTGGCTGGAAAAGGACTTAGTCTGTGCTGGGCTGCTGGATAGGATGGATAAGTATGCATTGTTTATTGAAATACTTCGAGTTGTCATAGACAGCAGCTCTACCTGGTGTGCTTGCCATGAGGTCTAGATCAACTGACCTAGTTCACAGCACTGTCACCAGAGAGTGCTGTTGGCTCTTACCCTCTCCCCTCCCATCACGTAGTCCAAGACAGCGAGCTGGGGAAAATGGTGGGAAAAGGACTCTGTGTCTAGCTGCTAGACTGGGAGGATGGATGTAATTGTTTATTGTTTTCAATGGGTGAAATGTCTCTGCTGGAGAAGTAGATGTTTAAGGGGCACAGTAACTGTAACTACTCAGATGAGGCAGCGATATTTGTTTAAGATGAATATGCTTCATCAAATAATAAAGAAGCAGCAGCAGCATGCGCTAAATTACACTTCACCTCATGCTGACAAATGCGTGTGCTGTCACTATAGATCATTCGATAAAAGTCCAGTCAGTCTTCCGAAGCTCAAGAGGCAAGACATTGATTCCAACGGAGACTCGGGCAGGGAGCATTCCGGGCTCCCTGCCCCAAGAGTCTCTGCACCTGCTAGAAGAGGACATGCAGTAGCTGTAGGGCAGCTGCCCATGCTAGTGGGAAATACCCACAGCCTCTTCCCTTCCCATCCCTGGTGCAAGGATACCTTCTGTCGTTTAACGTGAACTGCTTGGGGGTCTGGTGTTGCGGAATTCTGTCACATACATAACTTTAAGATGTCGCAGGAACTAGATGTAACACAAAGTGCATGTGCTTTGCACATGATGAGAGGATATTTAAACAATTACACATTTTATTTCAAGGAATACCATCACTATCAGACTTGGACTCAAAAAAGAAGATCACAACAAACTTGTGAAACCACCCCGGAGGCACTACAAAGTCCATTTGTGGGAACAGATCCCAAAACCGATATAAGCTGCAATACCTGATAGACAAGAAGCCTACGCCTACCACAGTAGTACAAGTTTATATGCCAACTAGCTCTGCATATGACGAAGAAATTGATGAAATGTATGATGATATAAAAGAAATTATCCAGATAGTGAAGGGAGACGAAAATTTAATAGTCGTGGGTGACTAGAATTCGATAGTAGGAAAAGGAAGAGAAGGAAACGTAGTACGTGAATATGGATTGGGGATAAGAAATGAAAGGGGAAGCTGCATGGTAGAATTTTGCACAGAGCATAACTTAATCATAGGTAACACTTGGTTCAAGAATCATGAAACATGGTTGCATACATGGAAGAAGCCTGGAGATACTAGAAGGTATCAGATAGATTATATAATGGTAAGACAGAGATTTAGAAACCAGGCTTTAAATTTTAAGACATTTCCAGGGGAAGGTGTGGACTCTGACCACAATCTGTTGGTTATGAACTGTAGATTAAAACTGAAGAAACTGTAAAAAGGTGGGAATTTAAGGAGATGGGACCTGGATCAACTGACTAAACCAGAGGTTGTACAGAGTTTCAGGAAGAGCATAAGGAAACAATTGTCACGAATGGGAGAAAGAAATACAGTAAAAGAAGGATGGGTAGTGAAGACAGCAGAGGGTCAAGTAGGTAAGAAGACGAGGGCTAGTAGAAATCCTTGGGTAACAGAAGAAATACTGAACTTAATTGATGAAAGGAGAATATATAAAAATGCAGTAAATGAAGCAGGCAAAAAGGAATACAAACGTCTCAAAAACGAGATCGACAGGAAGTGCAAAATGGCTAAGCTGGGATGGCTAAAGGACAAATGTAGGGATGTAGAGGCTTATCTCACTAGGGGTAAGATAGATACTGCCTACAGGAAAATGAAAGAGACCTGTGGAGAAATGAGAACGACTTGTATGAAAATCAAGAGCTCAGATGGAAACCCAGTTCTAAGCAAAGAAGAGAAAGCAGAAAGGTGAAAGGAGTATACAGAGGGTCTATACAAGGGCGATGTACTTGAGGACAATATTATGGAAATGGAAGAGGATGTAGATGAAGATGAAATGGGAGATATACTGATTGAAGAGTTTGACAGACCACTGAAAGACCTACATCGAAACAAGACCTCGGAAGTAGACAACATTCCATTGGAACTACTGACGGCCTTAGGAGAGCCAGTCCTGACAAAACTCTACCATCTGGTGAGCAAGATGTATGACACAAGCGAAATACCCTCAGACTTCAAGAAGAATATAATAATTCCAATCCCAAAGAAAGCAGGTGTTGACAGATGTGAAAATTACCGAACTATCAGTTTAATAAGTCACAGCTGCAAAATACTAACGCGAATTCTTTACAGACGAGTGGAAAAACTAGTAGAAGTCAACCTCGGGGAAGATCAGTTTGGATTCCGCAGAAATATTGGAACACATGAGGCAATACTGACTCTACGACTGATCTTAGAAGAAAGATTAAGGAAAGGCAAACCTACATTTCTAGCATTTGTAGACTTGAAGGAAGCTTTTGACAATGTTGACTGGAATACTCTCTTTCAAATTCTGAAGGTGGCAAGGGTAAAATACAGGCAGCGAAAGGCTATTTACAATTTGTACAGAAACAAGAGGGCAGTTTTAAGAGTCGAGGGACATGAAAGGGAAGCAGTGGTTGAGAAGGGAGTGAGAATGGGTTGTAGCCTATCCCCAATGTTATTCTATCTGCATATGGAGCAAGCACTAAAGGAAACAAAAGAATTTGCAGTAGGAATTAAAATCCATGAGGAAGAAATAAAAACTTTGAGGTTCGCCGATGACATTTTAATTCTGTCAGAGACAGCAAAGGACTTAGAAGAGCAGTTGAACGGAATGGACAGTGTCTTGAAAGGAGGATATAAGATGAACATCAACAAAAGCAAAACGAGGATAATGGAAAGTAGTCGAATTAAGTCAGATGATGCTGAGGGGATTAGATTAGGAAATGAGACACTTACAGTAGTAAAGGAGTTTTGCTATTTGGGGAGCAAAGTAACTGATGATGGTCGAAGTAGAGAGGATATAAAATGTAGACTGGCGATGGCAAGGAAAGCGTTTCTGAAGAAGAGAAATTTGTTAACATCGAGTATAGATTTAAGTGACAGGAAGTCGTTCCTGAAAGTGTTTGTATGGAGTGTAGCCATATATGGAAGTGAAACATGTACGATAAATAGTTTGGACAAGAGAAGAATAGAGGCTTTCGAAATGTGGTGCTACAGGAGAATGCTGAAGATTAGATGGGTAGATCACATAACTAATGAGGTATTGAATAAAAATGGGGAGAAGAGGAGTTTGTGGCACAACTTGACTAGAAGAAGGGATGGGTTGGTAGGACATGTTCTGAGACATCAAGGGATCACCAGCAGATTCAGAAGGATGTAAGTTGCAGTAGTTACTGGGAGATGAAAAAGCTTGCACAGGATAGAGTAGCATGGAGAGCTGCATAAAACCAGTCTCAGGACTGAAGACCACAACAACCACCTGATTTTACACGCCAAAACGACGGTAATATTCGAAATACATATCTCTGTAACTCTAAACAGGAAGCTCATCACTTTCCGAGTCTTGGCTGCTTGTTTGAAGGCACTCCCAGAGAGAGAGAAATTTCTGAGTCCTAAGGCTTGCGTAATGTTCATTACTTTTTTGAAACAGTGAGTGGGTTTAGTTTATATTTGCTGTTGCTGGAGTCAAGGACTTCTCACTCAAGGAATCCTCACTTCTCTAAGCACACACTGGTGTGTCCAAGCACAGACAGGAAAATCAGAACAAGTACACGAAGACAATTCGAAGCAGTTTCCTACAGATGAGAAAAATGGCTGGAATTTTTCAGCGAATTTTCTATGTCCTACAGCTGCTGGTCTGGTGATGCTGTAAAGCCACAATTGCGGGTGAGAGACAGCATCCCTCCTGTCTGAACCAAAGGAAGATGGTCTTCTTGGCCATGTCTCTGAACACTTGAACAAAGAAGACATGTTACCCTCAGTCGTCACAGAACTTTCCGTAGAGACATTGCCCCCATCATGTTTGAACCAATCTGTAGAGACTTCTATGCCCAGCACAAAGGATGTATTGTGACCCTCTGACATCATGGGACTTCTTGTGAATAGAGCGTTTTGATTGTTTCTTACTGAATTTACTCGACAAACTGCAACTGCTGACAGTGTGGAGCACTGTCCATTTTCTCCGGACAGACAAATTACGAGACTTTCAGCGGCGAAACTATTTTGTACAGATCGAAAAGAAACATACAAAGGCCATATTGCACTGACAGTTAAACCCTGCAAAAGTGGTCTACAGAACATGAAATACGTAAACTACCACCAAAGACATTTCCTCAATTACACTTCTCTGCTACTGTTATGGAAAGCTTGAATTTTTCAGCATGAAACCGATCTCCGACCAGGCTATATCACCACATACCATAGTGATGTAAACACAATTTGTATCCTGCACCATACAATCATCACTTCTGCAGCCTGCGTATACCGCGAAGACAGACAGATCCCAAAGAAACACAAGCATATGCAGCATATATAGCCCTCACAGAACTTTATATTTACCATGAGATCGATCACTCATCCACTGTGGCCAAAGATCACGAGTCAACTACCCCGGCACACACGCAGAGCCGACACGCGACTCTAGTGTCCTCCACCTACAGCGGTCACTCTCTAAACTGTCGTACAAAGGCTGGGTTGGTTCCCCAGTCACATAGACTTTACTCTTTACAGCCCTGACCTGCTTGCTTGCTGTCATGCCTTCTATACCCATGTCCATAATCTGGGATTACAAGATCATATGTATTTTCTCATGGTTTGCCAGAATATCATACAATTTAAGTGATAGGTCTCAATACCAAGCACATAGCAATATGCTACCAATTGCTTGCTTGGTATAATTCCGAAGATAAAGAGTGGAAATTATTTCTCTAGACTCCCAAAAATTTAGGAAGGTGCGAGCGAGGTGGAACGTGCTGCAAACCACTGAGTTGACACTCATCTCGTCTGTGAAGATCCTCACGTGGAAACTCGAAAAACTAGAGGAAACTGGTAGTTTCCCACGTATTCTTTAACAAATAGCAATGTCAATGATATAACAGATTCCAAATCATCCTTCTACTTTACAAAGTCAACTAAGGTGTATCTCATGTCTAGAGAACAAGCAAACATATGAATATCAAGAGCTCAGATGGAAACCCAGTTCTAAGCAAAGAAGGGAAAGCAGGAAGGTGGAAGGAGTATATAGAGGGTCTATACAAGGACGATGTACTTGAGGACAATATTATGGAAATGGAATGGGATGAAGATGAAATGGGAGATATGATACTGCGTGAAGAGTTTGACAGAGCACTGAAAGACCTGAGTCGAAACAAAGCCCCGGGAGTAGACAACATTCCATTAGAACTACTAACTGCCTTGGGAGAGCCAGTCCTGACAAAACTCTACCATCTGGTGAGCAAGATGTATGAGACAGGCGAAATACCCTCAGACTTCAAGAAGAATATAATAATTCCAATCCCAAAGAAAGCAGGTGTTGACAGATGTGAAAATTACCGAACTATCAGTTTAATAAGTCACAACTGCAAAATAATAACGCGAATTCCTTACAGACGAATGGAAAAACTGGTAGAAGCCGACCTCGGGGAAGATCAGTTTGGATTCCGTAGAAATGTTGGAACACGTGAAGCAATACTGACCCTACGACTTATCTTAGAAGAAAGATTAAGGAAAGGCAAACCTACGTTTCTAGTATTTGTAGACATAGAGAAAGCTTTTCAAAATGTTGACTGGAATACTCTCTTTCAAATTCTAAAGGTGGCAGGGGTAAAATATAGGGAGCGAAAGGCTATTTACAATTTGTACGGAAACCAGATGGCAGTTATAAGTCGTGAGGCGTGAAAGGGAAGCAGTGGTTGGGAAGGGAGTGAGACAGGGTTGTAGCCTCTCCCCGATGTTATTCAATCTGTATATTGAGAAAGCAGTAAAGGAAACAAAATAAAAGTTCGGAGTAGGTATTAAAATCCATGGAGAAGAAATAAAAACTTTGCGGTTCGCCGATGACATTGTAATTCTATCAGAGGTAGCAAAGGACTTGGAAGAGCAGTTGAACGGAATGGACAGTGTCTTGAAAGGAGGATATAAGATGAACATCAACAAAAGCAAAACGAGGATAATGGAATGTGGTCGAATTAAGTCGGGTGATGCTGAGGGAATTAGATTAGGAAATGAGACACTTAAAGTAGTAAAGTAGGTTTGCTATTTTGGGAGCAAAATAACTGATGATGGTCGAAGTAGAGAAGATATAAAATGTCGACTGGCAATGGCAAGGAAAGTGTTTCTGAAGAAGAGAAATTTGTTAGCATCGAGTATAGTTTTAAGTGTCAGGAAGTTGTTTCTGAAAGTATTTGTATGGAGTGTAGCCATATATGGAAGTGAAACATAGATGATAAATAGTTTGGACAAGAAGAGAATAGAAGTTTTCGAAT
Source organism: Schistocerca cancellata (assembly GCF_023864275.1). NCBI lineage: Eukaryota > Metazoa > Arthropoda > Insecta > Orthoptera > Acrididae > Schistocerca > Schistocerca cancellata. The sequence continues at coordinate 428,725,184 of NC_064627.1, forward strand.
TAGGGTGATACAGAAGAATGCTGAAGATTAGCTGGGTATATCATGTAACTAATGAGGTGGTATTGAATAGAATTGGGGAGAAGGATAGTTTGTGGCACAACCTTACTAGAAGAAGGGACCGGTTGGTAGGACATGTTCTGAGGCATGAAGGGATCACAAATTTAGCATTGGAGGGCAGCGTGGAGGTTAAAAATCGTAGAGGGAGATCAAGAGATGAATACACTAAGCAGATTCAGAAGGATGTAGGTTGCAGTAAGTACTGGGAGATGAAGAAGCTTGCACAGGATAGAGTAGCATGGAGAGCTGCATCAAACTTGTCTCAGGACTGAAGGCAACAACAACAAGAACAACACGTAGCGCTCTATATGATAATCACTGACTGTGCTGTGTGAAGTTCGTGGCTGGTTTGCATTATTGGAATATTTGCTATTGTAGTGTTTGGCAGTTGGATGTGAACAGCGCGTAGCGTTGCGCAGTTGGAGACGAGCCGCCGTCAGTGATGGATGTGGCGAGAGAGATGGCAGAATTCTGAGAGCGGACGATCTGGACGTGTGTCCATTGGAAAGAGTAAATTTGTAATATTGGATATCATGAACTGATATATATATGATGACTTGACTATTATTAAGGTAAATGAATTATTTGTTCTCTATCAAAATCTTTCAGTTGCTAACTATGCCTATCAGTAGTTAATGCCTTCAGTAGTTAGAATCTTTTATTTAGCTGGAAGTTTCATTAGCTACTAAGAATGCAGTGTTTAGATGTTATGTGGTGCACATCTGTCCAGTAAAGCTAGCTGCAGTGGTACAGTTTGTGCAAGTGAGAGATGAGGGATTTTTGCTAACAGCAGAAGATGTGATGATGACCAGAGGTGAGTTTCAGCAGTGCCAGAGTGGGATGGTTACCATTCACCGGGACGTATCGTCGCCAACGATAGAAGTGCATTGTGAATGTGCCATGCAATTATTGAGAGATAGAGTGGAGCGACATCTGTGTCAGAGGTGATCTAGCCAAACCTGATTTTCGGAGATCAGGTTTACACAGGATATGCTCAGTGACTGACAACGGTAGAGGTAGCCAGTGGCTACGAAAGAAGGAGACGCATGAGAGCAAAACATTTAGAGTTGCACGGGTGTGGATTGCTGATCAATGGAACTAAATGCGAAATTACAGGACCTTCATTTCATTTGGCAGCCACTAAGACAGGAGTGACTGTTAAATTTAATACAACCGCAGCTGTATCGGCCAGACGAACCCCTAGAGATATCCAAGCAGAACCTTACCTTTCTTAACGTCACATGGGAACCCAGCCTAGGCAGTTCATTAAGTCATGTGAGAGCTGCACAGGAGGGCCAAGTCACAGTAGAACAACTGCTGCTGCTGTCGAGATGGCAGACGTCAAGTAATCACGACCATAAGTGTCACAATTGTTACCGCCACAGTGACTCTGATTTTGCTTGACTTAGCAGGTACTGAGAGGCCTGTTTCAGGGACAATTCGAATTAATATAGCCTGATGTCCCTGAGCAAAGAATGCACAGTATCTTGTTAAGTTCAGAATGAGTGCAATAATTGTGAAGTAAATAGGAAAGACTGGGCTAGTAACATGTGTGTTATCTGTAGAGTAATGCGTAGAGTTACCTTAGTGGAAAACTGGTCAAAGTAAACCTGAGGGGCTGGGTATTCTCCGTAGGGGAGAGCAGTATAGTGCCGATACCCTGTCTTTAGACAGAAACTTATGTCTTTAGCAAAAGTAAGGAGAAGCAGCGTAGAGGCCACTGTAGAGCTTTGTTTTAGCACCTATGGTTCAGTAGCCGCTAGTGTGGCGACCTGTGAGTCACAACAACCGCCACAGAAGTTTTATGTAAAGCAGTAATATCTAAGCACAGCAGTAAACAGCAATGCACAGCGATAACCATGAAGCAAGTGGTGGCGAGTCACCACGGCAGTGCGAGTCTCTTGTTATGGCGATGTGAATGGGTGCCAGGTTTTAGTGAAACAAATCGGCACTGCAGACATATAAGTAGGTCGGATTTTAAAGCAAGGATCACTCCTCGTTGCTGGAAACCAGCAGACCACCATGATGCCAGAGCTGTGTGAGGCAGCGTGACGAATGGACACTGCCAGCAGCAGCCAAAGGTTTGAGACCGGGATGCACTGCCGCTAACACCAAGTCCTTCACGAGACTTGGTGCCACAGCCCCGCTGACCTGCCATCCACCTGCTGCTAGTGAGACGTGGAAAAACAGCGCCAGCTGCCATCTAACTGCTGTCCAGCGGCAGCAGGTTGAATCCCACATGCAGCAGTGCTGCGCCACGAGTACGTACAGGCGTGGATTTGGGGAACTCTTGTAAATTTCGCGCAGCTGTGGATGGAAGGTAGTAGTTACGGGATCGATTGTCGCATCGGATGGCAGACGCGGGCGATGTTGATATTTAGCAAACGTTTCTGTGAGGTAGGTTTATGACACCGCTCGCAAGCGAGAAGGCACTGCCCAGCGGGCACTGTATACAAGTGTGAAGTAATCAGAGCAGCACTGGGCACTGATGTGCTGTGAAGAAGTCATACGCTCCAGTTACAACGGCGCCTAGTGATCTATGTGTAGGTCCCGAAGAGGGGTGAGGAAAGCTGACATTGTAGTTATTAAAGAGCACTCCACTTGTTCCCTCCAGAGGAGCCATGTCACAGGTGTAGGGGGAGACGTATAAATGAGTATGGAGGCTCAAATCAGACAGTCGTGTCGACATTCTAGAGCCGGAGAGAATGAGGATTGTTTAAGTTATGGGCTAACTACGACGACCTCTGTTGATGGATGTCGGTGGCCAACCAGCTCCCTGAATCTACCCTCAACCTCCAATGCACGGACGCACCATAGCCGTGGGTAAGGCAGGCAGCACCTTGGAGCCTCGCTCTCTGTGTGGCATCGTCCGGCCGACTGCAAGTTCTCACAACCTTACTCGGTACATACTAATGTAAAGCATACTGTAGCGGTTTTTGAGTTTTACTCATTTGTGCTCTCCATCTTCGTCCTCAGAGCTAAATGTCTGATGATTACTACTTAGATGTCTCCCCTCATTCATTCTTTTTTGAGTCATGAGTCATCTGACTGATTTGAGGCGCCCCGCCACGAATACTTCTGTGCCAACCTCTTCATCTCACTTGCTCTGTCATTGGTTATTTTGCTGCCTGGATAGAAGAATTCCTTAACTTCATCTACTTCGTGACCCACAATTCTGATGTTAGTTTCTTGCTGTGCTCATTCCTGCTACTTTACTTTACTTTCGTCTTTCTTCGATTTACTCTCACTCTATATTCTGTACTCATTAGACTATTCATTCCATTCAGCAGAACCTGTAATTCCTCTTCACCTTCACCCGGAATAGCAATGTCATTAGCGAATCGTGTCATTTATATCCTTTCACCCTGAATTTTAATTCCACTCTTGAACCTTTCTTTTATGTTCATCATTGGCTTTTAGATGCATAGATTGAACTGCATGGTCGAAAGACTATATCCCTGCCTTACACCCTTTTTAATCCGAGCACTTCGTTGTTGCTCGTCCACTCTTATTATTCCCTCTTGGCTCTTGTACATCTTGTATATTACCCGTCTCTCCCTATAGCTTACCTTTATTTTTCTCAGAATTTCGAACGTCTTCCACCATTTGACATTGTAGAACGCTTTCTCCAGGTCGACAAACCCTGTGAACGTGTCTTGATTTTTCCTTAGTCTTACTTCCATTATCAACCGCAACATCATTATTGCCTCTCTGGTGCCTTTACCTTCCCTAAAGCCAAACTGATCGTCATCTAGCGCATCCTCAATTTTCTTCTCCATTCTTCTACATATCGTTCTTGTAAGTTACTTCGATGCGTGAGCTGTTAACCTGATTGTGCGATAATTCTCTCACTTGTCAACTCTTCCACTCTTGTGGATGATATTTTTTCCGAAGTCAGATGGTAGGTCGCCAGACTCATACATTCTACACACCAACGTGAATAGTCGTTTTGTTGCCACTTCCCGAAATGATTTTAGAAATTCTGAAGGAATGTCATCTATCCTTTCTGGCTTATTTGATCTTAAGTCCTCCAAAGCCCTCTTAAATTCTGATTCTAATACTGGATCCGCTGCCTCTTCTAAATCTATAACCCTACCACTACTATTGTAATTTAGCATGCTTTTACCTAAATAACAGAACCTCTGTCTCTATGTTTCCACGTATAACCCTCTAATAAAACTTAGTTTAGTTTCCAAATAAAGCACACTATGGGAGGATACTCTTGTTAATAGGAAAAGCTAATGTTAGAGTTACCTTTTTTACAGGAATTGACAGTGTGTTGCGCCTAATGGATAAGTGAATGAGACTATTCACTTCTTTTACTAATATCTTACCCAGCAGTTAGATAGAAACGCAGTATAAATAATATTATACTGAAGCTACGACAACTCAGTTTCAAGCTCATTTAGTGGTTTAAAACGTGTAATAATGGTCGCCAGCCTATCCAGGCAATGAAATAGTGAAGTATTAGAAAAGCAGAACTATGAATTTTGCCTACTTTCTTGCTACTGTTTAATTTTGTTCTTCAAATAAATGTTACTCCACTTAATGTTGTACTTCACCCTTATACCTTAAGGTTTTAAAAGAGAAAATGCTCAGTACATTAAATTCAAGGAAGCTAGAAAACATTTGGCCAGGAAACCTTTAGAAAAGCACTTTCCATAATCAAAAGACTTGAATACTAAAATACTTAGATACTAAAGCACACACTTTTTATACTGAACATTTCACTTCAAGAAAATCTCTTTCTTACTGGAATTTATTTTCACAAGCTGTTACTCTTTGAACTAATTCCGTATAGTCATTTAACAAATTCTAGTAACTTGGCTTCACTCTGAATTTTGCGTAAGAAAACTTTTACTACAACACTTCGCAATAGTTAAGAAAATTTTATTACTTGTACAAAAACAATTTAAATGGTGCCTCTTTATGTTAACTTGGCACTTCATAAACCTGTAAAACCGAATACTCGGATTAATCAAACACCAAAAAATGGTTCAAATGGCTCTGAGCACTAAGCAGTCATCAGTCTCCTAGAACTTAGAACTACTTAAACCTAACTAACCTAAGGACATCACACACATCCTTTCCCGAGGCAGGATTCGAACCTGCGACCGTAGCGGTTGGGCGGTTCCAAACCGTAGCGCCTAGAACCGCTCGGCCACTCCGGCAGGCAATCGAACACCAGAAAACAACTTTATGTACATGTATGATTAGGATGAAATAACAGAGTGGACCAGTTTCTTAAAAGTTCAAGAATGATTATTAAAACACAGTTTAAATTAATGGTTCACGCTGTACAAAAGCAAAAATACAAAAAAAAAATCTTTTCTGGTGGCTGTAGGATTGAGTGGGCGAACAATTATGACGGCTACACTACCCACAGTACAGTCTGCAAGTATCTTGCTGTATGGGCTCAATTTCTCTTCTTGGCGTCGTTCAATTTTACATATAGTAGCCCCACAGCTCGCAGCTATGCCATAAGCCGTTTGCAGTCCTCATCCGAGGCATTTTTGTGCAAATTTACAGGCCAAGCTTCTCCTGATCCACGAAGGTGTTGCCTCAATCACTGCTGCCTACAGACTGTGTGACTTACTTTCCAAGCTTCCTCTAGGTAGCGCGCCAATTTGCCCTTGCCACCTTTTCCACTCCCCAGAGCCACTTTCGTTTCAAATATAAGCACACTGGCTTTTACATAACACCTATTTCTTACATTGTTCCTACGGGTGATCATTTCTTAAACTGTCAAATTCACATCAACTATAACAATTTATACACACAAATATTTTTAAATACAAAATGTCATCAGAAAATTACTTAACGTAATAAACAATTTACATAGTATTTTACATAAATTATTTCACTTACAATGCAAAGAACTTCAAACTTCAGTATAGCACACTTTACTTTACATGTACAGAAAATATAGTACCAATACGCGAATATTTTAAAGGAAAAAAATTATAAAAATTTAACTGAACCGTAAACAAATAATATAAATGGACTTCCGTTTCTTCTTCTATCACCTCAAACAAATCTTCCCCCTCATAGAGGCCTTCAGCGTTATCTTTGCACATATCCGCTCTCTCCCCTGTATTTAACATGGAATTCCCGTTGCACTCTTAATGTTACCGCCCTTTCTTTTAATTTTACCGAATTGTGTTTTGACTTTTTCTACATGCTGAGTAAGTCCTTCCGACAATCATTTCTTTTTCGATATTTTCGCATTTTTCATACAGCCATTTCGTCTTAGTTTCTCTGAACTTCCTATTTTTTTCATTCCTCAGCGTCTTGTATTCCTGAATTTCCCTGAACATTTTTGTACCTCCTTCTTTCATCGATCAACTTAAGTTTTTCTTCTGTTACCCATGGTTTCTTCGCAGTTGCCTTCTTTGTACCTATGTTTTTCTTTCTAGCTTCTGTGATTGCCCTTTTTAGAGATGTCCATTCCTCTTCTACTGTACTGCCTACTGAGATATTCCTTATTGCAGTATCTATTGCCTTAGAGAACATCAAGCGTACATCGTCATTTCTTAGTACTTCCGTATCCCACTTCTTTGCGTACTGAATCTCCCTGACTCATCTCTTAAACGTCAGCCTACTATTCATCACTATTATAAGTACATTGCAGTCTGAGTCTATACCTGCTTCTGGGTATGCCTTACAATCAAGTATCTGATATCGGAATTCCTGTCTGGACATAATGTAATCTAACTGAAATCTTCCCGATTCACCCGCCCTTTTCCAAGTGTACCTTCTCCTCTTGTGATTCTTGAACAAAGTATTTGCTGTTACTAGCTGAAATTTATTGCAGAACTCAGTCTTTCTCCTCTCTCATTGCTTGTCCCAAGCCCATATTCTCCTGTTATCTTTTTCTTGTACTCCTTCCTCTACAAGATTTTCATCTCCCTTTACGCAGTGTATTGCTCTTTCAATACCATCATATACTTTCTCCATTTCTTCACCTTCAGCTTGCGACGTCGGCATGTATACGTGAACTATCGTTGTCAGTATTGGTTTGCTGTCGATTCCCATAAGAACAACCCTGTCACTGAACTGTTCTCAGTATGAGACTGTCTGTCGAATCCTACTGACGTTATACCATTTTCTGCTTCTGTTGATATTACCCTATGCTTATCTGGTCAGAAATCTTTTTCTTCTTTTCGTTTCACTTCACTGATCCCTAATACATCTAGATTGAGCCTCTGCATTTCCCTTTTCAGATTTTCTAGCTTCCCTACTGTAGGGAAGCAGCCTACTCACGCCGTATAAAATTCACATCAGTCTTTCCATTGTGTGCCAGCCAGTCTGCTGCACCTATCTCTGACGTCATAAATGTTGTGCAATACTTTAAAAATCAAGTAAATAACCTGATACGTTTCTAGCATGTCAGGAGTAATACTAAATCAATTTGTGTTGAATATCAGTTCAATAACTTTAACCATTTTCGAAATTTGGACGTTTTTCTGTAAAAAATCGTTGGCGCAAACAGAAAAGAGCTAGAAACTTAAAAATTTATATTTAGATTCCTTTTTCATAATAATTTAGTAGAAACAGTATTCTGGATCTCACAAATTAAAAGTTTAGTTGAAATTCATGATTTTCTGGTTTTGTCTTAAAAATTAAGGAAGCAAGATAGAGTAAGTAGGCGAATAAATAAAGCTAGGATGTTTAAATTTAAGTAGAAGGGAGATCCGCTATAATCATAAATATGTGAGAAGTTTCAACTGAATAACTATAAAACTATAGCGATAGCGTATCTCCAAAGGGCAAGTTCAGAGCTCGTCTACTGCGTGTAGTGTAATTAAATTAATTCTCTCGCCCAAAATATTTGACTGAGCCACGTCAGACTTTTATTGTGATTACTTACCTGTGTGCTGATTGCACATTTAAATTGAGAGCTTCATCGGCCATCTGCAAAGGAAGCAATGATTTATTCAGTAACTTAAAGTGGTGCATTACTAGCCCAGCGGATAGTCGGGAGAGCGGATTTGATCAGGCGTTCCCTTAGCCGTCCGCACCGCGGCTTTATATATGCGAACGCTGCGCGAGAGAGGAAGGCCCCAGTTCTCTCCAGACGCTGATTAGCGCACCACCTGTGCCGGGAGTCGCGTCGCGTCGGTATCATTGCTATAAACAGCCTCGGATGCCATATTAAGTTACTCGGGATACGCGTAACCATGAAATCAATTCGAGTGAAGTGTTAATTCTGGGATGACTTTAATGATCTATCTTCAGTTTGCGTATGTCGTATTTTCACGTGCCGTCGCGGGACAGACATTCTACCATTATTTAGCGTGGCGTTTGATGAACATTATCATCAAATTATGGCGAGCATTCACTTAAACATTTAATTTGAACAGTTATAGTTGCATCAGCGCATTAGACTCTGAACTGCTCTGGTAGTTGGATTGTGTGGATTCTTTTTGGTCTGTGACTTTCAGAATATAGTGAACATTTGAGAGAAGATGGTTTTTGATTATGAATTCCAGACAATCTTCTAATTCCTCAGAGCTATAAGCTGTAGCTATAAATGTATTTCTCAGATGAAAGTGGGCACTAGGAATTCTAATTACAGGCTTCACGTTTTGCTAATCACTTTCTGGTTGCCAATATTGTAGTTAGAAAGCCAGTGTTGAGAACGGCAAACAACAGCATTAAATAAATAATAGGAACATTTTATATAACAACTAATTCCACCCGCCGCCCCACGTATGGTGCATCGGCCAGGAAGCATCTCTTCTACATTACATTCTACAAACATTTTATACCAATAATTCCACCCGCCACCCCACACCACCACCTTAAGGCTTCCGACATTCCACACCCTGACTCATATAGAACATTATCCTTTCGTTGGTTATTCAATATTTTTCTCATGGTCACCTCCTCCTTAGTAGCCCCTCCAGGAGATCCAAATGGGGGCTATTCCGGAATCTTTTGCCAATGGAGAGAATCACGACATCTATTCAATTACAGGCCACATTGTCCTGTGGACACACTTTATATGTTTTTAATGCAGTGGTTTCCATTGCTACTGCAGCCTCGTGTCATTGATCATTGTTGATTTTTCCGCCTTTAGGGACAGTTTCGCACCCCAAGGAGAAGCTAGTGCTCTGAACCTCTGTCCGCTCCACCACCTCTTTGACAAGGCCGTTGGCAGAATGAGGATAATTTCTTATGCCGGAAGTCCTTGGCCGCCAATTCTGTTTATTAAACAAAATTTAAGCGGCGTCGGGTGTCGAACCCAAGACCGGGGACGTTTGGATTATTAATTAAAATCACTACCCTTTTTTTTTACCTTTGCCTTTCACAGGCAAGTACTCTACTATCTTTTTTTATCTTTTTCTGATACTGCAAATAACATAAATGTAACAATTCTCTCCCACTTCGCACTGTCTGCGCACGTAGATCACCAATTACACTAACGCTACTAAGCCCGTTCTGGTCACCGATTTTCTCGTCGACGTTATCCGATTCGGAAGTTCGGGTCTGTTAGTTACTAGTACATTGCTCTCACCCATTCCCTCTCTATCTGCTCAATGTACTTTTCAGACAAGACATTCAGAACAATCTCACACGAAATGCTGTCTGTGGCACCAGTTTTATTTTTTTACGTGACACTCCCGTTCTGTAGATGGCAAGCTGAAGCGCTCGTCGTATTTTCCACATTGTCTCTGAAGCGCTATGCCACTATAACTTCTGGCGCAGGTGGTGTATAAAAAGCATCCGTGTGGCATGTATGACCGATCTTCTATGCTTACTTTTATCTAGACAGCTTCACATTCGGAATTTGTTATAACCTCACTGCATACTATGGAATTCCTTAGTGCGACAAATATGCCGCCACAATTGGCGTCTAACTTATGGTTGCGATATATGTTCCAATAAAATGAAATGTCGTTTGACGAGGGCCTCCGGTCGGGTAGACCGCTCGTCTGGTGCAAGTCATTCGATTTGACGCCACTTCGGCGACTTGCGCGTCGATGAGGGTGAAATGATGATGATTAGGACAACACAACACCCAGTCCCTGAGCGGAGAAAATCTCCGACCTAGTCGGGAATCGAACCCGGGCCCTTACGATTGACAGTCTGTCGTGCTGACCACTCAGCTACCGGGGGCAGACGTATGTTCTAATATGAATTTGACATTCCTTTGCTATTCACTTCTGGTTTAAACTAATTTTCGATTCCTAAACTATCTGGTCATTCCAGAATGAATTTTCACTCTACAATGAAGTGTAGACTGATATGAAACTTCCTAGCATACTAAACTGTGTGTCGGAGCGGGACTCGAACTCGGGACTTTTGCCTTGCCTACGATAGACAATGGTCCCGAGTTCGAGTCTCAGTCCGGTATACAGTTTTAATCTGTCAGGGAGTTTCATATCTGGTCATTACTACCTTGAACAGATTTAGATGTAAAGTGGAACACGTAATTAGAACTGTAATGAAAATGAACCTCAGGTGACCAGGGTACGTAGCGAAGCGAATGGGTAGTAAATGGTCCATGGAAGTTCTTTGCTTAATAAAACGTAATGGATGTCCGTAATGGGAGGTGAGAAATGTCAACTGAAAGCATATTGAAGCGACATAGATGTGTATGGCTGAACATAATTTGTGGACGAGTTTGTGATGATGATCTCTTTCTGAAGTGCTTACGTCATGTTAATATCCTACAGGGCCGCAATAAATATCATGAGACTCTAGTTGTCTACACTATCACCACCATTCTAATTCTTCTGGTGTAAATACACCTTGGTACTTTATAAATGCAGTGATATGTAGTTTGCCCGCTCTACCATTGCTATTCACATTTTACTGGTATACGGCTCATGAATGAGATGATTTTCGTAATTATTTCTTTCTAATCAAATACAAAATATTAAAAATTCAACTAAAAACTCGTAACACTTGAAAGAAGTTTCTAATAACTGTTTGTTTAGTGACTTATAATTACTCACCTAAGTCATTATTTTTGTGACATTTCGTTTACTAACGGAAAACCATAGCATCGTGTCCTACATGTAGATTACGGAAGGAAGGAATGGTGTGCCTTGCGACGGAGAGCTTTGTTATGCATAGGGACTACGGATTACGACTCGCTGCACGCCCACAGATGCCGGGGTGCCGTGGGCAGCCATTCAGACTGTATGACTCAGGGTTTCTCCACTGGCCTGGCACGCGCTCACTGCGAACACACTCGACTTGCCCCACACAGGTACGCTGAGCCACAACGGATTCTCAGCAGTACTAGATTCCTGTCCCATAGTTTTTATTTATTCCGTGTGTACACTGTTCTTCAGTATCCAACGCTTAAGTGTAAATGTGTTTCCGTAGAACGCTGGAATATTCGCCGAGGGCAGTAAAAGCTGCAGGGCATGGTCATGGTAGTCATACCATGGATCCGTCCTTGGGTTGAATCACAATTAAGTTCCTAGTTTCTAATAGACTGAACGTGTTCGATGATCACAGAACAAAGTTAATCTCCTTCCTTTCGACCTCATAAGTACACATAACAAAAAAAGAAAGAAAAGAAACAACACTATCCTGTGAAAGAAAACATCACAGTCAACCAAACAACAGAGATATACAGTTAACACACGGGGCTGAAGAAGGGGCACTATACCTTTTCCATGCATCTCATGAACATCCATTAAAACGAGTCACAAAGCCCGGTTTGTAGATGCAGATTAGACAAAGATTCATCGAATGAATCTCCAAAAAATTTCAGCACTAGTTTTTTTAATTACCGTTTTGTACCTTAGAATCAAACAAACGGAGCGTTATCCAAAGGCTGTATAGCGTCAATACAGTCTTTCGAAAGCACTTTCGAGGTAAACTGTGACACCACAGAAACAGATGCGCTTTCAACTTTGAGTCAATAACGGTATAAAACTTCCTAATATGAGACGATTTAACACTGTAAGGATTCTGATGTGCGACAATAATAAGAAATAATATCTGTAATTGCGTCTTATTCTATCTGTTTGTGCTGGAAGAGGCTGTATCTCTTTCACATCCTAGTCCTTGGGTGTACCACATTTATTCTTCGTGGATGGTTGTGCAGAAATATTTGCTTTGGTGATTCTTGACTCCAACATCTGCAAAACCATTTTCAACACGAAAGTAACCAAACGAAATCAATCTTTAAAGTTGATAATAATAATGTGGATAGAAATAAAGTAAAATACTATAAATTAACGATAAAAGTGAAGGAAGAAGTTGCGTAATATCGGTGTGAGTCTTCAGTTGATCTGCACCAGTCTGGGTCTAAGCGGCAGATCGACCCCCGAAACCCAACACTTAATAAACGTTACGCAGTGGATCACAGTAACTCATTTAATTAGGAAGGTAAAACTAGCATTGAATTCTAGGTACCGGTATACCTACAACTGACTTTTAGCTAACTTCATGAAGAGGATTTACTAATTACAAATGAAAAGCTTGTTGGTGTTGTTGTTGTTGTTGTTGTTGTTGTCTTCAGTCCAGAGACTGGTTTGATGCAGCTCTCCATTCTACTGTATCCTGTGCAAGCTGCTTCATCTCCCAGTACCTACTGCAACCTACATCCTTCTGAATCTGTTTAGTGTATTTATCTCTTGGTCTTCCTCTACGATTTTTACCCATCACGCTGCCCTTCAATATTAAATTGGTGATCCCTTGATGCCTCAGAACGTACCCTACCAACCGATCCCTTCTTCTAGTCAAGTTGTGCCACAAACTTCTCTTCTCCCCAGTTCTATTCAGTACCTACTCATTAGTTATGTGATCTACCCATCTAATCTTCAGCATTCTTCTGTAGCACCGTACTTCGAAAGCATCTATTCTATTCGTGCATGGACTATTTATCGTCCGTGTTTCACTTTCACACATGTCTAAACTCCATACAAATACTTTCAGAAACACTTTCTCTCGCTTAAATCTAAACTCTATGTTAAATTTCTCTTCTTCAGAAACGCTTTCCTTGTCATAGACAGTCTACATTTTATATCCTCTCTACATCGACCATCATCAGTTATTTTATTACCCAAATAGCAAAACTCTACTACTTTAAGTGTCTCATTTCCTAATCTAATTCCCTCATCATCACCCGATTTAATTCGACTACGTTCCATTATCTTTGTTTTGGTTTTGTTGATGTTCATCTTATATCCTCCTTTCAAGACACTGTCCATTCCGTTCAACTACTCTTCCAGGTCCTTTGCTGTCTATGTCATCGGCAAACCGCAAAGCTTTATTCCATCTCCAAGGATTTTAATTCCTACTGCGAATTTTTCTTTTCTTTCCTTTACTGCTTGCTCAATATACAGACTGAATAATATTGGGGTAGGCTACAACCCTGTCTCATTCCCTCCTCAACTACTACTTCCCTTTCATGCCCCTCGATTCTCGTAACTACCGTCTGGTTTCTGTACAAATTCTAAATAGCCTTTCGCTCCCTGTATTTGACCCTTGCCACCTTTAGAATTTGAAAGAGAGTATTCCAGTCAACATTGGATGCGTGTAGTTATCGCCATACTGGCATATCACACGACGTGATGGTATGGGGTGCCATTGGTTATACGTCTCGGTCACCTCTTGTTCGCATTTACGGCACTCTGAGCAGTGGACATTACATTTCAGATGTGTTACGACCCGTGGCTCTATCCTTCATTCGATCCCTGTGAAACCCTACATTTCAGCAGGATAATGCACGACCGCATGTTGCAGGTCCTGTACGGGCCTTTCTGGATACAGAAAATGTTCGATTGCTGCCCTGGCCAGCACATTCTCCATATCTCTCACCAAATGAAAACGTCTGGCCAATGGTGGCCGAGCAACTGGCTCGTCACAATACGCCAGTCACTACTCTTCATGAAGTGTGGTATCGTGTTGAAGCTGCATGGGCAGCTGTACCTGTACACGCCATCCAAGCTCTGTTTGATTCAATGCTCAGGCGCATCAAGGCCGTTATTACGGCCAGAGGTGGTTGTTCTGGGTACTGATTTCTCAGGATCTATGAACCTAATTTTCATGAAAATGTAATCACATGTCAGTTCTAGTATATTTGTCCAGTGAATATCCGTTTATCATCTGGATTTCTTCTTGATGTAACAATTTTTAATGGCCAGTAGCGTATAATTATTTGCTAGATCAACAGGTGTTCTTGACCTGTGATTCTCTTCAACTTTTGCTGTTACTGTGTGTTTTAAATTAGTTTGTCTTCGCCATGGAAGACAAGCCGTTTGCTTGATCCATTGATGTTCTTGAAACGCCTGTTAATGAGCAAAGCCATAGGACAGTTGGTAACTTGGTTGCAACTGATTAGCACTTTAATTATTTTGACTATTTCATTTTATCCCACCAGCGTGGGGGGCGATTTTTTTTAATTATATTACTCCCATGCATTTCAAAGACTGTATTTAACTGCGTATTTTCTCTTTGTAAAAGTTTTAGTTTTTTCTGTTAATTACGGTTCAAGTATACTTTATTTCCCACTACACAGCCAGCTTCCTACCGCTTCAGACGAAGTCCCGAGAAAGCCGTATACAGTACACAGAATGGGGATGATAACAGGAAAACAATTTTTTCTTATGTACGTATATCGTGAGTTTTACGTACCTAATTATAAAATAAATTGTAATGAAATGACATCCTGCATCCTACCAGAATTCATTGTCCCTGTACGTTTGTTGTCTTAAGTGATGAAGCTATGTACCTAAAATTTATCATTGTTCAGCTAGTTCAGAAATTAAAATGGTGTTTATTCTTAATTTCGGCTTTTCAGTAAAACATTGCAATAGCACAATGTAAATAAAAGATTATTCATTGTTATTTTATGCCTTCTGTAGTAAAAATATAGTACAAGTACAGCCATCCGAAAATGAGCATAATACCCGAAACCTATCACGGCGATAAAATAAAGCTTCTCAAAAGTATTTGTTGCGATCTTTCGCAACAGTCTACGTTGTTATTTTTAGTTGTATAAGTGGCCATAATGTGTGTCTAGTGTAAGGATGAGTTACTTAAAGGAGTACTGAATATAATGGTTGGTGGGAAAGTAGGAGTGGCATCCAGAAAATTGTGCGATTTAAAATTGAAACTAAATAAGCAAAGATTTTGTAAAGAATTAGCTTATTTCACAACTAAACAGATAACACAACCATATTAATTGAATATTCTGCCACATGACGTGACGAATTTTTGTTTCGTAACTACATATTTTTCAGCACTACGAAGGCTTTACTTCCAAAACCTCTGTCAGTTTCAGAAGGCTAAGAAGGGTTTCTATCTACGGAGGATCCTATCATTGCAGGCAAATGTATTGCTCCATGCTAGCGGAGCTCCCGTAGCGGAATCCACGTGTGTTTACTCTGCTGCAGGGAATCTGATGGCCTCTTCTGCGATGTTGCTGCCACACTCGGTCGTTGACTTCGGTAGTGATTTCTTATTGGCTCTCGGGAAGCGTGTCAAAACGAATGAAGTATATGCGGATGCAGCTTACATCATATGATGTGATGAAACAAGGACATAGTGGGTGTTAAGCAGTAAAATAGCAGCAACATTTCCTATAGATTTATGAAAGTAGCTGTGTTTTTTATGCAAGCCGTCGAATCAATTCTCTATGTCAAGCCACATGCACCATGAGAGAGCTGATGAGTGAGACACCGAATGCACTCTACGTGACCAGTTCATGGTCAACCAATGTATAAACAGATGTCAACGGTAGATTTCCTTTTGCTGATGTATACCTGGCACGATGACAAATAAAATGCAGTCCGCGTTATCTTCTCCTTCCAATCCCTTGAGTCATCAGTACGAGAGCGTGGTGTTTCGTCATACCATGTCGCGATTGTGCGAGAATCGCAACTGGCGAGACTGTACTGGTCACTCGCTTTCACTGTCGTTCCCAGAGAGAGCAGACGTGCTCCATCCGAAGAACTCGCGAACCTTCCGTGGGCCCCTGGCTGACGCAGCGCGGCTAGCCCACATTCCTCGCAAGGCCGGTGGTCAGCTTGTCAGCACCTGCCCGCATTCCAGTCCTTACTGGTCTGAATGTCCAGTTAAAGAGAAGGCACACAAACCCCTATTCACAACTCAACTACAAAATGCAGGCGTGTTTCACGGCAGTTGTGACACCACAAACTTCATAGTAATTGAGGCAATTTCTCTATACATTTTACAAAAATACATAATAGTTAATGACGTTTCCTGTAGTCAAAGATCAATACCTAAAGACCATTTATTTCCTGGAAGACTGTTGCTTTTTTTACTTGTTTCTTTCGTCATTCACAATTTTGGTTTGGCTTATGGTCGAGTGCGGAGGCACTGCATTGTCTGACACTTGCCCTGAGGCGTGGCAGAAGAAATATCCGGTGATAAAGGACGTTAGTTGCTTTTAGGGTTCTGCTCCTGCATCGGTAAAAACGGAACCTTTGCAAGTTCACATTGTTGTTCCTTTGTCTGTTCATATGTTAAGACCTTTCTTTCTGGGGAACGTGTGGAAATATCAGGTTGAATTTTATGTCAAATACTGAGGTCTCGGAATGTAAAAAAAAGTAAACTTTAAGTCAATGCAATGAAAAGAAACTGACATTTATGTTATCTATTTTGATTCTCGTAAACTCACTCATCAAGACCTGAAGGGTGCTTCCCCTTGACCTAAAATTATGAAATTTGGCAAGAAGGGTCACAGTACAAATAAAGGAAGAAATCCGAAAATCGTCAATTTGTGATTATATCAGAAGAAAATTCTTTTTTGTCAATTTTTGCCCGTCTGTCCTGTTACCACCCCTTTTTCTTGGGATCGAGTGGATATCAACTAGAAATTTATCTCAAATGCTAAGGCCTATGGACCCTTGGCGGTGTAAAATGTTTAAGGTTCTGTGTGAATGCATTGAGACGGTATGGCCATTTATCTCACATATTTTGATACTCGCAAATTCACTCAACAAAACCTACAGACGAACTACGTATATAAATAATTATGTTGTGCGGAACAACCAAAGCGCGAGTCCTACGACATTTACTTAATCTCTGGAAAGTGATTGACGACATTTTCGGTCTTATCCTACCTTCTACAGTTATTATCTCTACTACCTCCTTTTATGCCCCAACAGCTTTTCGCCTCTAACCGTTCTTCCCTAGTGAAACTAGTCTCAATGTGACGATCATTCTCCTCGCTTACATTTTATCCCCCTGGCGAGAATTGTCCGTAAATTTATTTCATCGCTCATTCGCTATGGTACCTTCTAAGCCAATACTTAACCTGTTCACTTAATTTTTAACAGAGTGAGTCTTTTTTGCTTTTACTCTCTGCAGAAATGTGAGGAAATCGTATTGCACCGTTTATCTGTACTTTCAATGACATATAACACTTTAATAGCTAATACCGCTCTGAACATGACAAAATGCTTCTCAGATAAGTGTATCACATTATTCTCCATGAATTCATCAACTGAGTGCAGAAATTAATCCGATATGAAAGTTACGGAACCGGGTTATTTTCCACCGAGGATATCCTTTCTTCCAGAGAAGAAATTTCATCGCCATCGCTAAACAGACGATCGACCGAAAACATTCCGCCTGTAATTCTGTCTACCTTGACGACGAGTGTCAGATGGTGTCATATTTCTTATGGTTATCTTGCGTACGGAGTACTCTCTAGCTTACAAATATTAAAAATGTCATGGAGACAGGACTATATTCTAGGAATATATCTAAAAATTGAAGCATGTACTTTACTTAAGGGGGCGATGTTCATAGTTTAAGAATTTCACACACTCGCCGATTCAAGACAACTATTGGTAGCTGAAGTTAGTCTTGGACAGAGATCTGAGAGACAACTGAAGGAAGGAAGACTAGAACTTTGCTTCCTCGTCAACGTGGAGGCCACTGGAAGAGGGGCACAAACGGCAGAAGGAAGGAAAGAAAGAAAACTACGATTTATGTCTCATCGAGGAATATGTAAGCGGTCAGATATGGCGGAGGAAATATTCTGCCTCCTTTTCAAAGAAGCAATCTCGGTAGTCGCCTAAAAACCCAAATTTGGAGGACTGAACAGAGATTTGAACCACACTCCTCCCAAATGCGGCTGCATTGTCTTGGTAGACTTAGGGATAATTAGAACAGCCGCAGCCTCCTTGAAATACCCACACCGCAATGTCCTGAAATAAAGAAAAC
Source organism: Schistocerca cancellata (assembly GCF_023864275.1). NCBI lineage: Eukaryota > Metazoa > Arthropoda > Insecta > Orthoptera > Acrididae > Schistocerca > Schistocerca cancellata. Next base: position 428,743,406 of record NC_064627.1, read on the forward strand.
TGAAAAACGAATTGCATGACCTAAACAACAGTTGTTCGCCACTTCTTGTGAATGATAATTTACTGTCGTGAGCACGATGCCATCTCACACAGTGACAAACTCATACAGCTGAGTCGAGCTACCACAGTTACAACGGATTCATACAATTCATGTACAACTACTGGGTGATCAAAAAGTCAGTATAAATTTGAAAACTTGATAAACCACGGAATAGTGTAGATAGAGAGGTAAAAATTGACATGCTTGGAATGACATGGGGTTTTATTAGAACAAAAAAAAAACAAAACCAAGTTCACAAAATGTCTGACAGATGGCGCTGGACAGCAAAACTGCTATCGTGACGGGTGAGAGGTACGCCGATATGTTACAGAATCGCATCATCCCCAGCGTGGCTGATAAACACCTGCTGGAACGTACGATGTTTATGCAGGATGGCGCTCCACCCCATATTGCTAGATGCGTGAAAGATCTCTTGCGCGCGTCGTTTGGTGATGATCGTGTGCTCAGCCGCCACTTTCGTCATGCTTGGCCTCCCAGGTCCCCAGACCTCAGTCCGTGCGATTACTGGCTTTGGGATTACCTGAAGTGGCAAGTGTATCGTGATCGACATCTCTAGGGATGCTGAAAGACAACATCCGACGCCAATGTCTCGCCATAACTCCGGACATGCTTTACAGTGCTGCTCACAACATTATTCCTAGACTACAGCTATTGTTGAAAAATGATGGACATATTGAGCATTTCCTGTGAAGAACATCATCTTTGGCTTGTCTTACTTTGTTATGCTGATTATTGCTATTCTGATCAGATGAAGCGCCATCTGTCGGTCAATTTTTGAACTTTTGTATTTTTTTGGTTCTAATAAAACCTCATGTCATTCCAAGCATGTGTGTCAATTTGTACCTCTCTATCTACATTATTCCGTGATTTATTCAGTTTTCAAATTTATACTGACTTTTTGATCACTCGGTATTTGAGTGCATATCGTGATATAGGCAGCTGAAGTCCTAATCAGATCAAACCAATGTGAGGCGCTAATACGTCAACAAAGTGAACTTCAAACTAGTTTGGTTTCTCCCTGGGAAAATTACGCACAGAGACGGTATTGAGAAATTTTCTTGCTTCTACTTTTAATACCTTTTAATTTAATTAAGGTTAAAGGTACAATTAATTGAACATCAAAGCGGACAGCTATATTAGTGGATAATGAAATGAGGAACTTGCTAAATAGCAATCTCTGATATCCATAGTTTCCGAAGGTTAATCCGCATGAGTTTTAAAATCGTTGTTCACCAGGTCTGCTTTTCTTAGAGAAAATGTAGAAGAAATTATTGCAGTTATTTTCGCTATTGTCTTTTAGTTGGACTGGTACTGACTCTGATCAGTGTGTAAAAATAGAGGCAGACCTCCATTATATTGTGATGTATCCTGAGATAATTTAATAAATAATCTTCTGAAGTTAATTTACAGTCGACTTCAGTGTTCTTATTGGGATCAAACCTGTGACTAACATACGGATTAAAACTGTTGCAGAAATTACCACTATATTTCATCGAGTGGGAATACGAAAAGAGTTCACAATAAGATTATACATATTATTCATATTTTGTCTACGAGATTCTAAATGAAAGAAGAAAGAAGCTACTCCTTATAGATTAAGGTTCATTTTAGAGATTAAAATTAACAGATAACTAGTGTGATATGTCAGCACACCATGGAATTCAATATTTTACACAACGACACAAGATCAGCACAATAGGCTGTGGGATGGTAGGACTGGACCAAGTGACATCAGGCAATCACCATCGACAGTTGCACTGAACATTTATTTGGCACATTTAAACAAGACAAATAAATAAAACCATCAACACATTGTTAAAATTACCACACATCTTTAAAATTACCATTTAGATGACAGCAAGTTACTTCAAAACTTAAACATTCGTAAACCACGGCACTTATGGCCTATTACACATTTAGTGAAATGAGTTAATTATTTACTCAAAAACTATGATCAACCTGAAGAACAATGTACTAAAATTTAACGAGAAATGTAGTCTTCTGTTACTGCAGTGATTGGTGTACCAAAGTAATTCTGAGTACAGGCAACAACAAATCATACCATGGTACACAGCCACGTTACTTAAATGGCAGGCACCATACAATGCAGGATACAAAATTTCATGTGACCAAGCAACCTCGTGCGATTCAACAAATTACGCACAGAAGGAGACGCCCGCCCACTCAGCTGTTTCCAATACAGGCTCGGCATGGACCCCAGACTGACATCTGCCTTAAGTAACTAGAAACAATAATTCATTACACCACATCATGTGTAGAATTAATCAACCTATTAATGAACATCAGCTAAGCAGTACAAATCTATTATCTTATGTGCGTAAGGCCAATTATACATTAAGCCCCGAGCGAACTAGATACACGGCCAGCCGGCACTCGTGGACAAAGGGAGCGGAAAATACACAACAGCACAAGCAGGACACAACCCAGGACCCCGCACCCGCTACCAAGACAAACAGCAGAAGTCCCGATAAAACGAAATCAAAATGCAAATAACTAGCGTGCAGGCTAACGGTATATCGAGTCCCTCCCCCTCCGATGCAAAACACAAAGCGACTTACAGAAAATAGCCACACTTTAATTTGTAATTAAATCAGAATTACAATATCACATACTGTCATTGAAGTAATTCTTGTACTTTCTTTAATAGAATCAGTTTCAAACTATTTAAACACACAATAACAACTGGCCTCTCAGTAACTCTTAAGAATTTATGAAACTACTCTTTTAGAATTAGACACGTATATCTCAGACACACTATTACTTCAGATAGATGCTTAACAGTAATGTTATTGCAGTTCAAGGCAAAATATATCCAGGGGAAATTTTATCCAAGTATATCTGTAGCAACTGGCCAACTTATCTCCGTCGTGTGATACAAGTACAATAACCAGGTGGCACTTAGACAAGGACAAGCTAAACTTTTTTCAATGACGGTTAAACACAGAGTAGCATTCTACAAACAATGTATTAGCACTCCAGGCCCTAGTAAATGTTAATCATCACATCACATACAGCTCTCACTAAAACCTTGCGTACTAAGCAAGTTGAAATTACACACATTTGAGGACAGATTCAGTAGGAGTAGCAACGGCCGGCCAAGAGAATGAAGTCAACAGCGCAGATACCAGTAGTCGATTCCGGCCACAATTTACAGTACAAGCGAGGCCCTTACCCTCTTGCATCTCGACGAATCCAGCCGTCGCAGATCCCGGTGCCAGGAGACATGCAGGAAGCGAAATACACCAACGGCTTCCCAGTAACGTGACTGCTTCTACGCCGGCGATATTTCCTACGGCGCAGTTACCAGGGTAAACAGCCCCTTTCAGATGTGCTCTTCCTGTTGCCTCGCACGGCACCTGTACTGTCAGCCAGACTTGGCAAACGACGTTACTGCTAGGCGTCCGAAAGCAAAATCGTCGCTACTCGCTAGAGCTTACCCCCCCCCCCCCCCGATGGGCCCGGCAGGTGGCGCCGCCGCGCGCTGTGGGGACACCACGTGACAGATGACCCGTGCCGGCGGCGGGAACATCGTTGATCGAGCCAGACGGCTCATTGTGTTTCAATCATAATTTAAGCGGTCAACAGCGTTCTGCATTATCAGATTTAGCACTCAATCTTAGCTTCTCTTTCTTCAAAGAAAAGAATTACTTATTATCCGTGCCTCTTGTGTTTTATGTAACCTGTGGTCCTCTCACGTTTAAGTTCAGAATTGAATGTCATTACTAGAAAATATTTTGCGCTTGTAGTGACAGCATAAAATGTTATAACCCTTGTTCATTTCATTGCCGATGAGACTACTGAGGACAGTAGCTCAAACGCGGCTTTATCACTGATGAGCGACGAATTTCCGTGGCTAATTAAAAAGTATTCTTTTTTATTAACAGTGACCTGTCACATACGCAGGACGAATTTTATTTTATACAACCGTAACCTATTACAATGCTCATTTGTACTTTTGATGGTGTGCACGTTAATTCATTCTACTGAAAATGGAAAATAATGAAAAGAAACTGTGACAACAAAATTAGCACAATGAACATATTAAATTAAGATTTATTTAAATTTTCAGCTGACAAACGGATACAGGACGTAACGGCTATAAGTGCAGATATTTTTATATGTGGTGCTTTAACATATGAACACATTAGTGTGTTCGTTGTTTTTTCTCTGTATTCAGTCGACAGTCTTCCCACATACCCTTCAAATAATTTATTACCTTATGTTTCCTGCACAGCTGTAACTGCATTACTAAGTGGACCACGCCTTTCACTATAGGCGTCCATGCATCGAGATTGCAATACTTGAACCACTAGCCAGGGGAAAATAAGCATTCATTGGGTTCCTCTTGCCGCACGTACTTGGAGGTACTAACCAACTTCAAAATATGCTATCCCTAATAGCTAAAATTATTAGTCTGTGAATGACGTACATAGTGATGTATGTTATTCAGTACACAATCCTGAGTCACCAATAAAAATATCTGCAGTCATATCCGTTACACCCTGTATTTCGCGCCACAAGTTGTAGTTACATACAGACACTTAAAGACATAGTGCCACGAGTTAATAGAATCCAAACGGATAGAGACTTGTTTCAACTTCAGTCGTCGGTAGGCCGTTCATGTGATGTGGTTGAGAAGAGATCTGCTCGAACCACTTAGTCACCCCCAACAAGGATCACGTTAATACCGTGTAACCCCGCCTCTTGCCTTGATAACGGCCGCTATTCGGGAAAAAAAAAAACTCGGCGAGTTTCTTTAGTTGTGCGGTATCCTGCTGAAGCCACTTATTGATGATCGGATACATCTAGCAGGACGACCAAATAGCGGGGATGCTGACTGGTACGTTTTACCCTCAGTGCAAAACAGTCCCCGGTATTTCTACGGGGTTGAAATCGAGTGATTTAGCGGACCTGTTGAGGTGACGTACGGTGTACGAGTGTTTGTCAAACCAGGCCTGTAGGCGTACAGCCCTGTGAATTTGGCTCTTTTGATCTGGAAAGACGGTAGTCTCCACAAAGATGTGGGAGAGAAATAAACGTCCTGGATCCTGGCCAAAGTAACAGCATGAGTGTGACCAAATCGTATTACGGAAATCATCACCAAAACTTCACAAAACTAACCCTGCCCTCAGCTACACACAGAACATACCGCGGGCTAAACGCCTTCCCCACTGGGTTGACCGCTAGTGTCGTAGGTTCGAATCCTGCCTCGGGCATGGATGTGTGTGATGTTCTTAGGTTAGTTAGGTTTAAGTAGTTCTAAGTTCTAGGGGACTTATGACCTCAGAAGTTAAGTCCTATAGTGCTCAGAGCCATTTGAACCATTTGAGCCTCTGGGCTGACAGGGCCCTCTACGCTTCTCATTATTTCAAAAGAGGCAAAATCGCGACTCTTCGGTCCACACTACGCGCCTTTAGCGAGCTAATGCCCAGCCTCTGTGTTGTGTGGCCCAAGGACGACGTACAGGTTTAGGCCTCGCTCTAAGGATCTGCCTTTTGCAAGACACCCGATTCCAAATGTCCACTGAGCGTGGAAGTCTTCGTAATTACTCAGAAACTGATTGAGATGGGCTTACTTTTACTGACAGCAGCAATTTCCTTTGGGTTTAAAACCAGTTATTATTGACGGCGCGTGACACCCGTCTCCGTTCCCGGTCGATTTGGATGTTTGTTGTAACAACTGTTCTGACACCGCGTTGTATGACTGCGACTCGTACACGATTCCTTGTGAACATGTAGGACAGTCCCCGTTAATATACCTGCAAATCGGGCAGCTGCATTCACGGTGTGGTCTTGGGCATGACCAAACCCGATAGCTCTCTTCTGTCTCGTTTCCATGTCAGCCCATTTACTGCGGTAATTTCATACAGCCGACTGTCACGAACAAATTAAGGGTTTAACTCTTCCTTTTTTGCTGCAGATGAGTTAAATTGACGAAACGTGTAGAGACGGAAGTTTTAAGAGACCCAAAATATTACTCTCTCGGAATAACTGGTCTGCCTTCATATTTTCGCGACCGTGCAAGTTTGGTATATCTCAAGACTACCAATTTTATTCGTATGGGCAAAAGGTCTTCGTTAATTAAATTATATGAAGTTTCTGAGCGATTACTATAATTCCTATTTTATTTCCGTTCATACAGCATCGCAGTTTCACTTGCTGATCTGTCAATAACCTATTAATGAGATGAGTGGTATCAAATAAAAGAACGTGAGACAATGCTTGAACGAAAAGGAGTAATTATTCCCACTTGTAGGAATTTGCATTGACACATACATCTTCACAGATCATGGTTAAGAGGAGAAAAGGTAACGAAGGAAGTGACAAAAGAAGTATGCCAGACAGAGATGGAGACTGCTTTACAACGCTAGGAAAGTTACGAAGCTTATTCCTCCTAATTTAAAACATTTTAACTGAATTTTTCGTCTGTGCTTAGCAGAACATGATAATAATATTGAAAAGGATAAACACTTCCTAATGTATTAAAAAATTATATTTATTTGGTCATGAACCGGCTTTTGGCTTCTCAGGCCATCTTCTGATGATAACTGAATGTTACATAGATATTCTTTGTACAGAAAATACGAAAGTGACAAAGTGTTTACATAGGAAATTATTACAGTAATTACATTAAATAAAAAGGGGAGCGTAAACAAAGTTTTTACGTGCAAATGTTGAGAAATGAAAACTTAATTTAACAAGGGGAATATGGAAACTGAGTCTGATCATATATACTACGCTGGCATTCTCTGTCATGTGTTTGTTGATCTCCATTATTTCCAGAAGGGTCATATTTCTGCTTTTTTTTTTACAGAATGTAGAAGTTTACATTCTATATCATATGGATAATTTCCTACTAAAAAGCGATCAGCAAAGATCGAATCTTTCTTCCTTAACGGCCAGCGTCTCTCACGTTCACTTAGCGTAATTGTCACAGCTCTGCCTGAATGACCAATACACACTTTCTCACACCCTTGCAAGTGATTTCAGATACACCCTTCTGTACCAAAGGTTGCATTTTGTCTTTAATATTGAATAACAATTTTGATATGTTATTGTCATTATAAAATGCAGGTCTGCAGTTGCAAGACTAACTGTTATGCAAAATTGTCCTAAATGTTGACAAGATACGGAATTTTGCACCAGGCTTCGAAACTATCGAGTGACTGCTGTTGGACTGCGTTCAGAAGTGGTCTAATTTCATTCATTTTTCTTTTTTCGCAGAAATTTTTGTGAAAAACCTAAAGGTGTTCCGAAAGGATAGGCTAAACACAATTGGCGGTGGCGTGTCTGGTACTGTTAGTAGCAGTTTATCTTGTTGCGAAATTGAAGTAGATAGTTTCTGTGGGTTAGTATGGGCAGAGGTCATTCCTGGCAACTGGAATAAAATAATATTAGGACCCTTTTACCGACTTCCCAATTCAGGTGGTACAATTGCTGAAAGGTTCAAAGAAAACTTGAGTTTAATTTCAAAAACGTACCCAACTCATATAATTATAATTGGTGGTGACTTTAACTTACCCTCGATGCGTTGGTGAAAATACGTGTACGCATAAAACATCACCCGAAATTGTGCTAAATGCATTCTCTGAAAATTATTTCGAGCTGTTAGTTCACGAACACACGCGAGTAATAAACGGTTGTTTAAACCCACTTGACCTCATAGCAACAAATAATCCTGAGCTAATAACAAGCATCAAACGGATACAGGGATTAGGGAACATAGGGTGGTCGTAGCGAGAGTGAATATGGTAACCTCCAAATCCTCCAAAGATAAACGAAAAGTATACCTATTCACAAAAGTAGATAAAATTCACTTTGTCGCCTTCCAGAGAGAGAGAGAGAGAGAGAGAGAGAGAGAGAGAGAGAGAGAGTCTCCGCTCCTTCCACAGTAACAATGTGACTGTAGAACAACAGCTGTGGCTCGAATTCCAAGAAATAGTTTCGGCAGCAGTTGAGAGATTTATACCAAATAAATTAACAAACGACGGAGCTGATCCTCCTTGGTACATAAAACGGATCAGAACACTGTTGCAAAAACAACGAAAAAGCATGCCAAATTTAAACGGACGCAAAATCCCCAAGATTGGCGATCTTTTACAGAAGCACGAAATTTACCGCGGACTTCAATGCGAGATGCTTATAATAATTTTTTGTCTCGAAACCCTGCAGAAAATCCAAAGAGATCCTTGTCGTATGTGAACTATGCTATCGGCAAAGACACAGTCAATGTCTTCTCTGCGCGATAGCAATGGAAATACTGTCGACTACTGTGCTGCCAAAACAGAGTTACTGATCACAACCTTCCGACACTCCGTCACCAAAGAAAACGAAGTAAATATTCCAGAATTCGAATCAAGAATAGTTGCAAACGTGACTAACGTAGAAATAGATATCCTCAGAGTAGTGAAGCAACTTAAATCACTTAACAAAAGCAAGTCTTCCAATCTAGATTGTATACCAGTCAGATTCCTTTCACAGTGCGCTGATACAATAGCTCCATACTTAACAATCATATACGACCGTTCGCCTGACGAAAGATCCGTACCCTAAGACTGGAAAGTTGCACGGGTCACACCAATATTCAAGAAAGGTAGTAGGTGTAATCCACTAAATTACAGGCCCATATCATTAACATCGATATGCAGCAGGATTTTGGAACATACATTGTATTCGAACATAATGCATTACCTCGGAAAGAACGGTCTATTGACACACAGTCAACACGGGTTTAGATAACTTCGTCCTTGCGAAACGCAACTAGCTCTTTACTCACACGAAGTGTTGAGTGCTATTGGCAAGGGATTCCAAATTGATTCCGTATTTGTAGATTTCCAGAAGGCTTTTTACACTGCACCACACAAGCAGCTTGTAGTGAAATTGAGTGCTTACGGAATATCGTCTTAGTTATGTGACTGAATTCGTGATTTTCTGTCAGAGAGGTCACAGTTAGTAACTCACGGAAAGTCATCGAGTAAAACATAAGTGATTTCTGGCGTTCCCCAAGGTGGTGTTATAGGTCCTCTGCTGTTCCTTATGTATATAAACGAATTAGGAGAGAATCTGAGCAGCCGTCTTAAGTTGTTTGCAGGTGACGCTGTTGTTTATGGACTAGTAAAGTCATCAGAAGATCAAAACAAATTGCATAACGATTTAGAAAAGATATCTGTATGAAATTGGTAATTGACCCTAAATAATGAAAAGTGTGAGGTCATCCATGTGAGTGCTAAAAGTAATCCGTTAAACTTCGGTTGCAGTATAAATCAATCAAATCTAAAGGCCATAAATTGAACTAAATGTCTAGGAATCACAATTACGAACAACTTAAATTGGAAGGAATACACAGGAAAATTTGTGGGAAAGAGTAACCAAAGACTGTGTTTCCTGGGCAGGACACTTAGAAAATGTTACAGATCTACTAAAGAGACTGCCTACACTACGCTTGTCCTCCTCCTTCTAGAATACTGCTGCGCCGTATGGGATCCTTACCAGACAGGACTGACGGAGCACGCAGAAAAAGTTTAAAGAAGGACAGCACATTATGTATTAACGCGAAATAGGGAGAGAGGCACAGAAATGATACAAGATTTGGTGAGGACATCATTACAACAAAGGCGTTTTCCGTTGCTGCAGAATCTTCTCACAAAATTTCTATCACCAACTTTCACCTCCGAAGGAGATAACATTTTGTTGATGCCGTCCTACATAGGGAGGAACGATAATCAACTAAAATAATGGAAAGCAGTACTCGCACGTTTTTTCCGCGCTGTACGCGATTGGAATAACAGAGAATTAGTGTGAAGGTGATAGCTCTTGATCACCAAAGACACAGTATAAGCAATGTTGCTAAAAAGTACTATTACATCGATATCCTGTAGCCTTCATTGAGGCAAGAAAATAATCATATTTACTTGACGAAACCAAAATTAAATGTCTTTCATTGACACTAAACTGTCCACGAATGATAAATATACAGGGTGCTCCATTGATCGTGACCGGGCCAAATATCTCACGAAATAAGCGTCAAATGAAAAACTACAAAGAACTAAACTTGCCTAGCTTGAAGGGGGAAACCAGATGGCGCTCTGGTTGCCGCTCCAGATGGCGCTGCCATAGCTCAAACGGATATCAGCAGCGTTATTTTAAATAGGAACCCCCATTTTTATTACATATTCGTGTAGTACGTAAAAAAATATGAATGTTTTAGTTGGACCACTTTTTTCGCTTTGTGATAAATAGCGCTGTTATAGTCACAAACGTATAAGTGATATTAAGTAACATTCCGCCAGTGCGGACGGTATTTGCTTCGTGATACATTACCTGTGTTAAAATGGACCGTTTACAAATTGCGGAAAAGGTCGATATCGTGTTGATGTATGGCTATTGTAATCCAACTGCCCAGCCGGCGTGTACTATGTATGCCTCTCGGTATCCTGGACGACATCATCCAAGTGTCCGCACCGTTCGCCGAATAGTTACGTTATTTAAGCAAACAGGAAGTGTTCAGCCACATGTGAAACGTCAACCACGGCGCTGTAATAGTCACAAAAATATGGCTCACCATTTTAGACGAACAGTTGGTAACAGGTAGGTTTTTTAAATTAAAATACAGAACGCAGGTACGTTTGAACATTATTTGAACATACCACATTAATGCAATAAATGCTCAAAATGATGTTAATCAACCTCAATGGATTTAGGAATACGTGTAACGACATTCCTCTCAACAGCGAGTAGTTCGCCTTCCGTAATGTTCGCACATGCATTGACAAAGCGTTGACGCATGTTGATAGGCGTAGTCGGTGGATCACGATAGCAAATATCCTTCAACTTTCCCCACAGAAAGAAATCCGGGGACGTCAGATCCGGTGAACGTGCGGGCCATGGTATGGTGCTCCGACGATCAATCCACCTGTCATGAAATATGCTATTCAATACCACTTCAACCTCACGCGAGCTATGTGCCGGACATCCATCATGTTGGAAGTACATCGCCATTCTGTCATGCACTGAAACATCTTGTAGTAACATCGGTAGAACATTAAGTAGGAAATCAGCATACATTGCACCATTTAATTGCCATCGATAAAATGGGGGCCAATTATCCTTCCTCCCATAATACCGCACCATATATTAACACGCCAAGGTCGCTGATGTTCCACTTGTCGCAGCCGTCGTGGATTTTCCGTTGCCCAATAGTGCATATTATGCCGTTTTACGTTACCGCTGTTGGTGAATGACGCTTCGTCGCTAAATAGAACGAGTGCAAAAAATCTGTCATTGTCCCGTAATTTCTCTTGTGCCCAGTGGCAGAACTGTACACGACGTTCAAAGTCGTCGCCATGCAATTCCTGGTGCATAAAAATATGGTACGGGTGCAATCGATGTTGATGTAGCATTCTCAACACCGACGTTTTTGAGATTCCCGAATCTATTGCAATTTGTCTGCTACTGATGTGCGGATTAGCCGCGACAGCAGCTAAAACACCTACTTGGGCATCATCATTTGTTGCAGGTCGTGGTTGACGTTTCACATGTGGCTGAACACCTCCTGTTTGCTTAAATAACGTAACTATTCGGCGAACGGTCCGGACACTTGGATGATGTCGTCCAGGATACCGAGAAGCATACATAGTACACGCCGGCTGGGCAGTTTGATTACAATAGCCATACATCAACACGATATCGACCTTTTCCGCAATTTGTAAACGGTCCATTTTAACACAGGTAATGTATCACGAAGCAAATACCGTCCGCACTGGCGGAATGTTACTTAATATCACTTATACGTTTGTGACTATAACAGCGCTATGCATCAGAAAGCGGAAAAAGTGGTCCAACTAAAACATTCATATTTCTTTACGTACTACACGAATATGTAATAAAAATGGGGGTCCCTATTTTAAAAAACTCAGTTGATATCCGTTTGACCTATGGCAGCGCCATCTAGCGGGCCAACCATAGCGCCATCTGGTTTCCCCCTTCTAGCTAGACAAGTTTCGTTCTTTGTAGTTTTTTCGTTTGACGCTTATTTCGTGAGATATTTGGCCCGGTCACGAGCAATGAACGTCCTTGTATAGTGTGCAAATGAATTAAGAGTTCAAATAAGTATTCATCTGTGGTCAAAAATTAAATCTTCTTTACCATGCCCACGCATTGTTTGGATATATACAGATTAAGGTATTACTGTTACTCATTATGGCGACTCGTCAATTGGTTCGATAGTTTTACGTTTCATTGAGACACAACAGTCAGGTAATTTTCACAAGTAATAGTTGTAGACTACACTTAGCTCTTCTGATTATTCAAAGCCGTAACACCAAAACAAAAATGGTTTGATTACGTTTACAGTCTTTTCTTTAAAAAGTCTGTATAAAATTTGGTGAGTTATATCATTCATTACAGCTTTAAATGGGAAATTCAACTGAACAGGACGAGTGACGTGGATATGGCAGGCGATGGACCAGGTGCGTAGGACTGCAGACGCGATGGTGTACAATTAATTTATTTTTTCTTCGTAATATATTTACTGAATACCTTAGTTTTTTGGGTAGTCTTTACTAGTCACTGACCAGTATAGAAGTAACAAAATACAGGCACAATATACAGTGTCTCTGTGCATCATTTTGTCAGCTGTAAAACACTTCTTATTTGGCCGTTGAACGTTAAGAATGCAGGTGTCGGAAGTAGCGCACCGACGACAACTGAGTTCAAGGCGGTCACTCCGGGCGACCTAGAGTTTCATTCGCGCCATGCTGCCATATTGACTGGAGCTAAGACATATAGCATTGATTTAGAAAACGCTCTGGGCGTGTGCGTCATCAAAAATTTCACAGCACTTTGCACTATTCACTGAATGAAGCGACGACTCCTTTTGCGACTGGAATTGCCGTTCGTCCCCACAACAACTCAGCACTGATAAGTGAAACGGACTTCTCATTTTCACACAATTTATTCAGTGGGCGGCACAATTATATCGCGTCACCACCTATTACTGTTTACTTCTTATTCATCATAAATAGCTCTAGATGCACACATCACAAGTAATTGATAGGATCAAATAGGTTTATTCTTTCCTCCTTGTCTTACTTATATATATGCGCTTAGGCCTCACTTACGAGCAATGTAATTACTATTCAACTAAGAATTCATCTGATGCTTTTACAATGCGTTACATATTTATATTTAACTATATCTTCCTTTCTTTAATCGGGTAGATCATCTGATTGATCGGAGTAGTAATATTCTACGTCTGGTTTCCGCTCAGACGGGAACACAACTTAAAACATTTTGTGTTCTCGTCAAACACGCTTATTAAGGCAATGCCATTCATTCATTTATCGAAAGGTAAATGCAACAGACTGGTAATCCGCGAAATAGTTAGTGACAAGCACCAATGCGTGCAGAAATCAGTCTTACCAAAGGAGACAAAAAATGAAAATTCCAACTCTGCAGCTTACGGAAAGATAAAATAGAAGTAAAATCCATTTACCTGAGACTTTTACATAGAAGTCTGTAGTATCTCTAATTATTGGTCCGTGGAAATAAGTTGCAAATATTAGTACAAATCTATATTTTTACTCTAGTTATCCCAGGTGGCCTTTTAAAGGCATAACTTTGTTTTCTCACTTATTCAAATATCAGATAATATACTATTAACTTGTCTGGTGTGAGATTAGTTACTGTTTACAAATACGTGTATACACATTAACAAAAATTCTTGGAAATATAGTCCAATTATTATGTGCTATTCAATACTCTGTACTTTCTTCAAAATTTTAGTCAGACACATGTTTGTGACACACACAGCATCATATTATTACTTACTGATTAACATTAATGGATAAATTGTTTATTTCCTATTACATACAGGACTGGAGTCTAGATTACCCAGTCAAGCAATGATTTAAATAATGAAAAACTGCTCTAGTTATTTATTTTTTCGTGCTTAGCATAATGTGTTTCGAGAATTTATTCTCGTTTTCAAGTGAGTTTGTTTAAATGAATATTTTTGTTTGCCTACTTACAGGTATTGTGACTCCTCCACTACGAAGAACATCACAAACATCCAAATAATCACTTACACTGCTTATTTTTGTAATCAAAACTTGCTGTAAATATTTCACAAGGAGTCTGTACACAGTCAGAGCAGTTAAAGTGTCCTTGTGCGTCCTGACAGCCGTTGGCTAATGAACGAAGGGGTAGTGTCGTGTAATCCAGAGGTATACAGAAACGGATTGTTTAATATTTGATGTATTATGACTGCACAGGAGACTGGTTTCCTCCCAATTTACGTTGGTCAACGGCCTTGAAGATGGTGTAATGGAACACCGAAATAGTTACGTAAATAAATTAAATGCAAAGGAGATGGCTGTAAGTGTTTTTAATTTCCATTTCAGGATCCGAACAGGCCACACCGTAACTAGGGCTACCAAACTGATAGGGCCTCGCCGTTTCCCCTGAAAATGAATATGAAGCAGCAGAGCAGGCATTGTCCAACAGTGCTCCAACAGAACACTGCCTGAGCAAATGTTAACTGGATGTCAAATATTAAGATAGATCAGTGGATGTGAAATGCTATGTAAAAACTGTTTTTTTGTTGTTGCAGAACTGGTATTTATTTTGTTCTTGAATCTATGGTTTCTATTTCTTATATAAAACTTGTGATGTGTCACTTTGTTTTCTTTCATATTTGTAATCTGATACTTGTAGCTCTTAAATTTGGGTTTTTGAACTCCGTCTTCTGTAGGAGACACTGTATTTTCTTTTTTCTGTTCATCAAAATATGTTTAGACATCTGCGAATCATCTTCTGCGAGTCTCGATTTAACGCTGGATCCACATTAATTGTAAATGTAGCTCTGTACAGGTAAGCTTGCATTTGGAACATTTTATGGTGTGACAGCACGTCATGTTTTCCGGCCCGTTATGCATTTCTGGCATTTTCTTTTTTGGTTGTAATTGCATACACCAAACATACACAACAGGACAAAAAAAAAGAAGTGCTGTCGAACTATAAAAAAGCTATTTTCTCAATTATTGTAGCTTCAGAAATAAATCGAGATCCCACAAAAGATGACAATAGGTGTGGATATGTGTTTGGATAAAATGAAAAAAGAAAATACATTGCCTTTTCAGAGGGAGGAGATTAGAAATCACAAATTTAATACACAGATACAGAAAAAACGTCAACAGGAGCCTCGAACCCCATCAAAGGTATTGTAGATCTTACTTCTCCATGTTGTTGTTGTTGTCTTCAATCTAAAGACTGGTGTGATGCAGCTCTCCAAGCTGCTCTATCCTCCACAAACCTCTTCATCTCAGAATAACTACTGCAACCTACATCCATCTGAATCAATTTAGTTTATTCAACTCATTGGCTCCCTCTACGATTTTCACCCCCCCCCCTCCCCGCTCCTCACACACTTCCCTCCATTACTAAACTGATGATCCCTCGAAGTCTCAGAACGTATCCTATCAACCGCTCCATTCTTTTAGTTAAGGAAACGCTTTTCTCGCGATTGCCAGTCTACATTTTATACCCTCTCGACTTCAGCCATCATCAGTTATTTTGCTACCCAGATAACAAAACCCATCTACTGCTTTAAGTGTCTCGTTTCCTAATCTAATTCTCTCAGCATAATCTGATTTAATTTCGCAACATTCCATTATCCAAGTTTTGCTTTTGTTGATGCTCATCTTATATCCTCCTTTCAAGACACTGTCCGTTCCGTTCAGCTGCTCTTCCAAGTCTTTGCTGTCTCTGGCAGAATCACAATGTCATCGGTGTAAATTCTGGAACAAGTTCAAGACAATCACAGGACAAAACATCGACAGGACCTTCAAACTAAACATAGACAACTCCCCTACAACTGACCCAACCCAAACAGCAGAAGCCTTCAAAATTGTCTTAGAAGACGCCCACAGATTTCCACAGGATCCCCTCTTCAACAAACCCTTCCACCACACAGTCGCTACAGAACTCCCCCTTCTACTCGTCTCCCCCACGGCCGCTACAGAAGAAGATACAAAACTTCAGAGTGTAATCACCGAAAATGAAGTAGAAAATGCCATCTTCTCAGGTAGGTATTAAGCCCCTGGCGAGAATGGAATACGACGTATTCACCTCCTCAACTGCCCCTCAACACCATCATCCCCCTCCTTACTCTAATCTTCAACTTCTGCCTTTCTCATAACACCATCCCCACAGCGTGCAAATCCGCCAAACCAGGCAAACCCAAATCAGATCCCAAATCCTACCGCCCCATATCCCTCCTTGATGTCTTCCGCAAGACCTTTGAGAGAATAATTACAGACAGACTCACTCACTATACTGACAAACTCCAACTCATCCATCACCTCCAGTCCGGCTTCCGCAAACTCCAGTCCGCCAATGATCCCCTTCTCCGACTTACTTTAGACGTCAGGTGACACCAAAACCTTGGAAAGTGCACGCTCGCTGTCTTCTTGGACATCGACCAGGCATTCGGCAAAATTTGGCATGACGGACTTTTATACAAACTGCTAAAGACAGGTTTCCCACCCCAGACAGTACGATTAATCAAAACCCTCCAACAAGACAGACGTTGCCAAATCCACATCGACCACACCACCTCCTCTTCCTTCTCCCCTGAAGCAGGTGTAGCTCAGGGTGGGATCATCTCATCTCTGCTCTACTCCCTTTACACAATTTCAACTATACTCAGACGACACAGCTTACTGGAACTCTGGACCCTCGACAAAGACTATCAACAACCAGATAGCGATTTTCCTTAGCAAACTAGAAGACTGGATGCGACAGTGGCGCATTAAACCCAACCCCTCCAAAACCCAGCTTATCCTCTTCAAGCACCATTACATCCCCAACAAAACCAATCAAAACCCTGACCACATCTCCCCCACGCTGTGGGGCATCCAACCCACCCTTTCCTCTCTTACCAAATACCTAGGCGTCCATCTGGATAAATACCTAAACCATAGCAGCCATGTAAAGGAGACCTAGAATACAGTTCGACAACGCCAATCCCTCATAAGGCGAATACAAGGCACATATACAGGCTGTAATGACAAGACTGCCATAAACACATATAAAACGTTCGTCCGCCCACTCTTCGAATACGTAGCAGCGCCCCTTGCCTGCATCTCCAAAACACAAGCCGAAAGACTCTAACGTACCGAGAGACGGATCATACGCAGCATCCTCCGACTCCCCCCCCTCCACCTCCAGAAAAGAGGTATTTGAGGAAGCCAACCTAATACCCATACAACCCAGGCTAACTAACCTTAGAGCCCTATACGGAAAAACCACACTCGCCTCCCGACCTGACCTACACGCAATATACACCCACAGAACCCAACATAGAAACAAACCCAAACACAAATACACCTACCCACACAGAACAATTATAAACAACACCCTCCACACCTTCCCTGACACAATACATCAACACGAACACTCAAGACAATGACATTCCCACCCCTCCCTACCTCCAGGCACTGAACCCCGACCGCCCCCCACCATAAACCCGCCTCAATAAAGTGCAAATAAGACAACAAGACAACTCCACTACCACTGTCACCCTAGCAACAACCCAATCCAACCCATTATACATCATGTCCAGTGGCATGAGCTCAACTCTAAATTAAGTTATTGTAAAGCCATAACAGACCATCCCGCACCCATAAAAATTGTTAACCCACCCCATCCCTACTCCCACTCATGCCACTGATACCGAATAATTTAATCATGTACCATCAAAACGCAAAAAATGTTACTAGTTTACAAGGTAGCATTAAGTCCAGCAAAAACAAAACCTTGCATAACTGATAGTGTACAAGGAAACGATCATGTATTATTAAAACAACAAAAAGTTAGTTAAGGAAAATTGTAATTAGTTTTAAGCTCAGCCTAAATAAAGAAAATAAAGAAAAACAAAAAATACCATCTTCTGTGGCCCCATTAGAGCAATAAGCTCTCCACCGGACCATTCGCATCCCTTCAGGAGCGGAAATGAATAGGTTAAAAAAAAAATGGCTGCAGCCCAGTTGAAGGCTAACTGTTCTACGAGCTTCTGTAGCAGCGACTTAGAAACTGTATCGTTTCACCTGTATTACGAATCGTAAATACTGAAGAGATTTTCATATTTTGTCCGTCGTTCGTTGCTTGCGACACACCACTGTAAATTCCTAAAGTTAAGTATCGTTCTTTACCTTACCGTTATAAAAATTCATTAATACGATTTGCTTCAATTGTTGTCTAGCAATCTGAGGAAGCAGCTTTCCTAGGCACTCTGTATCAGACGAGTGGGCAGGACACAACGTGTACAGATTGAATACCATCGGCAGTAGGCTACAATCCTGTCTCACTCCCTTCCTACAACTGCTTCCATTTCATGCCCCTCGACTCTCGTAACCGACATCTGGCTTCTGTAGCAGTTTTAAAAAGCCTTTCGCTATCTGTAATTTACCCATACCACCGTCAGAATTCAAAGAAAGTATTCCAGTCAACTTGCTAACAGCTGTTTCGCAGGCTATAAAGGCCATAACGTATGTTTCCCTTTCATTTTTTTTTTCTTTTCGAGCACTATGGGACTTAACTTCGAAGGTCATCAGTCCCCTAGAACTTAGAACTACTTAAAACTAACTAACCGAAGGACATCACACACATCCATGCCCAAGGCAGGATTCGAACCTGCGACCGTAGCGGTCTCGCGGTACCACATTGTAGCGCCTAGAATCGCTCGGCCACCCTGGCCGGCTTTCCTTTCATTAGCCTATCTTCTGAGCGAAATCGTAGGGTCAATATTACCTACCGTCTTCCCGTATTTCTCTAGACTCTAAACTGATCTTCCACCACATCGGCTTCTACCAGTTTTTCCATTCTACTAAAAAGAAAACATGTTAGTATTATGCATTATTAGACTGACACCTCGGTAATATTCACACTTGTCAGCACCTACTTTTTTGGAATTGGAATTATTATGTTCTTACTGAAGTCTAGCGATATTTCTTCTGTCTCATACACCTTGCACACCAGATGCAATAATTTTGTTGTGGATGGCTCTCCCAAGGATATCAGAAATTCTGATGCAATATCGTCCACTCCAGATGCCTTGTTTCGACTTAGGCCTTTCAGCGCTCTCTCAAATTCTTCTCTTAGTATCGTGTCTCCCCCCTCATCTTCATCTACGTCTTTCCTTTCCATTGTATTGTCTTCATCTCCTTTGTATAGACCCCCCTATATATTCCTTCCTCCTGTCAACTTTACCTTCTGTTTGGTACTGGTTTTCCATCTGAGCTCCTGATAATCATACACCTGCTTCTCCTTTCTCCAAAGACTTCTTTACTTTTCCTGTAGACGGTATCTCTCTTTCCCCTAGTGAAATATGTTTCTAAATCCTTATTTTGTCCTGCAGCCTTTCCCTACCTTAGCAATTCTACACTTCTTATCAATCTCATTTTTTAAACGTTTATATTCCATTTCGCATGCTTCATTTGTTGCATTTTTATATTCTCTCCTTTCATCAATTAAATTCAATATCTCCTATGTCATGCAAGGATTTTTACTATGCCATGTCTTTTTACTTATTTGATCCTCTGTCACCATCATTACTTCATCTATTAGCGCTACCAATTCGTCTTCTACCGTATCGCTTTCCCCTGTTCTAGTTAATCGTTGCCTAATGCTCCCTGTGAAACCCTCAAGAACCTCTCCTTTTTCCAACTTATCCAGGTCCCTCTCTTTATTTTCCTATCTTTCTACAATTTCTTCACTTGTAATCTATAGATCATAACCAATAATTTGTGGTCAGAATCCACACCTGCCCCTGGAAATGTCTTATAATTTAAAACCTGGTTCCAGAATCTCTGTCTTACCATTATTGTAACGTCCCTTTAGAAAAATTTATGAATGATTGTGCTGGTAAACCTCTACGTTATTTGATTTTCAAACAGCTGAGAAAAACTCAACGTACTCAAATAGTTTTCTCTTTACTTATTCTGATCATCACCAAACTGACACACAATATTTTTTAGCGCAACGCAATATGACTTTCAATAATCCCTACAAAAGAATGGCCCTGACTAACAATAACCTATACCTTTCATGAATCACAAATCTCACAAAAATCTTCGTTACTCGAACTACTGCAATACAGCGCGCGCCAATACCGCCAGCTAAATAAAAGATTCTAACTACTGGCATAGGCATAGTTAGCAAATGAATATATATCAGTTCATGACGTCCATATTTACAAATTTCCTTTTTCTGGCGGACATACATCCAGATCGTCCGCTCATAGCAACCTCTCAAAACTTTGGCGTCTCTCTCTCCACATCCACCACTGCTGGCGACTCACCTCCAACTGCGCAACGCTACGCGCTGTTAACAGCCAACTGCCCAACACTACAATAGCAAATATTCCAACAATGCCAACCAGCCACAGACTGCACACAGCACAGTCAGTGATTTTCATACGCTACGTGGCGTTACCAACATAAAAACCTAAACAGCCTACTTACATTATATAATCAATCTGAAAGCTTCCAGTGTCTCCAGGTCTCTTTCATGTATACAGACGTCTTTCGTGATTCTTAAACGAAGTGTGATTCTTGAGTTTCTCCCGGCGTATTTGGTAATCGAAATATCCACGGGTGCGCTGCCGGTCTATAGTGTCCAACGGGCACAATATTTCAGCGATCACACATATCGCCATCATACGGTGAACTGACGGACTGAGCTCCTGTGAACGTGTCGGCACGGAGATCCGTACGCTATGGCTGCTCAGAGGGAACTGGGTTGGGTCGCGGCGGCGGCCGATTTAAATACCCTCCGCCCGCGGCGCGCTCCCTCCGCCGTACGCGCCCCGGTCGCGCGGTGGAACATATTGCGACGGCGTCTGAGATGACGTCGGTGTGATGGCTCTGTCCGCCGTGGTCGTCACAACTATACGTTTGCTAGATTTACTCTTGATTAACCCAATCGCTGGTTCCCAAGCCTTGCTAAGATTATAGCCACAGTCACGGTTTATGAGGTCGTCATTGGTGCGAATTTCGATGGCCTCTCTAACAACGCTGTCCCAGTATCTCGACGTCTGTACCAGAATCCTCGTGCGGTCATACTCCATGGCGTGAATTTCCGACAAACAATGTTCAGCGACCGCCGACTTGCTCGGATACATCAGTCGAGTGTGCCTCTGGTGTTCACGGCATCGATCCTCGACGGTACGCATAGTCTGACCAATATACGACTTGCCACATTGACACGGAATCTGGTACATGCTGGCCTTCCTCAAACCGAGGTCATCTTTGGCGCTCCCCACCAGTGCACGAGTTTTATTTGGAGGACAAAACACAGTTCCGACCTGGTGTTTCTTCAGAATGCGGGCTCAGTCCGTCAGTTCACCTGATGAGGGCGACATGTATGATCGCTGAAATATTGTGCCCCGTTGGACACTATAGACCGGCAGCGTACACGTGGATATCTTAAACGAAGTGTTTGCGATGGTTAACTGTGCAAAATTCTTCCAGGTGGCTTCTCCTTTCATTCCCCCCCCCCCCCCCCCCCAGTCCATATTCACAAACCGTTTTACTTTTTCTTCCTTTTCCTACTATCGAATTTTAGTTCCCAATTAAATTTTCGTCTCCATTAAGTAGCTGAATAATTAATTCCTTTTATTCGTCATACAGTTGTTCAACGTCTACATCATCTGCTGAGCTAAATGGTTCAAATGGCACTGAGCACTATGAGACTTTACTGCTGAGGTCATCAGTCCCCTAGAACTTAGAACTACTTAAACCTAACTAACCTAAGGACGTCACACACATCCATGCCCGAGGCAGGATTCGAACCTGCGACCGTAGCGGTCGCGCGGTTCCAGACTGTAGCGCCTAGAACCGCTCGGCTACCCTGCCGGCTGCTAAGCCACTTAGCACATAAACGTGTACAACATGTGAAATAACTACAACATATGAAGGGGATCAGGTAACATGTACCCTGCAGTAGATGTATCAACAGGTCTGAGTAACAAAAGAGAGAACACGCTGCACAGTTCTGCCTAGTCAACTAACGACAAGTTGATTAGCATAAGTGCTGGTAGCAAGTACTGTCAGCTGTATCTTACATCACATCTCTCCCGTAAGTGCCGCTGACACAGTCCTGTCTGTGAAGCATTTCTTCCGCAGGCAGTTGCGGCCCACGTAGCTCGGTGTGCGGTCATTTCTCAAAGCCGGCTCGCGACCGCAGGCGCAGCCAGAGGCGGCCGGTGGGAAAGACGGCCAGAGGCTGGGTTTTTGTGTGCGCCGCGGCTTCCGGCCAGACGCCAGCAGGTAATGACCGCCGCCTTCCTGGAAGCCATCGCCGGCAATTACGGCGCCTGCGCACTCGGCCGCCCGCCGCGTGCCGCTGCGCACATTGCCTGCTGCTTTTGTTTTCAGGGCCTGCTACAGCAGCTCTCGTGGTCATTCCGACCGTGCGTTTCTGACTCTACTGCAGGTGCCACTGTTTTACTGTGGCACTTCCGACCAGCCTGTTTGGCTGTATTTCCGACCACAGCCTCCCCCCACTGCTGATTTACGCCAGTCGTTCACAACTAGCCGGATGTGTCTTCAACAGTGCTTGGTTTGCGACCGTACGCAACGGTACCCAGTATCGGTACCTCCGCCGAAAAAAAAACTTAGAACCACAGATTCTGAATGTGGCAGGGCAGAAATTTTGCCAACTTGGTGCGAAACTAGACTATACTTTTATCTAGACGCAACAGCAGTGGGCAATGCGAGATGGCGGTGGACAGATGACTCCTCTTTCCCCTCCCTTCCTTGTCCAGTGCTCTGTACGAGCTCCAATACTCCAAACTGCCATTAATCAATTCAGTCAGTTTATTCCATTCTGCTTGGTTTAGTGTGTCAACTGCCCGCTCTACCTGTCGCTGTTCAGCTGTGCTTGCTCATTTCTCCCGAGTAACATTCTAAAATCAATGTAGTTTCGGTCGCCGCGTACATTTGATAAAATAGCTCGTTATTTCAGTAAAAAACCTAAAAAACAAAAACTAGACGAAGAACCAGAGAAATTCCCGATCCGCCAATGGAGACAGATAAAAACCGAGTCCCAGCTGCGTGCTTCATCCAGCGTCACGTCATCTTATATAGAGAAGATCAAAGAAAATAATAAACAGTGGCCGGACGTTTGAGCAAAAGAGAGAGTTTTGCAAAAAACACAGTTGGGTTATTGTATACAACAAAAAATTGGACAATATGTAGACTATCTGGTCTCAAGCCCGCCCTGTCGGCCGTGCGGTCTAACGCACGGCTTTCCGGGCGGGAGGGAGCTCCAGGTCCCCGGCACGAATCCGCCCGGCAGATTGTGTCGAGGTCCGGTGAACCGGCCAGTCTGTGGATGGTTTTTAGGCGGTTTTCCATCTGCCTCAGCGAATGCGAGCTGGTCCCCCTTATTCCGCCTCAGTTACACTATGTCGGCGATTGCTGCGCAGACAAATTCTCCACGTACGCGTACACCACCATTACTGTACCACGCAAACATAGGGGTTACACCCGTCTGGTGTGAGACGTTCCCTGGGGTGTCCACCGGGGGCCGAACCGCACAATAACCCTGGGTTCGGTGTGGGGCGGCGGAGGGATGAAGTGGACTGCGGTAGTCGTCGTGGGGTTGTGGACCACTGCGGCTGCGGCGGAGACGGAGCCTCTCCGTCGTTTCTAGGTCCCCGGTTAACATACAATACAATACAATGTGGTCTCAAGAACCCAATACAGATCGCGAGGCGAGATTTGTTGCAGCTAGAGATCAAGCTTTAAGCCACTCTTTGGAACCTCCTTTCAGAAGAGTGGCGTGACGTAATTCTGAACGATAGTGTTATGCATTATCTGGTTTTTCAACATTTTTTACTCATACAGGCTTGAAATTACTTCTCTCTCATAGAACCGGAAATTATGACGGAAATTGGCGAGCGAGCTTTTATACCCCGAATCCCGCTTATTTCTAACAGTTTACCATTTTGCTTTAAATGTACACAATTCCCGCTGAGTTTACGTCATGCCATGATCATAAACAAAGCGAAAGGCCCCACACTGCGGGTTGCGGTTGTGGACCTTAGTATAAGTTACGTTTCGCACAGCCATCTCTGAGTGGCTCCCTCTGGAGCACACAAGCTCTTTGCATAAGGGTTTCAGGATTGTCACATGCTGACCGAAACCGGTAACAATTGAAATACATGTTTTATTGCTGTCGAGACTGTAATCCATTTTTAAAGTATACAAAGAAGCTTTACAAGTCAAAAATAAGTTCCACGCATACGAAGTCACGGGCTCAGCTATAATTAAATACCCAGGCAATGCCCGGTGTTTCACCTAGTTTATTTATAAATATTCAGTTTGCATATCACTGATTTGGAAGGATAAAGGGTACTCTCTTTATTTCATCTTTGGAATACCGCCATAGTCTGTGACATCAAAATCCATGATGGCCGACCCTGAATACCGGTACAGTCTAACTCCACTCCTCCTCTTGGCGCGAAA
Organism: Schistocerca cancellata; assembly: GCF_023864275.1. Taxonomy (NCBI): domain Eukaryota; kingdom Metazoa; phylum Arthropoda; class Insecta; order Orthoptera; family Acrididae; genus Schistocerca; species Schistocerca cancellata. The sequence goes on from NC_064627.1 coordinate 428,768,013, forward strand.
TTCAGAAACTGGAGAAAACTTAAAAAAACAGCGCGAAAATGCAAATTTTTCCCTCAGGCTGTGAAGCACGGGAGTTGGGGACGGGTAAGTGCCATTGATCGAGCGCTAGAGTGACTCTAGCCAGTCTCGTCAATAACTGCTAGAAAAAATGGTTCAAATGGCTCTGAGCACTATGGGACTTAACAGCTGTGGTCATCAGTCCCCTAGAACTTAGAACTATTTAAACCTAACTAACCTAAGGACATCACACAACACCCAGTCATCACGACGCAGAGAAAATCCCTGACCCCGCCGGGAATCGAACCCGGGAGCCCGGGCGCGGGAAGCGAGAACGCTACCGAACTGCTAGACGTAGGGAGGATATTTTCGCTACTACTCCAACACTAGATGAGTTGCTCTAGCCGGTAGTCCTATGTGGGAAATATGGGTAATAATAATAGTACAGCAAGCTTGGACTGAAGTGCTTCCTGCCGATCTACAAGCGAAAGCTGCTGGGAGGGGCATAAGGATGGGTAACAATGATAAGACAGTGCTACTATATTTTTCCTTTTTCGTTATTTGATCCCTTCGCTCCATATGGGCGGATGGGCGGAGGGGGGGGGGGGGTTATCACCACTACAATTCTCCGCCCTTCAGCCAAGCGAACAAAAAAAAAGACTTGCTATGAGTAATATAAAAAAGGAGTTTTCTAATTTAAATTAAAAATCAGGTCTATCTGCGGCCAACGGCAACCATGATCACGACGGATCGGTCGACCGGGATCCATGGCTTAGCCTCTCGCGACCGGCAGTTACAAAGGAAGGTCTACAATACAGTCGATAGATGCCGCTGGATGAGACTGGAGATGACTAGTCAGTATTTTCGTCTTTAGATGCCATGTTGAAAGGTCTCTGTTGGATTCCTTTCATGTTAATTTCTTACATAAATTCCTCTTCTAAATTTACTGTGGTGTTTCTGACTATCTGGGAGGAGACTGAGCAGTGGAACGTGTTACATTTATATATAAACAAGAACGATCTGTCACACTACTACACTTTAAAACACAGTTCATATGTAATTCATGTCACACAGTCTCATACAGAACCTACATCCGCTTTCTTTTGTATACTGTATATGATAAGATACTGTCATCCCCCTTCCCTTCTGTGTGAGAGGATGAATGAGCAAATGTATTTCTAGTTGCATGCTGGATAGTAGCAGACAAGCCTGTCTGCTAGAGAACAGTAGGACCAACGTCGGAACAGGTAGCTACGCTTTCTAAAAGCAAAGAAGTTTCTATCCTTAGTATGGTCCTGTCCGTCCCTTGTCATGTTGGTATAGGAAGCTGCTCCTCTGGCCGCTTCCGTTTGTATTTGGGAGCCACCCTCAGGAAGAGACCAGGGCAGTCTGTCTGCGGCGAGCGTCTGAAGTGGTAAGATCTCCGGCTAAGAGCGTGTCTGCTAAGTCCGTAGCACAATGGATTTCTTAAGTTCAGCCTAACTGAAAATTTAATCACCTTTATTTCAGGTTTAGCTCTAAAATATCTAATGTTATCTTAAATTGCAACGCAGTGTAATTCGAGTGTGAAGTTCAGAATATATTCCGGTAGTTGCTTTGTCACTACTTTGTGAGTAAAGTGGAACCACGTGTTGATCAGTAACTCTAACTAGTATCATCAATCTTCAATGCGAATGTGCATGAGATTATAACGTCTCGTCTTGACAATATTTTTCAATATAGCAACTTTTCTTTATGTTCAACCCACGTGGTATGTACTTTGTGAGACCAGTACCATGTGCTTATGCAATTGTTTGACCAATCAGGTTAATAGTAAGACGATAGTAACCAGTTCGAGGTTTTTCTTTTGTAAATTGCTTTTAGATCTAATTTATTTTAATTATCAAAATTATTGTGGAGTTACACTCTTTGTGTAAACCAAGTTGACCACGTGAAGCATGTGGTGTAATCATGAAAATAGCCCTCAGCTATTCTTTTCGGGAAGATTTCACAGAGAGTTAGTATGAATTTAGTATACCAGTGTGTGGTAATTACATGATGGACAGGATTGCGCTATGAACGTAACTTCTTCGGGTGAAAATTGAGTCGGTTGGTTGTTGTTAATTTCCTGTTGCATATGTTTCAACGTTCTTCATGTGTTATTTTATTAATGCAGTGTTGTACGTAGTATCCCAATCTTGGTTCCCTATTTGATGTGTACTGCAAGATTACAAACTCACATTTTCACGGTCCTAAATAAGGCACCAGCTTGGTTATGACTCAAGTTTAATATGCTGAAATTTCAATGATCAATGTTAAAATAAATTTCCAAATATAAGCTGATTTATTTCTTTTTATTTAAATTGTTATATATATATATATATATATATACATATATATATTAACATTGATCATTGAAATTTCAACATATTAAACTTGAGTCATAACTAAGCTGGTGCCTTATTTAGGACTGTGAAAATGTGAGTTTGTAATCTTGCGGAACACATCAAATAGGGAGCCAAGATTGGGAGACTACATACAACACTGCATTCATAAAATAACACACGAAGAACATTGAAACATATGCAACAGGAAATTAACCACAACCAACCGATTCAATTTTCACCCAAAGAAGTTACGTTCATAGCGCAATCCTGTCCGTCATGTAATTACCATACACTGGTATACTAAATTCATACTAACTATCTGTTAAATCTTCCCGAAAAGAATAGCTGAGGGCTACTTTGATGATTACACCACATGCTTCACGCGGTCAACTTGGTTTACACAAAGAGTGTAACTCCACAATTATTTTGATAATTAAAATAAATTAGATCGAAAAGCAATTTACTAAATTTGCAAATCACCGGTTGTCGTATGACTATTGAAAGATTATAATTAATGTTAGTCTGATTGGGAATTTGGTAAGCTAGACTGGATACCTGGTGAAACAGTTGCTCAGTAATGCAAGGTTAACTTCCCCAGACAGCTCACAGGTTTTAACCCACTTTTATGGTGTTGAATAGCAACACCGCTTTCACTGCGTTGTTGAGCGGCGTTGTGTTGTTTGTCTTGTTTTGTTTTCTATATTTGTGTGTTTTATATGTATGTGTTTTTTTTCTCGCTTGTAAATTGCACTGACTCCGATCAAAGATATAAATTTGATGTGCGTGTGAAAAAGTGCGTACTAAGTTGGGTACCTTTCGTGTGACTGTTGTAATGTTTGCGGGATACATTTAGTCTGATTAGTGTGTTGCGTACCGGGTATAAATTGAACTAATGCATACTCGTAACCAAGCTAAAAGTAGGCGGTCCAACAACTTAAGCAACATGGACCAAGGGGATAATTTGATTTCGAATATTAACACATCGGACGGTTCCGAAAATGCAATGGGGAATACTTCAGAGGAAATGCAAAACATGACGAACGGGCTCACAGCAGAGCCAGAAATTAATTTGCCTCCAACTAACCAAATTGATTTGGCAGATCTCATAAAGGCATTATTGCATCAAAATAAAGAAAACGCAGAGAAAGCAGAAAAATCGTTCCGAGAACAAAACGAATCATCCGAAAAATCGATTCGAGAGCTAGGCGAACAAATGATGCAGAAATCTGAAAAATCGATCCGCGAGCTAGGCGAACAAATAGACGAAAAACTAATCCAGCAGACAAATAAAGTCGACAAGTCGATGCAGAGTGTGTCCGATGATATCTCACAAAGAATAAAAAATCTGGCAAGTGAAATAAAAAGCGATATTATGAAAGAATTAGGCCGTACATTTGAACAAATCGATGACCGTCTGCAAGCCTTAGAACAGGGTAAGCGGAGTCGCGATGCAGAATCGAAAGAGAGCGAAGAACAGCTACTTAGGAATTTCCAAGCACTGAGAGAAGAATGCCAAAGGGAACGCCAGCAGGTACTCTCAAGGGTCCAGGAGGTGGAAACGCATTGTCCCGCGTCCGTTAGCAACACAGTAGCGGACAACAGTCAAGCGATTCACGCACTTGAACAGCAACTAGAACAATTGAAGCAGACTGTGGCGGAGGACAACAGACAAATACATGATAAGATTGCGGCATTAGCGGACATCGTAGGCACGATGAAGGTGACGGAGAGCGATAACAATACTACACAGGTAGCGGTTGCAGAGACCGAAGAGGTGCGTTTGCTTCTTAGATTTCAGAAGGGACAGTTCGAAGTGAACAGGCAGCACAAAGCTGTAACAGGCGAATTACAAGAACGCGTGAAGCATCTGGAAAGCCGCATTGGGTGTGATTCCGAACTCGCCAATAGCACTAAAAATAGCCATACGAACAGTGCAGAGAGGGACTCCGGCCACGAGGGAGATTTTAACGACAGGGAAGAATGTATTTTGAGGGGCAGACATGAGAAAAATAGAAACATTCAAGGGCCTCGCCGGGAGGAAATGCAGGGATTTGATTTCAAACATTTCCTTACGGTGAGAAAGTTTGAGATATTTCGAAATTTGCAAAAAGGAATACATCCATGAGCATGGCTCGAGAAATTTTAGTTCTGTCTTCCCCCCGACTGGGCAAGTTCACATAAGATAGAATATATGTGTGGCTATTTGGAAGGCGAACCGGCGATTCGCATGAGGTCGGCAGAGCGTCACTGCAACTTCACTCGGGAGTTTCGACAAGCCTTTCTGTCCGCCTATTGGTCGGAAGCAGCACAAGATAGGGTCAAGCATGACATAATTATGCTGCCAAATTTGAACCAGTCTGGTTTCGGCAGCCCAGCACGCCTATTCGACCACATGCTGCAGGCAAATCAATTTCTATATGACCCATACGGGCCTGCGGAACTAATTAGGATATGCATCACCAAATTGCCGATGCACTTGCGCCACGTCATTCTTGCGGGACGATGCAAAGAGGACGTGGAAACGTTTAAGACACTTCTCCAAGTGTTGGAATATAATACAGCATAATGCCCGCCTAATCAGGCACAAAGTTATTACGGGGCACAGCAGCGCGATCGCAGTCGTGGCCGTAGTACTAAGCAATGGCGTGACTGGTCGTCGCGACGGGAACGGAACAATAATCGGGGCCGGCCGTATAGAAACTGGGGTAACAGTCGCGAACACAGGTGGAACAACGGAAATAATCGAGGACGTGGACAGGATCGTGTACGCTACAGGTACGACAATCAAAATCGATACTACGATGAACACGGTGGGAATAGGATTGTAGGCGGAGCACCACATGATGTTGAAATTCGGCCGGTCAACCCTAGACATAATCCAGCAAATGGAAATGGACAAAACCGGCAATGACAAATGATCAGCGCAGAAGGCGCCCAATCGGAAGAATTGAGCGACATGGCAAATGAGTACATAGGGTATATAGAGAGGACAGTGAGGAGTAGAGAGGACGGTGAGGAGAAAGAATTGATTAGTTTAAATTTGTGACATATGCATTTTGAATAATGTGTTGGTAAAAATAATGATAAAGATGTTTCTGTGTGATTGATTGAAGTGATGTTTGCGGTTTTTTTTCCTTGTGCAATTAGGATTTAGGTTGGTTCAAATGTGAAGATAAAGTTTCTTTGTGAACAAGTGAAATGCTGCTTATGGTTTTTTTTTGTGTAAATTGAAAAGAGTCGCTCCTGAGAGAAGCAAGATCTGTGTTGAATTAATGCAAAACTCAGAGGAATATCCGATCTGTGGGTATTATGGGACTGGCAAACACAGGTCCCCAGCTGTTAGTAGCCTTGTTTCCGATTTTCTGTTTTCAGTGCTACTATCTATCTATTACTATTCTATATCTGTCAGTATAAATGAGGATCTCTTACTATAGTATGTGTGCTGTATGAATATTTTAAGATAGGAGAACTCTGAGAAAGGAATGAGTAAGTTTGGAATCTTGAAAACAGGATGCGATAATACGATTGTTTAACCAATGGTTTCCCAATATACGCTAATACGTTAATATTGATGATATATGTCTTTTTTGTTCGTTATAGCTGAGTACGTAAAGTGCTGTCTGTGGCTTTCGTAAGTACATTGATTCCCTTCAAGGTGAAAGAAGAATTGTGGTTTGTGTAATTTACGTGGCCCTGAAATATTATTGTGGTAGTCAAATACGAGTAGTTTTTTTCAGCAAATGGAGAATGGAACAGAAATATGGATCCTTTCTGTAGTCTTGACTGATGTTGAGCCAAAGCCTGAAAAATTATTCTGCGTTAATACTTGTCCTAGAAAAGCGACGTTAATGTGTTTTGCTGATGCTGTGAGCATTACAGCTTACTGTTTTCGCTGGTGCGGGATGCACTGCAGCCTATATGATTTGTACTGAGGAAATTTCCCTCTTGAAGGTAGAGGAAGATTACATAATTTTGATTATGGGACCGAAGGAAAGCTTGGTTTAAGGTAATAAGGATGAAGCAAAACATTTGTCATTTAAACTACAGGAGGATTCGAATATTTTGTGTCTGTTGTAAGTTCAATATGTTAAGATGAAACTGTTTTACAGAATAGAGGAGACCACAATTTTGCCATTCATGAGAAATGAATCCAGAATAACCACCACAGGCGAAATAACTGATTTGGAAGCGAAAGGTAACTTAAAGAAGGAACGAAATGGGTAAGAAAATGTAGTATAACCTGTATAAGGAAAATATTTTTACCCTGCTCAGAGTCATCTATGTGATTAATTCTTGTGATAACGTAATTTTAGATGAAATTTTCTTACTGTTTTATGTGTGAATATATGAGTATGATAAATGTATAATTGCGAGTCTCTTTATCAGGTGTGTTAACTGGTATAAACGTTTTGGCGTTAAATAACCATTGTTCTTTTTACTGTGTATGTTTAAGGAAAGTTCTCCATATTTATCATGTGACAAGACATATACGGTGAGCGTCAGGAAGAGGACGAATTAGAACAATGTTGTAGTGGTGTAAACACTTTGTTGAAGTAGTTGGATTAACTAGTAGTGGATAGAAGTAGAATTTTGAGTAATACATGTTTATGGGTAGTTAGTTTGTAGTATAGACAACAGGTGTTCATGTGTGTGTGTGTGTGTTTGTGTGTGTGTGTAAATAACATGTGAACCCTATGCTGCCCTGACCTATACTTGCACAAGGCATAATCCTATTCATTTTAGTGAATTAATAAGTAGCATTTGATTTATTAAAACGGAAGTGAGCCACATTAGTGATATGGATTTAGATATTATATTGTCAGTTCATTTAATTTTTATTTTTATACTGTCAAGTCATTTCACTTTTATTTTTTATATTGTCAAGTCATTTAACTTTTATTTTTATATTGTCGATTCATCTAACTTGTTTTATTTAAAAAAAAATAAGTCTCACTTTTGTTGTTGAAAATTGTGAAAGACAATACTAAGTGGTATTATGTATGACATTTTGTAATCACATAACTATGATGAACAATTTCTGTGAATGCAGTTGAGAACGTGAAAGCGAACCGGCTAAACTCTTACGTGACAGCGGGACCAGCGAGGAGGAGGGCTAGTTGTAAACTGGCGGGTTTCCCAGCAGGACACACTGTCAACCGGGGCACTTCGGGAGTGCGGTCACAACAAAAGAAGGGTACGGGACAAACACTTTCCCTTGCGCCCGGAGCTAATGGCCGGCCGCCCCAGTGCAACCCTTCGTGGAGGCGATGACCTGAGATGGCCGAGCGGTTCACCGCGCGAAAATCCATCTGCTGGCAACGCACCACACGCACGCGACCGTGACGAGACGGCCGCGGTGAAACGACAGAAGACAGGGGATAAAGGGGCGTGGAGCCTTTTGACACATACTGTCCAGAGAAATTGGCAGACTTCAACGACGCCTATCAACATTTCCTGACGGATGCCCACTGTCAAGCGACAGTAAATCATGGTTCTATGTCTCTGGTCGCTAAGGGTGGCACAAAGAAGAGACATTAAGTGTCATCCTTGCCCAGGAATATCAAACCGGCGAGCCAATTGAGGATAACTCAAGAATGTAACAATACAAGGGGCATGGAGCCTTTTGACACATACTGTCCAGAGAAACTGGCAGACTTCAACGGCGCCTATCAACATTTCCTGGCGGATGCCCACTGGCAAGCGACAGTAAATCATAGTTCGATGTTCTCTGGTAGCTAAGGGTGGCACAAAGAAGAGCCATTAAGTGTCATCCTTGCCCAGGAATATCAACCTGGCGTGTCAAACGAGGATACCGCACGAATTTGACAACTCAAACATGGAACCATATCGAGATGTACGTGACATGGTCCACCAAGAGAAACTTCATGAGAGGGCAGAGACGGCGGGATTGCACGCAACAGATGGACAAAAATCCCTACTGACAGCTGCGGCGAGGAACCCCACCCCTCTTCCCCTTATATTGTGCCTCGGAACAGTGCAACTACTGAGTGTGTCAGTGAAAAGTGATTATACGGTTCCTAGTTCAATGCATTTACGTGTGTTTCTGTCACAGAAACTTTGACTCCTGTGTTTTGCAGGGGTTCGATTTAATGGTGTTTATTAGACTGACTCTTGTAATTTGCAGGTGTTTTATTTATTGGTGTTTTTTTTTATTAGATGTTGACTATTGTTCTTTCAGAGCTGTTTTATTGATCAATGTTTGTTCTTGTGTGATGTATTAGATTTGTGATATTTTGTTTCGTAAATTCATTCCTGTGGCATTGCTTCATTTATCAGTCAGGTAGCTATTCATTCTCATTGGACTGTGATCTATTAGCCTTTGCATGGGGAATTTTTATTGTGAGGAACCCTTTAAGGGTAACAATCACATAATTAATTGCAGTTTCAGTATAATGACACAGTAGTCATTGTTTGCTAACTAACTGAAATATAGTAGAGTGATTAAATTAGTGCCACAAAGTTATTTTAATTCTACAAATTATTAGTGTTATAAGATATAGAATTTTTTGTGATAACCACTTTGCAAAACATGTTTTTTTTCTCCTATCACTTTTTTGGCTTTTGCGGATTGTGCATTGTAATGTTCTGCTTTATAATACTGAAGTTATTTTCATGTTTTTTAAATTGCTGTGGCACCTTTGCTATTTTCATAAATTTTGCTTGTTAATAAACAGTCATAAATTTTCCTGTGATCAGCTGGCTCTTGCAATGAGCAAATACTGGTGAACTCCATAAGGGTAACAACCAGAAATTGTTTTCATATTAATGACACGGGGACCATTGTTTTTACTTGCTGACCGAATTAGGTCTACACTATCTTTCAAATAGGTGTCACAGATTTTTTTTCTCTTTGAAACTGGTAGATTCTAAAGATGTGTTGAAATTATTGTGTTTTAGCAAGCAGCTGGTGACCTTTTGCCTTTTCTTTACATTTTTGATTTAAGTAGGGTGTGAGAAGCCTGCTTGGGAATGTCCTAGCATGACCAGAAAATTCCCTGCACAGTCTTTTCCCAGAGCGCTGGGGTTATGAGAGGTCTCTGTTGGATTCCTTTCATGTTAATTTCTTAATATGTTGTCATTTACGGCATAAATTCCTCTTCTAAATTTACTGTGGTGTTTCTGACTATCTGGGAGGAGACTGAGCAGTGGAACGTGTTACTTTTACATATAAACAAGAACGATGTGTCACACTACTACACTTTAAAACACAGTTTATATGTAATTTATGTCACACAGTCTCATACGGAACCTACATCCGCTTTCTTTTATATACTGTATAAGACAAGATACTGTCATCCCCCTTCCCTTCTGTGTGAGAGGATGAATGAGCAAATGTATTTCTAATTGCATGCTGGATGGTAGCAGACAAGCCTGTCTGCTAGAGAACAGTAGGACCAACGTCGGAACAGGTAGCTACGCTTTCTAAAAGCGTAAAGGTTTCTATCCTTAGTATGGTCCTGTCCGTCCCTCGTCATGTTGGTATAGGAAGCTGCCCCTCTGGCCACCTCCGTTTGTATTTGGGAGCCACCCTCAGGAAGGCACCAGGGCAGTCTGTCCGCGGCGAGCGTCTGAAGTGGTAAGATCTCCAGCTAAGCGTGTGCCTGCTAAGTCAGTAGGACAATGGATTTCTTAAGTTCAGCCTAACTGAAAATTTAATCACCTTTATTTCAGGTTTAGCTCTAAAATATGTAATGTTATCTTAAATTGCAATGCAGTGTAATTCGAGTGTGAAGTTCAGAATATATTCCGGTAGTTGCTTTGTCACTACTTTGTGAGTAAAGTGGAACCACGTGTTGATCAGTAACTCTAACTAGTATCATCAATCTTCAATGCGAATGTGCGTGAGATTATAACGTCTCGTCTTGACAATATTTTTCAATATAGCAACTTTTCTTTATGTTCAACCCACGTGGTGTGTACTTTGTGAGACCAGTACCATGTGCTTATGCAATTGTTTGACCCATCAGGTTAATAGTAAGACGATAGTAACCAGTTCGAGGTTTTTCTTTTGTAAATTGCTTTTAGATCTAATTTATTTTAATTATCAAAGTTATTGTGGAGTTACACTCTTTGTGTAAACCAAGTTGACCACGTGAAGCATGTGGTGTAATCATCAAAGTAGCCCTCAGCTATTCTTTTCGGGAAGATTTCACAGGGAGTTATTATGAATTTAGTATACCAGTGTGTGGTAATTACATGACGGACAGGATTGCGCTACGAACGTAACTTCTTTGGGTGAAAATTGAATCGGTTGGCTGTTGTTAATTTCCTGTTGCATATGTTTCAACGTTCTTCGTGTGTTATTTTATGAATGCAGTGTTGTATGTAGTCTCCCAATCTTGGCTCCCTATTTGATGTGTTCCGCAAGATTACAAACTCACATTTTCACAGTCCTAAATAAGGCACCAGCTTAGTCATGACTCAAGTTTAATATGCTGAAATTTCAATGATTAATGTTAAAATATATTTCCAAACATAAACTGGTTTATTTCTTTTTATTTGAATTCTCTTATATATATATATATATATATATATATATATATATATATATATATATATATATATATATATATATATATCAATCTTCAATGCGAATGTGCGTGAGATTATAACGTCTCCTCTTGACAATATTTTTCAATATAGCAACTTTTCTTTATGTTCAACCCACGTGGTGTGTACTTTGTGAGACCAGTACCATGTGCTTATGCAATTGTTTGACCCATATATATATATATATATATATATATATATATATATATACAGGATTATTACAAATGATTGAAGCGATTTCACAGCTCTACAGTAACTTTATTATTTGAGATATTTTCACAATGCTTTGCACACACATACAAAAACTCAAAAAGTTTTTTTAGGCATTCACAAATGTTCGATATGTGCCCCTTTAGTGATTAGGCAGACATCAAGCCGATAATCAAGTTCCTCCCACACTCGGTGCAGCATGTTCCCATCAATGAGTTCGAAAGCGTCGTTGATGCGAGCTCGCAGTTCTGGCACGTTTCGTGGTAGAGGAGGCTTAAACACTGAATCTTTCACATAACCCCACAGAAAGAAATCGCATGGGGTTAAGTCGGGAGAGCGTGGAGGCCATGACATGAATTGCTGATCATGATCTCCATCACGACCGATCCATCGGTTTTCCAATCTCCTGTTTAAGAAATACTGAACATCATGATGGAAGTGCGGCGGAGCACCATCCTGTGGTACGTTTAGCTCCCTGCTTGTTTTATTCGTCGACTTCCGCGGGCTACGCGTGAAACTTGCCCGCACGCGTTCAACCGTTTCTTTGCTCACTGCAGGCCGACCCGTTGATTTCCCCTTACAGAGGCATCCAGAAGCTTTAAACTGCGCATACCATCGCCGAATGGAGTTGGCAGTTGCTGGATCTTTGTTGAACTTCGTCCTGAAGTGTCGTTGCACTGTTATGACTGACTGATGTGAGTGCATTTCAAGCACGACATACGCTTTCTCGGCTCTTTTCGCCATTTTGTCTCACTGCGCTCTCGAGCGCTCTGGCGGCAGAAACCTGAAGTGCAGCTTCAGCCGAACAAAACTTTATGAGTTTTTCTACGTATCTGTAGTGTGTCGTGACCATATGTCAATGAATGGAGCTACAGTGAATTTATGAAATAGCTTCAATCATTTGTAATACCACCGGTTGTCGTATGACTATTAAAAGATTATAATTAATGTTAGTCTGGTTGGGAATTTGGTAAGCTAGACTGGATACCTGGTAAAACAGTTGCTCAGTAATGCAAGGTTAACTTCCCCAGACAGCTCACAGGTTTTAACCCACTTTTATGGTCTTGAATAGCAGCACCGCTTTCATAGCAAATTAAACCAACAACATTACAATGTTCAAATAAGATAATGAGCAGTACACATACAAAAATATCGTACGATGCGTTTCCCACGTTTATGTTGACTAGGATGCAACTTGTGACCTGTAAGTAAGTATAAGTGTGTTTCATTCTGCAGGACTTCTTTATATAGGGGCAGAGATCTATAAGGGGCACTAATAAAGGAAAAGTCCTCTGTGTTTCATTATATTTCTTTTCAGCATTTAAATTAGTGTTACGTTTTGCTGACAGATTTAACTATTAGGAAAATAAGATATAGCTGCACGAGGATTATGGATCGCTACCATAATTTTGTTACACTTCCTTATGACCTTCCCAGCAGCTATTAACTTGTAGATTAACAGGAAGCTACTCCACTGGGCTTCAGTGCATTACACAAAAGAGCCAAAGAAACTGGTACACCAGGCTAACATCGTGTAGGGCCCCTGCGAGCACGCAGAAGGGCCGCAACACGACGTGGCATGGACGCGACTTATGTCTACTGGAGGGAATTGACAGCATGAGTCCTGCAGGGCTATCCACAAATACGTAAGAGTACGAGGGGGCGGAGATCTCTTCTGAACAGTACGTCGTAAGGCATCCCAGATATGCTCAATAATGTTCGTACCTGGGGAGTTTGGTGGCCAGTTGAAGTGTTTAAACTCAGAAGCATTTCTAGGCGTGTGGGGTGTCGCATTGTCTTACTGGAATTTCCCAAGACCGTCGGAATGCACAATGGACATGGGTGGATGCAGGTGATGACACAGCATGCTTACATACATGTCACCTGTCAGTCATATCTAGACGTATCCGGGGTTCCATATCACTCCAATTGCACGAGCCCTACACCATTACAGAGCCTTTACCAACTTGAACAGTTCCCCGCTGTACACGTCCATACGCTCTGTACAATTTGAATCGAAACTCGTCCGACCAGGCAACATGTTTCTAGTCATCAACAGTCCAATGTCGGTGTTGACGGGCCCACGTGAGGCGTAAAGTTTTATGTCGTGAAGTCATCAAGGGTACACAAGTGGGCCTTCGGCTCCGAAAGCCCGTATCCATGATGTTTCGTTGGATGGTTCGCACGTTGACCCTTGTTGATGGCCCAGCATTGAAATCTGAAACAATTTGCGGCAGGGTGGCACTTCCGTCACGTTGGACGATTCTCTCCAGTCGTCTTTTATTTATTTATTTACACGTCAAGTTCCGTTGGGTCAAATTGAGGAGCAAATCTCAAAGGTCATGGAACGTGTCAGAACATCAAACTACAACATAAAAGTATTAACACACAAAAATAAAATGTTTATGACCCCAAAAAAGTCAAGCCATAAGTTTAAGTAATCGCAGTCAACAATATAACATGAATCAACTTAATTTTCAAGGAACTCCTCAACACAATAGGAGTGACGCACGAGGAAATTCTTCAGTTTCGATTTGAAAGCGCGTGGATTACTGCTAAGATTTTTTAATTCGAGTAGTAGCTTATTGAAAATGGATGCAGCATTATACTGCACACCTTTTTCCACAAGGGTTAAGGAAGTCTGATCCAAATGCAGGTTGGATTTCTGCCGAGTGTTAACTGAGTGAAAGCTGATTATTCTTGGGAATAAGCAAATATTGCTAACAAGAAACGACAGTAAAAAAATATATATGTTGAGAGGTCAATGTCAAAATACCCAGACTAGTGAACAGGGGTCGACAAGAGGTTCGCAAACTTACACCACTTATTGCCCGAACCGCCCGTTTCTGAACCAAAAATATGCTTTTAGAATGGGAGGAGTTCCCCCAAAATATAATACCATAAGAGGCAGGCGAATGAAAATAAGCAAAGTAGACTAATTTTCGTGACGAACGACCACTTACTTCAGATACCGTTCGAATAGTAAAAATGGCAGCATTAAGTCTCTGAACAAGATCCTGAATATGGGCTTTCTACGACAGTTTACTATCTATCTGAACACCTAGATATTTGAACTGTAAAGTTTCATTAATCATACACCCATTCTGTGAAATTAATACGTCGGGTTTTGTTGAATTGTGTGTTAGAAACTGTAAAAACTGAGTCTTACTGTGATTTAGCGTTTGTTTATTTTCTACAAGCCATGAACTTATGTCATGAACTGCACTATTTCAAACCAAGCCAATGTTGCGCACAACATCTTTCACTACCAAGCCCGTGTCATCAGCAAATAGAAATATTTTAGAGTTACCCGTAATACTAGAGGGGATGTTATTTATATAAATAAGGAACAGGAGTGGCCCCTACACTGATCCCTGGGGCAATTCCCAGTTGACTGTACCCCACTCAGACTCATCACAGCCATTCTCAACACTGTGAATAATGATCTTTTGCTGTCTGTTGTTAAAGTAAGAGGTGAACCAGTTGTGAGCTACTCCCCGTATTCCATAATGGTCCAACTTCAGCAGTAGTACAGGGTGTACATAAAGTCCAGGAACACTTTCTATTATTTATTGCACAAGCACCAGACATTGTGCAGATATCATACATATTTCATTTTGAAGAGAAACCATGAAAGTTTTTTTTTCATGTATACCGCCACAGCGTAGTTTGGTAATAGTGAGCGCTAGTCGCAAACATGGTGACTTCATGTGCGAAGCGAGATTTCTGTATGTTGGAGTTTGACAAAAGCAAGTGTGCTACAGCTATTCAACGGATGTTTAGAACCAAATACGGTAAGAAGCCACCAACAAGGAAGGCCATTTACCCCTGGCACAAGAAATTCGTTACGACGAGTTGCTTGTGCCCGGCAAAGAGAAGCGGACGTCCCAGTGTGATTGAAGTGAATGTGGAGCGCGTACGAGAGACATTCGTAAGGAGTCCGAAGAAATCGGTGCGTCGTGCATCCAGTGAAGTCGAAATGGCTCCAATGGTAATGTGGAAAGTCCTGCGACAGAAGCTGTCTATGAAACCATTCAAATTAGAGCTAGTGCAGAAGCTCAATGACGACAACAAAGACAAGCGTTTTGAGTTTTGTTCGCAGTTACAACAATTGAATGAGGATGGGGATGGCATTCTCTCTTTCCAAGCATTAATCCCGACTGTGCGGGGTCTGCTGTTATGGTTAATCGGATTTGGCGTGTTAATTTTAAGGGATGGCTGGATGCCCTTCCTGTCGCCAACCCGTGCGCCCTGGGATGGAATCAGTGTACCACAACTGTCTGCCTCTAGTGTAAATCGTGAAATAGTGCGAACGTGTTTCAAATGTCGGCGTACCGCGTAACTGAGGCAGAACGTGGGGACCAGCCCGGTATTCACCTAGCGGGATGTGGAAAACCACCTAAAAACCACGTTCAGGCCGTCGTCGATAGTCCGCTGGGCGGATTCGATCTGGGAGGATGGGGATGGCATTGTTGATCGCTTAATTTTCAGCGACGACGCCACTTTTCACAGTAATGGGAAAGTGAACAGGCGTAGTTGCCGAATTTGGGGTACAAAGCATCCACACGAATGCATTCAATTTGAGCGTGATTCCCTAAGGGTAAACGTTTTTTGTGCCTTGTCACGTCGAAAACCGCACGAGCCATTCCCTATTCGCTGAGAGCACTGTCACTAGATTTTCCTACTTGGACATGTTGCTGCAATGGCGGATGCCTCAAGTGCAATCGGACTCTCCGTTCATCTTTCAGCAGGATGGGGCTCCACCCCATTTTCATCGTGAAATTCGTTGCTATCTGAACACGGAGCTGCCGCATCGGTGGACCGGCCGTGCTACAGAAGGGGACAGCTGTTTTATGAAATGGCCTCCCCGATCACCAGGTTAGAGATGGGTAGTTCGCGAACGAACGGGTGCAAAGGAACGGTTCACCAAGATGAACGAAAGGACCGAGGAACTAATTCCAAGGAACGATCGGTTCATAGTTCACTTCGGTCGCGACGGTCTACTTATAGTTCCTGGGAACGAGGAACGATCGGTTCATAGTTCACTTCGGCCGCGGCGGTCTACTTATAGTTCCTGGGAACGAGGAACGATCGGTTCATAGTTCACTAGTTCACTTCGGTCGCGGCGGTCACTTTGGCAGGTCTCGTTCCAGCCTCGGTCGCGTGCTCGTCTCCGTCTCTGCTTCCCTCGGCCGTACTCGTCGTTCTTTGCATGTCCACCTGTCTCAGTTGCACTGCCTACTGCTCCTAGTTAGTTCAGTATCCATTTGTTCATTTCGTTCACTACGCTCGCCTACTTTACATGTGTTCCAAACTGTTCTTGCACTTGGTTCTGACTATTCAGCGTCCACGACCGGTAATCAAAAAGTAATGTATAGTTACGTAAATTACATAAACAGTACGTTGTATGTAATAGGTACATCTTTTCAGGTTACAAAAGGGCATATCAGCTCACTTCATTATATCGATGAACAGCAGAAGAGATAACAAGGCAAGTATTTTTTGTTATTCATATATTTTTTGGTTTCATCGACTTGATTTAGCAGCTAACTTTCAGTAATTTGCTTAATTTTTAGTGCAAGAAAATTCATATAAAACGATTTTCGTTTATCTTTCATATAAAAAACATTACATTTAGGAAGGCTCTAATTATTTTTAAGTTTGGTTGTTTCCAATCTGCATTACCTGCTAATTTGGTTTCTTCGAAAAAAACAAAAAACAAAAAGTGGGTTGTGGTTCATTTTGGCTCAGTAGCAAAAGCGGTACCTCTCCATTTGAAAAGACATAGATTGCCATAATATCATATTTACTTATTATCTCAAAAACATTTGTTCAGAAGGAGCTTTCAAACCAAAAACTTTATTACTGCGAACATTTGTTCAGAAGGAGCTTTCAAACTAAAAACTTTATAACTGCGGACTTCATTATTATTATTATTATTATTATTATTATTATTATTATTATTATTATTATTGCTGCATTAAGGTTAATAATGCAACATAAAAGCCTAATTTTTACTAAGCGTGTGACGCAAGTATGAGAAAGTCACATTTTATTTTATGCTTCCATGAAATCTCTACTTCGCCTACGAACTCAGAGACTACGTGACGTATAGATAGGGTGTAAACGAATATTGTTTACAACGTAGCATAGGTATGTGGTGGAAGTCGAAACGAAGAATTTTATACAAGACACTTATGGTCTATTAAGTTGGGAAACAGCCACCAACAGGTTTACAAGACTACATGAGCCATAGCCCATGCGCGTCGCGTGAGATTTCCATGTTCTCTTCTCCAGTTCTCTACACATCGTCATCGATTGTTTCGCAATTGTTGCTTGCATTAGCTTGTTATTTCTTCACTGCCTAATTATTACATGTTTGTCTATTTGTTGTATCTGCTCGTAACAGGCAACACATCGTCCGCAACTGGCGAGCAGTCTGTTCTCGGGGCCGGTTTCCCGTGCGCCACCCTATATTATTTCCCTGCTATCAGCCACACAAGGCTACTGTTGGCTAAACGACAGGTTCTGCAGAATCACAGAAATTACTTCTAAAGATGTGTAAGAATTCTGTAATAAATAGAAACTCTATACTCCAGCGGGGAGGCAAGTGCTCCCTCTTGGTGTCCTCCATCGTACTAGTTTTCAGTTTCTCATAAGAACCATATACCAAGCACAAATGATCGGTGAACGAGTAAAAATGAACGGTTCCCAAAAAAGAACGATCAGCAGTGAACTAGTTCCCA